>NC_136905.1:17745152-17847652 GCF_949606895.1 Notothenia rossii
AGATAGCTCACCAGAAACAAGAGTCTCAGATGATGCTTTCCACGATTAAATGTCAGCACAACCATGAACATGTGGCATTGTTGAAATACTTAGGTGTTTGTGTATGTGTGTGCATTCAGGTTGGTATACTGCAGTATGGTGAGGTAGCAGTCCACGAGTGGTCTCTGAAGGACTACCAGACCACACAGGCGGTTGTGGAGGCCGCAAAGAACATCAGCAGACAGGAGGGAAGAGAGACGCGCACGGCATTCGCTATCCAGACTGCCTGGTAGGCCTGTCAATCACTATTACTGCAGTCTGACTGGCTGATGCTCCTTGTGCTATACTGTACATACTGTAGATTTGGCAGGCTCGCTGGAAACTGTCTGGCTGTTTTGATTTTGCTATAACATTTTTGTTATTTTTTTCTAAATATGTCACTGTGTAATTTTTAGTTATAATGACAATGAGGTATATTTTCTTATAGTCTGTAATATGCTCCAGTATATGATCTCATCAGGCTGCTTTTGATTTACAGCTGACCAGGAAATTACACAAGGATTAGTTGTGTTACATTGTGTACTTAAAGGAGATGTATAAAGTAAAATCCCTGTTTCAATTGTTGTATACATATACATATTGGTATCTAGAGTGCCTGCACCAAACTGTGAAAAAAGAAAACCCAATCAGCTTTTTGTAAGATGCTTGGTCACTGATTCAACAAGTCATTCAAGTTTTTGCTCCCCTTCCTATGTCACATGAACGCGCATTACAATATGCCACCCCCTGTCCTTCTTGAAAAACAATGAGAACAGACCATACTTGGCGACAGTATGATTACAATTAAGTACTTTGGAACATTAAAAAATGTAAACATTTTGTATTATACTCCCAACATATTAATTTGAACTTGAAATGTGCTTATTATGTCTTCTCTAATGTTGCTCTAATCAATATTTTGCTTTGACCAAATGACTTTTCGTAATTTAAAGTAGTGAAAAACCCACACATATATAAAGTAATAAACCCTAAACTCGATCTCTGACAACTCACTATACGCCACTTTCCCAGCATCAGCAGGCAGAGAAGGTTAGGGACTAGCTAGTGAACGTAGTGGAGCGTTTAGGAGCTAAAGAGACAGGTATAGCCCTCAGGAGTTGGTGGAGACCAAATTAAAGCTTAAAAGTAAAACATTTATGAATGCCACCTAGAATGCCACTGTATACCATCTTTAAAATACTCTTCTTTAACATGTGTTGCCTACGTTTTCATCTTTGTAGAAGTCTGCTGAGGGTATTTGAGCTGGAAACCTGAGTCTAAAGAAACAGCTCCATAGGTTGAGGGTCAGTGGCTCAGTCAAAACGTCTATGTCTTAAAATATCTCTTTCTTTTCAAAATAAAATTCCTGCTTTATTAAAGTCATACCCACATGGAGCACCACACCCAGACCCGATGTGTGGCCACGGATTCCTTTTTAGGATGTGTGTGTCTTGGAGAGGTGTTCAACTTACACAAAGGCAGGCAGACACACAAACACACACACTCACACACACACACACACACACACACACACAGGTAATTGCTAAGTTCCTGTTTTCTGGTTCATTTAAAAGGTAAAAGTTGGAGTGGTTAAGAGGAAATATTTAAAGCTAGTTGAAAAGCAGTGACTGGAAATTGGAGCCAGTAAAATTGTGGCATTACAACACCAGTGACGGGAAATCCAGACGCTCCTACTCGTAACTTCTCGTTGCTTATTTATCTTTCAATGTCAAATAGTAAGAACACATCAGTAGACTAATAAAAAAGAAAAAACTTAGAAATTGTTCGTCGGAAGTCAAATCTTTAGAAATGTTTCTCAAGTGTGTGTGTGTCAGGTTTAGGAAATCAAGCCCAGGTTTCCAGTGTTGAAATAATTTAAGATCACTTTGAGAGGAGGTCATAGCAGCACTCCTGCTCATACATGCACACATACAGATGGACAGATAGCAGCGCTGGCACCAGGCAGGAAGGTGACGGGGTAGAAAAACACTGAGATTAGCTGAGCTGGACTCGGCGGCTGCCGACTCAGCACTGCTGCAGGTGTGGCACAGCCTGACCCCGCCTGGCCAGCCAAGCCGGGCTCCTACAGCTGTACAAGTACACACACAGACACCCAGGTCTACTGTACAATACACACAGACACATATTAACAACACAGACCATTTATAAAGAGTCAAAACAGACACTCAAGTTCACATTGTATGACTATTCTTACATTCTTAAGGGCTGACATTCACCACATCCATTCCTTGGTCCCCTTTACCTCAACTGTAGCCCTCTTTACTGCATGTTTGACCTTTAACCTTTACCCTAACCTTGTACTTATTATAAACTTAACCCTAAACCTAAGAACATAGCTATACCTCCTAAATATATCTCCCTGGAAGCTCTTCATCATTTATTTTTTTGTGTGGACTATCAGTACACTGAAGAACTGCAGACTTAAACCTTGAGACTTGGCCTGAAGTCAGACTTTAAGTTACAAATTTGAGGATTTTATTTGACTAAGACTAGACATACTTGCACTTCAACTTCCACAGCATCCATTCATGCTCTATCTCCTAACCCCTGTACACTGTAACACATTGTTTGAACACTTTGTACAGATTACAAAAAGCACATAACGTGTTATTTAGTGAGAGTTAAAGGTGCTGGAAGGTGGATTATATTACTGTTGGAAAGCCATGCTAACTGTTTGCCCTGCTTATTGTCTAAAAAAGGGCAAACAAATCTAATGTAGCGTTATATTTACTCATGCAGACTTGAGGGTGGTATTGATCTTCTCAGCTAAATAATGCCAACAAATTATAATTAGGTAACCCTTAAGCGAATGAGCTCGAAATACAAAAATGTCTGAAGGGAAAAAAGCATAGACTGTAAAAGTAGGTTTCTCACAGCGTGATGTTGACATGTAAATGTCATTAATCGAGTGCACAGAGGACAATTTGAATTCAAAGTAAATGACAGACCAATGCATGAACATCAAACAGCCGTCTACAATTGGATAAGCCACTAATTCTTATATTACTCCACCCGTCTAAGACTCCGGCTCACTCACATACACACCAACGGTACACACACAGACCACTGTGCTGTGTCATTACCACACTGCTTTGACTTCATAAAATGGCTTGTAAATACAACCAGGCCTCCCAATTAGCTCCACTCACTTTCTCTCCTCTTGCATCTCTCCTTGCTTCTTCACATCTCTTATTACTCTCATCTTTTTTTCGTGCTTCCTACTTTTCCTTCTTATTGTTTGTTTTCTCCTTACAGTTTTCTCCTCTACTTTTCTCCCATCTTTTGTATCCTTCTGATCTTTTTTATTTCACTGTACGTCAATCAATCTTACATTTCTTAACACCACACACCCTAATACCACACCAGAGCAGGACTTGTACTTTACAGATGTAATATTTAGCCTGAAATGACTGTCTTTTGTTTTCTTTTAATTTGGATGACCAATTTCTTTCTTTCCCTATAAATGACCTTCTTTCGTTTTTCCTCTCTTGTCTGATACTTTTAATAACCTTAAGGTTTATCTGCATTTCATCCAGCCTTTCTCATTAATTTGTTATACTCCAATATTTCTCTTTCACCTCTCTCTCCTATTTTCTTCTCCTTTCTCCTTCTCGGCACCCTATGTAATTTGGAGACTGCATAGGGGAAACGGTTGTTTTTAACTCTGAGTTTCTTGCGGCTGACCACAATGTTATATTTAGACAAGGGCTGGAGTTAGGACTGAAAATGACTGAGTTCACTTGCTGTGACTACTGTGTGTGTGTATGTGTGTCTGTGTGTGTGTGTGTCTGTGTGTGTCTGTGTGTGTGTGTGTGTGTGTGTGTGTGTGTGTGTGTGTGTGTGTGTGTGTGTGTGTGTGTGTTTGTTGGTCTGAGGTCCCACTGAGAACAGGTTTCTCGCAGACAAACAGGGTGCGGCTTGGTCTGTCCGTGTGTTTGTCATTTAGATTTCCCCTCTGTATCATGGCACAACCTTGATGGGTATGCACAGGTGCGGTCGCTGTGTGCAATGACACACGCACGCTGCATGCGATGACCAAATCGAGTCAACCGGCAGCTAATGTATGCGTGCCAATTATGACTAATATCGTTGTGGGAAAGACCAGTTGTGATTTGGACCACTTGTTTATCTTACTTGATGGGAAGGAACTTCAATCCAACTTTCATTGTTTTGCTGGCTATTCATTTTCTCAGAGAAGAATTTGAAATTGTATATTATCTTATGTTTATTTGAGATTTTATGAATGTGTCTGACACTCCCTCGTATCCCCACTCTCCCTCTGGCTCTTTCACTCCTTGCTCATTTTTCTCCACACTCTTTCTTGTGTTCTCTGTTTTTGGTTCAAGATCATTTAGATGGATATTTTAGCTAAGTAGCATGATATTCTTTAACCTCAGTCTGTTGCTTTCTTTGTTTGTAGCACAGAGGCGTTCAGTGCTGAGCGTGGAGCGAGGGATGGGGCCGACAAGGTCATGATCGTAGTGACGGACGGAGAGTCACACGACGGGGAGGAGCTGGAAGGCGCTCTGAGTGAGTGCATCAGCAGAAACATCACCAGATATGCCATCGCTGTGAGTACATCTCATCAGCTCTCTAGGGTCATTCTGATAATAGATCATCCTTATATCTGGAGTTTTAGGTCCTTTGTACAATGACATGAGTGAAGCTATGTGGAAAACACACAAACAACTAACTATCAGTGGGGTGTGTAGAGCATCCCTGACATTCCTCACACATTGTGTGAAAGTGGTATGGTGAGCGTATACTCCCTCAAGAAACCACACAATACCACTCCCCCAAAAATAACACCCCTAAATGACTAAATGACCCCCTTTGGTCTACTAAAATAGCAGAGTGGGAATTAAAGCTCTTCCTTTCCAACCCCACCCGACCCCCTCAACACACAGAAGCACACTGCATGGTTTAGTGTCAGAGGGGCAGACAGACTGGTGGCTGGGCGGGATGCAGACCTCTCCCTTCCCCACAAGAGACGCTGGGGACCCCAATGGGGACCACAGAAAAGGAGAAATGAGCAGGGGGAGTGCCACTTTAGAAATATCTGTAGACGATGAAGATCAGATATACCTAGTAAGTTATGGATGGACAACAGTTACAAAACCTAGGAGGTCCCATTGTGTTTGGATAACACTGATGTTTGGGTTGTATACAGCTTGGTTGGTTTGTTCTGTGCTAGTTATCCATGGTGCCTAATTTCATGGCAATCCATCCACCACACAGTGAAAGGGAAGGGTCCACTTACTAAAATGTACTTAAGGAAAAGTATTGTTCATTAATAATAATCTAGTCAAATAACTACTTGAATAGTAAAAATGTGTCTCTTAAAAAAATACTCGCATACGGAATGAATGTATTTTTTATTCAAAAGGTAATTATGAATATGAAATGCACCTTAATTTTCCTTAAAGTGCCACATCCAGAAACATGTTAATGACAAAATACATACTTTTAGGTAAAGTTTAATCCCTTAAAACAAAGTGACCAGAAAAAGCTTGTCAATAACTTAATCCTCAAAGGAGAGGCTTGTGTGTGTTCAGGCTATCTCTGGATGTTCTCCCGAGACCATCTATTGATTTTCAAGTGTTGTAGTTTGTGCATAGCTTAATGTAATGGAGTAGAAGTGCATACCTTCTATTGAAAATGCTTTTGAGTAAGGGTAAAAAAAGAGTAAGAGTAAAAAGTGTACCGCAAAACAACTGCTCTTTCAGTTTCAGTTAAATTCACTTAAAATGACTTGAGTACATTTAGGTAAATGTGATTCGCTACTAACTTTTGCATGTGAACAACCTAATGTTAGGGTTAATGTAACCTTAATTTGAGAGACGGAAACAGACAGTCAGAGAAACAGTCAACAGGATAGGTATAGAACCTGTAATACAAAAGGGAACAAACAAAGCTGTATGAAGAAAACAAGATAAAATGTGGTGGGTTTTGTGGTCAATGTTTTCTCAAAAAGTGATGACAGGTAAGCACTTCTTGTAATAGAGCCCATGTTCTGATGCTGCTCTCTGTGCAGTACCTGTGTGTAGGTTGTGTGCGTGTGGAGTGAAAATGGCTCACATGGGAGGACAGATCTTCCAAAACAAGATCGCAGTCTGTGTTTTATACATTAGTGCCTGAAGTGTGTGTGTTTGTGGTAGAGCAGTTTAAGCAGGGCCATGTATGTACAATTGTATTCATATATTCAAATTACATTGCGTTTCCAAGTCCTATTAAATCTAGAAATGTGTTTTATATTCTATGGCTTTCTCTTTCCTGTCTTTATTCTTCTATTTCTCTGTTTATGATTATCTGAAAGCCGGCAGCAGCCTGAGAGGAATTTACCAGATCTGAATGTACATCTTTATATGAAAGCTCTCTTCACGTTACACACTAAACCCCTCCACATCCCTTGCCCTTTGAAAACAGAGGATTTCCTTAGTTAGCGTGGCAGCTGGAGTCACAGGGGGAGATTCCTGGTTTTGATTTCTCTTATGGAATTTTCTCATTTTTACTTCAGGCGTTAAGCCACAAGCAACTGCTGCTACAATATGTCCTATGCATCAGTCATCTCTTCACCTCTCAGCTAGGGCTGTGCTCCTAATTTACAAATCTCTGGTGGATACCATTTCCTTCGTTCTTATGTTTTCCAGTTGCCTTTAGGTATTGCTTAATTACTATTAGGTTACACAGGCAGTAATGCACCTGTGGAGTTTGTTTATTTTCAGTTCCAGGAAACTCTTATGCTACTTTAGAATACATCTCTTGTCCTCCTTCAGACTTATATGATACCTCTCATTATCCCTCAGAAACATGGAGAAGTGATTTCTCTGATACATGCCAAAGTGTCTGTGCAAGTGCTCTGTTTCTGTTGCTTTCACCTCCTTACTCTGCTTCCAGCTTAATGTTGTCAATGTTGTAAAGTGCTTGTGTTATCTGCTTATTCATTTACCGTATTCTCTTCTCTAAAAGCGTTTTCCTCTCACTTTTTCTCTCACGCTGGCCTCCAGGTTTTGGGTCATTACATCCGCCGACAGCAGGACCCTGAGACGTTTATTAAGGAGATCAAGTCTATCGCCAGCGACCCAGAGGAGAAATACTTTTTCAATGTGACCGATGAAGCCGCGCTCAATGACATTGTGGACGCCCTGGGAGATCGCATCTTCACTCTGGAAGGTTAGTTATACAGAGAAGGAGGCTGTGGATAAATGTAAAAAAACAAACAAGAAAGACAGCGGCACAATGTAGCACCAGGGACCTCTGTAGTTTCAAACCCCATCATTTATCAGCCGGTTTAATTTTTTTAAACCCATTCATTTGTATTTATAGTTGTGTCACAAGATAGCATACTAACTGTTGGTCAGTAATTCTTATTTAAATTTTATGAAAGCATTTAACCAACACAATTTTAATTCAAAATCACCTTCTTTTATTTTAAAGGTGACCTATCATGCAAAATGCACTTTTGTACGTCTTTTATACATGAATATGTGTCCCCGGTGTTCCAGGGAACTCACCAAGTGTCAGAAAACACAACCCTCTCTAATATTCCTCCATACACAAATCTCTTAAAAAGGGGCTGTAACGGATCTGATACAGACTGATCCAGATTTGAACACTTCTATGACGTCACAGAAGTGGCGCTACGGCTATTGGGCCAACTCCACCAATCAACAGGAGACAGCCACGGACATTGCCGTTCGAAAGCGCTGGAGACACTGTAGTACATATGCCAGGCCTTTAGATGGTGCTGTTCTCACAGAATCAGCCCATTCAAAGACAGTGTTAAATTGAGCGAAATGAGGAATGGCTAAAATGCATGATCTGTTTGGTATTTTGAAAAATAAAAAGTATAAATATGCCTTATATAGGTATGGTCCTACACTATATTATTCAAATATAGCATGATAGGTCCACTTTACGTTATAAATACAGTATTTTATCTGCTGTCACTTTACAGGATAATTTGATGTCCTTTTTTAAAGTTTAAAATCGTACTTATTCGTACTCGCTACTCACAAAATAATTCAGATTATTATTTACAGTAACACTTTCAGATTAATCGACTAGCTTTGATTTATAAATGCTATTAATTTTGTTCAACAAAACATGAGAGTACACAGACTGAAAGTAGAATCTGAGAAAGAAGAGGGAAAATGAAACACAAGAATATGAAATAATATTTTTGGATAATATTTTAAGAGTGTGGGAAAAAGTGATGAAGGATTAGATCCATGTGAGAAAATACACAGTAGCTCTGCAAAGAAAGCAATGGGTGGAAAAGACAGTATGAAGTGTTTAGCTATCACAATAACCCCGGGAACATGAGAGGAAGACTGACGAAAAGCGATGCCACCCTTAAATGTTTAGGGAAATCAGAGAGTAATGGACAGGAGGAGAGGAAAGGGTGAGGCATGTCTGTCACCTGCAGTCCTCAGGGGGAGTGAGGGTGCCAATGATGCCATCTACATCAGATCCTGAGAGGGAGAGGAAGGAAGGGAGGAGATGTGTAGAGAAACGTGACTACAAAGAATACTGACCTGCTGTCTCTGTCCTCCTGCAGGCACTCTGGGCTATAACCAGAGCTCGTTCCACATGGAGATGTCTCAGATCGGCTTCTCCACACACACTCTGGATGTAAGTCCAGGAGCTGTTCATATCCATGTGTGAAGTGCAGGTTTTCTTTTGTCTCATCCATGCCCTTCTCCATTCTTCAGGATGGCATCCTGTTTGGGATGGTGGGCGCCTACGACTGGGATGGTGGAGTGCTGAAAGAAGGAATCAATGGACGCATCATACCGTCCAGAGAGGCTTTTGAAAGCGAGTTTCCACTGGAGCTCAAAAATCATGCTGCTTATTTAGGTACCCATATATCACACCAAAAGAATCATGCTTGTGGTGCTTTTGCATGTTAGTCTATTTCTTTACAGGTTATTGTGTTGTTTGAGCTTGGGCTGATCCTACCGGGGCGATGGATGCATTCATGTGTTGGTGGAAAGCCTGGACATTAGTGCTGTCTGCAGGGCGAACTTTAACTGCAATTGGTACCCCGAATCACCCCCCACCTACAAGTTTGTTTGGTTAGAACTGCAACAATGATACACACAATAAATTAATCTGCAGAATATGTTCTACATTAAAGGTGAAGTCAGTGAAAAAAATGTGATATTTGAACTCAAAACCCAAAAAACAGATATCCCCCTCCAGATTTTCCTTCCCTCTTCTACCACTGCTTTTCTTTTTACACACCCATGGCCTTCCCTCTGTCCTCTGCAAGAGCACAAACCCACTTGGCTGGGATAATGTTGTGTAGCATGATCCGAGCCACTGTGTTTGTTTCCAATTTACAGAGCCAGCACTATATATTTTTCCAGCACCAACACAAAACAGACAGCGTGTGTACTGTGAAGAAATACTCAAAAAGTGTTTTGGATATGAAATGCTGAATGCACCTTTAATAAAGTCAATAAAGTAAAGGAGTGGAGTCCATAAAATATCAGACCATAATGACAGCAGCTTAACTTAAACCTTTCATTGGAATACTCTCCAAAATGTATATGATCCTTTCCAACACATCCTTGTTTGATTATTGTTTATCTTAACATAACTTGTGAATGAACTTCTGTTCTGGAGCAAGCTCTCAAATAACACGTCAGAGCTCTTTCCAGCAGCACACAAAAACACACACCACCTCAGAGCAGGCTGAAGTCAGACCACACTTTCAACTGTATGAATGTGTTACACGATTTAAACATTGACAGAAGTATAAGGTGAACCACATGTGACGCATTACTTTACTTAAGCACATTTCTTTGTATATTTCACTGTCAACAACAGTCTTTAACTCTTTACTGAAGACCATAGATTATGTTGCAGTGTTCAATTATATGGTTTTATCTGTCCCCAGGTTACACAGTATCTTCTGTGATAGTTGGTGACTGGAAGAGGCTGTATGTGGCTGGTGCTCCTCGATTCAAACACAAAGGCAAAGTCATCTTGTTTGAACTCAGCGATGATGGCGATGTCAACATTGTACAGGCCCTGAATGGAGAACAGGTAAACCTCTCGGTTCCTCTCTTTTCCCTACAATACCTTTTTCGGTTTATTTGTTAAAGCATACCAAATTAGGAATCTCATTTGTCAAAGATTAGAGCAAGGGCTCCATCTAGTGGCAGTAAACTGGATAAGAATGTTTCTGTCTGCAGATTGGATCTTACTATGGCAGCGAGGTGTGTGGGCTGGATATCGACCAGGATGGCATCACTGATGTCCTTCTGGTAGCTGCGCCAATGTTCCTTGGCTCAGGAAACAAGGAAACTGGTAGAGTGTACATCTACACCCTCAGTGGGGTAAGAAGTAACTTCTTCTTATTGATTATATGCAGTCCGTATGAGGATACACAACATTAGCAAACTCTTGTTATACTTCAATAATTATTTTCTCAAAAGATGTATTTTTGTTTCGTCCAATCTTCTTTCTTTGCTCCCAGGAGGAAGTGTTTGTTTCCAATGGTACTCTGAAGTCAGAAGAAAAGTCCCAGGATGCCAGGTTTGGTTACGCCCTGGCGGCCGCTCCAGACCTCAACCACGACGGCTTCACTGACCTGCTGGTGGGGGCCCCGCTGGAGGATGATCACAGAGGAGCCGTTTATCTCTACCACGGAGACGGTATTTACATCGTCCACAATTACAAGCAGGTACCCGTCTTTTGCTTATTTACATTTTCGTAGGTGTATTTCAAGATGCAATCAAACTGACTTTGGTTTTCTGCCTCTTGGCTTCCTTCAGCGTATTTCAGGGGCATCGATTTCGCCCTCCATTCAGTATTTTGGCCGCAGTGTGAGTGCTCGGTTGGATTTGGATGGAGATGAGCTGATAGACTTGGCAGTGGGAGCACAGGGCAGCGCTGTGATGCTCAGGTGGGTAGAGGCCCAAATAGGGAGGGAAGGAGAGAGTAACGGAGATTGAGAGAACAGATTTTCCTTTTCTAGCTGTAGATTTACGATGTAGTCAAATTACAGGTGTGGCACTGGTATAGAAGATTGCCAGTATGTATTAAGAAATATTCATATTTAGTTTATAAAACACATATCAATATAGTGTGTAAATTATCCAGTGTCTCTCAATCATTTCTGTTTATTTTTGTTCTTGCTTTGTCTTTGTTCCCCACTCCCAACACACACATTAGTGTAATAAACAATTAATCTGCCAAACAAAAGAGACAAAACACAATGAACAAAGATTCAGATGAATTTCAAATGTTCTATAGATATTGCAATCTGTGTAGGTAAATCGTGTAGCTAAATTCAGATTTTCTGATGGTCCTAATCCAAGTAATACACCCCCTTTATATTTTGTTGGGTAACATGGCTAAAAATGATATCCCATGTTCCTCCTATCCCCAGCTCTCGAAGCATAGTGCAGATCAACGTGAGTCTGTCCTTCCAGCCGCACTCCATCAACGTCATTCAGAAGACCTGCCAGAGGGGGAGCAGAGAGTCGGCCTGTATCAACGCCACCGCCTGCTTCACTACCGTCTCCCGCTCCCCCGGCCCACACACAAACAGCTTCAGTATGACACATTGTATTTCTTACCCTCTCTAATCCTAATAATGAGGACTGAAACAGTTGTGAACTGGCCAGACGTGCATAATAATTACAAAAGGGATTTACCAACACTTACCATCTGTCCTAATTACCTGCCCTCTCCTCAGATCTGTGGGTGTCGGCCATGTTGGATGACAGGAAGTTGTCTGCGAGGGCCCTGTTTGACGACAGCTCCCAGCGTCAGACCCAGCTGGCGGTTCGAGTTCACACAGGACAAACGCTCTGCTACAGAATGCCTTTCCATGTCTATGTGAGCAATGCTACACACATCCACCACACGTTTCACATTTAAATGCCTAGGCTACTTTAATGCATCACTAACATGTATGCCTGTCTTTGTTGTAGGACACAGCAGATTACATCCGTCCAATAAGCTTCTCGCTGCGGTTTAAGATCAACGATACAGAGAGTGGTCCGGTGCTGGATGAAGGCTGGCCAACAACCGTCAAGAAATCTGTAAGTGGTTATCGTTTCTAGCTTTCCAACAGCACCACATGACCACCCACTGTTCCCAAACTAACCGGACAGACATGCATTAACTGAAGCCTGGAATATGGATTCAACCTCCATGCAAGGTAATCATCAAACTTGTCTTCCTACACTTTGCAGATCCAGTTCTTTAAAGACTGTGGTGAGGACGATGTGTGTACAACAGACCTGGTGCTGCAGGCCCATATGGACATCTCCGGGACGAGGTACATATTTTAGATCTTCCTCTCATTCTCTTTTCTTTCTGCATCAGTTTGACAGGATCAGACATCTATTCTGTTGTTTCAGTTTTCATTGTGTTTCCTCCACAGACAGAAGCCTTATGTGATTCGCAGCCCTCGTAGGCGTCTGGCGGTGGAGGTGCAGCTTCAGAACAGACTGGAAAACGCCTACAACACCAGCCTGACACTGAGCTATTCCCGCAACCTGCACTTCTCCAGCCTCAGCATCAGGGTAAACCACACACCTATATACTGCAAACACACCATAGACATTTACACACATAAACACCAACACACTTACATGGTTGTTTCTTTTCTTTTGATGTAGGAGGATGCCAACTTTAAGATTGAGTGTACAGCACTTGGAGCCAACAGCCACTCTTGTAATGTCAGCTATCCAGTATTTCGCTCGCAGTCAAAAGTATGTCCATGCCGAGAAAAATAGCTCCATCCCTCTCTCGACTCAGCCCACTCATACTTCACTTCCTCCAGGTGATATGTGTCACTTCAGCAGGCTGTTCTCTTTTGTTTGTTTGCAGGTTAACTTCATGTTGGAGTTTGAGTTCAGCTGCACCTCTCTGCACAACCGAGTGCAGATGAAGCTTCATGCTAAAAGGTATCTCACTAAAGCAAAACAGCAGTTCAAAACTACCGCAAACCTCAATAAAACATGGTTTTAAATATGGCTTCCAGAGCAAATCAAGTTTTATTTATATAGCACATTAAAACGACTTTTGGTCGAGCCAAAGTGCTGTACGTACAGTAAATTGCATATTCTTATGCAATAAGCTCCTGAGTTTACTATATGTAACCGTCTGCTTCTTTTACAGTGACAGTGTGGAGAGAGAGGACACTTTTGGGGACAACAGTGTTCAGCTGCAGAGTTTCGTTCAGTACGAACCAGAGTTGTTTGTCATCAGGTATGCGTGTAAAACCATAAGATGTATTAGCTACTTCAAAGAGTATTGCATTGATGTGTTTTTTAACCCTGTTTTTCTGTACAGTGAATCTAATTTGAACCGATACGAGGTCCACCCCACTCGCACAGCGTCAGAGGCTATTGGACCAGAGTTTTATACACAACTCAAGGTATGGCTCACATGCATAAATAATATTTTTGATCTAAAAAAGACTAGATGAGGCAAAATTGCAGCTTTTTTTTGTTTTTAGCTGCAGAACCTCGGATGTTACTCTGTGAGTAATGTGTTGCTGAGGCTGCTTCTGCCCTCAGTAGCTGCAGGAGACACAGTCTTCATGACCGTCACTGATGTTTCATACAACGTGAGTAGTGCTGCAGAGTGAGGGTTTGTATCTCTCATTTAGATCGTATCTGACTAATTTGAATGTACCCATAGGCCTCGTGGGTGAACTGCAGCGTGCTGAGTGATCTGCCCCAGCTGAAGGCCAGACAGAGAGACGTACGCTCCCTTCACCCAGAAGACATGATGCCTAACGACATACTGGTGAGGCCCCTGGTAGCAACGAAGCTAATGAACACAGTGCAGCATCAGTATACGTGTTAACATGCATGTTTATATATTTGCGTTTAGAACTGCAGCAGGTCATGGTGCACTGAGGTTGTGTGTGAAGTAAAGCAGCTTTTACGAGGGCAGTTCGCTCTCATTCGGGTCAGCCGCAGAGTTCATGATGACTTTTTCAGAAAAGTGAGTTACACAACAGAATGCTGATGCTCATTTCAACATATATATTTTTTTTGTCCTGTGACACAATCATTGGTCATCACTTCTGTGTCTCCTTTTTTTAGGCAAAATATAAGTCAGTGAAGATAATAGGGGCCTACAGCCTCGCAGCCCAGGAGACTAACCTCATTACTCTGGGCACAGGAACTGTCTGGAGGGAGGTAAGAAGACTGCAGTCGGATTTCTTTTGACGGAGAACGGGAATGGCATTTACTTTCTCTAATCTCTCCCTTCATCTGTTATTCTGTAGACGATATTGGAGGTGCTTAAGGGCCGAGCTATTCCTATCTCGCTGTGGATTCTGATCGGTAGCATCATTGGAGGTTTGCTGCTACTGGCCCTAATCATTTTCTTACTATGGAAGGTATTTCAATTTTATATTCACCTAAGAATTACTTCAATAAAATGACCGTGTTAAGAGTGTATTCTAAAATCATCTATAATCTGATCTTTTCATCAGCTGGGATTCTTCACACGCAAACAGAGAGGAGAAGATGAGAACCATGAAGACTGAGCCCAAATATCGCTGCAATGACAACAATTGTTTGCCATGACGACCACCACATGCGCTGCCTCTCAGCAGCCACAGAGACAGTTTGGATTCGATCCACAGACCCAACAGGACCTCCAGGACCAAAGAGAGCATCACAAGGGTCCAACACAAATGCACTACCCATTATTTCCAGGGTCGGGAGCACTTATGTAAATAATCTTTTTCTATTTTTAAGGAAACACCAAAGTGTATTAAATCACAATTCTTCTATTTAATATACAGACATCATCATGGTTTTACATTTCAAACAATCACTCTGTTTTATGTTTGTCTTTAAACAGTCTTTGTCTTTGTGTTTGTTCTTGGATGAAATTAAAACTGTTGAAAAATAAGTATTCAGTTTATTCATTTGTTCAGGGATGAAATAAAAACAAGAAAGGTTATCTATTCAGATTTTACTGCACTTCAAGCTGAAACAATCCGGTCATATTAACTATAAAACAGCCATACTTGACAACATTCATACACAAAAGGTAAAGAGGGAAATCTTCAAACGTACTATATGCGAGTTGAAATGCTCTCAGCTTGTGGTTGTGGTGGAGTTGACGTAGGACTCTATAAGAAAGATGGTTTCATCTACCTGGTTCTCTGCTGAGTCTAACCTGGAGGGGAAAAGAACAATGATGAGACCAAATAAGAGACCGAAGAGGTCATTCAATAAGGATTCCCCTGCAGAAAAGAGAACTGATGTTTGGATTTGTTCTCCTACTTGTTGATATGCAGCCGTAAGGCATCCAGCTGTTGTTTTTCAGGAGCAGTGATCATCTCCTCCACCTCCGTCAGCTGCTCAGGCTCCGCCCCGCTGGCCTGCAGAGAGGCCAGGATGGCTTCGATTCGCTGGGATTTCTCCAGCAGACGCCTGGCGATCAAGAGAGAAAACAATCAAACACTGATGTGTGACACAGTGTGTGAGGCAGACAACTCTTTAGGTAGGTCATGAGAATGTATCTGGGTTGGGGGACGCAGAAAACATTGCGACAAAATGGACTCACTTGCTCTCTTTGGACTCATACAGGCGGCGCTCTATGAGGTTTGCAACTGTCTGCACAGAAACAAAACATTACTGAAGGCAAATCCAATATGAAAGACATAAAAAGCATTGCATTAGTACGAAAAATTAAGGTTACAGTATAACAATGTATTTACCTTGTAGCAGTTCTGAAGCAGCATTCTCGCAGTGGGGAGTTGGTTGACGGTGTAAAGATAGAAGGTACGAGAGGGAGCGTAGTCAGGCGTCTTTGGGACTTCCTGATGAAACAAAAGAGTCATGGCAGCTCAGACAGAATGAGTAGGTACAATAACAAATAAGAAATATGGCTGCAGCACTTCTGACTTAAATCATTCTAGTGTACTTATTCCAATATGTCAGAGAATTTGCCAAATTGTAACTTTGGTTAGATTATTATTGCTTCATTGTCCATAAACTCAGATGAAAGGCTATAGTGCTTTCAAAGTATAGTTTTACCCAGCAGATGAATGCTTCCGCCACCCTGTCAAGGTCAAGTTAAATCCATGTCTTTCCTAAATGTCATCAATATTCAACAATCATCCTGTTTTGCTGTTTAACATATTGTGTTCCCATGGGTCTGACAGAAGGATGGAAAACCAAAAAGTAATGTCTCCGTCCTCTGTTGGCATACACATATCTCAATCAGTGCATAAATGAGAGTGCATCATCACAAAGTGTGCCAAACCATCTCCAAAGTGGGTTTTTAGATCAGTATCTTTTCTTTTTTTCATTACTCCTACATTTCAGGCAGCCACTCTTGATAATACACTAAGAAAATGAGCCTGAAACAGCTTGTTTTGTATGTTTAAATCTATCGAAGACTAATGTCGTCGTATTTCTTGTCAAAGTTAATCATATATGGCAGTTAAGAGCAAGGACTGTTTTGGAAGGTCGTTACTGCTGTGTTTATGGGTGTGACAAGAAAAGTATTCATCAACTTAATATCTGTATCATGCCATGGAATACAGTAAGTAAGAAGACATAAATACAAAGAGCAAGCATTTCACTATTATTCCCTCTTAATGTGGTTTACCAGCTATATGTTAATTTGTTTACACTGGCTATTTTTGTGTATTTTCAATAGTCATTTTTATTATATATTTGAGGACTTGATATGAACTTGAGGTAATACTTATAAGTGTTTTATTTGTGCAAATATTTCTTCCTAAAGATTTTTGGGAAAATGTCACACACACAAACAATCTTTTTTGTATATGTCTGTTCGCCCGTGCATTTGTGTTCCTCTAAAACAAACTATAAGAAAAGGTGGGGGGGCATCATGAAAGCATGTTCACATCTAGAGTGTGTACCTGTAGTTGGACCAGGTTCTGTGAGAGCAGCGAGTAGAGCATGTCTTTAGCCTCTTTGGCTGGAATCATAGCAAAATCCTCCACCTGCTTCTGCTCCAGATGACGTTTCCTTAGCAACAGGCGGAAGATGCGGGCTGATCGGGAGCCAAATCTGCACCAGAGTTAAAGTCATTAATAAGTATTACCTGATGATAGAACAATCAAATGCATACCAATTTAAAAAACACACACTTACCTCTCCTGAACGACAGACTCAAGCGTGGCTCGCGCCAGATTGGCCAGCGCTCTGTGCATATCTGAGAGGGGAGTTAGGGAAAGCACCTATACCTCGTGCTTCATTCATTAAAATCGAACAGTGTGGTCGTTCTTGATAGTTGTCTCAGGACCCTTTAAGTTTGAAAAAGGATACTGACAACATACATCCCTCCTCCACTTTCACCAGCCTTCCCAACAAACTCCATCTAGGAGGTAAAGGACAAGTGAATATAAAAAACATCTCCCAGATTAAAAATAAGATTGTTAAATGTGACAGGTGCCTTGCAGAGCTCCTACCGGGTCATCAACCAGTAGAGTGAGGTACTGGTCTAAGATGGGCCTGGCGATGTTGTAGTTGGTGGGCAGCGACCTGAAGATCTCATTGGCTGAGAGGGGCTTTGTGCAGGTGGCTGAGGGAGAGGTCGTCACCTCACTCATTCTCAGCATAGTCCGCACTATCTCACTGCTAGTCTGAGAAATTAAGAGGAAATCATTATTACAAAGACATTTATTATCATCATTATCATAAACAACTGTGATATATAGGTGGACAGATATTTAGATAAATCAGTGCTCACTGTAAAATGAGGATTACAGATGATCATAATACAGGGGTTATGACGTCATATATATATATATATATATATATATATATATTTAAGCAAAGAGAATTTTTTATTGTAGGAAACTATGAAGTTTATAAAGAATACATCAGAGAATAGTGGGATCTGCATGTGCATTTATCAGTCTCTTTTACATCCAACATCAAAGTGCAACACAAAGTGAACCAATGTTCACCAGTCTTTGCATGTAAATACTGAGTTTTTGAGAACTGATACAGTATCACAAGTATTGTATACAATACTGTATCAATATTTCCGTACACCCCTAGCTGGTAGGTAGTTATTGTTGCTGGGTACTGGCTTTGGCTTTGAAATAGAGAGATGTTAAAGTTAGTCAAATCCGTTTTGTAATTGAAGTTTCTAAAAGAAAGCAAAGTTTCCTATAGTCTAACTATTCCTTGAACAAAACATTTTCGGCACTCATGTTCAAAACCCTGACCTGGTCCAGTTTGTTGGCTACAGCGCTGATGATGGCCTGGTCTCTGAAGTGGAGATGAAACCTCTCAAAATTCACCTGCCAGCAAATCCCCTCATCGCCATGTGTCTAAGCATAAAAAGCACACATGGAGAGATCCAGAGTCAAACAAAAGATAAGTAATACATAACATGCAATCGACAGGGAAATTAAGACATCATTTAAGATTTAAAAGTGCAGAGAATGTTTTAGAAGTAACTAACACGTAGCAATCACCCACCTCTGAATCCGTCTTAGCTTTCTTTGCATTTCTTTGGTCATCTACATCCTCACTGGAGAGTGGGCGTTTGCCTCTCCCTGTGAGTGTCACGTGAGGCACTTTGTAGCAGTCGGGGAAACTCTCCGCTGTGGGCAGGGCGGTGCTGATGGGGGGAGTAGGAGTACCAGGGACTGGTGGGGGGGCTGGAGTGGCGCTCTCTTTTGGCCCTGCTCTGGGCGGTGGAGGGCATCGCTGAAGAAAATGGGTCTCCACCAGATTGGAGAATGAATTAGAAACGTCATTGTAATCCATGCTGCGACCATCTGGAACCACAGGAAAAAGAAAAGCTTTTGTAAAACGGAACATTTATCTCTTGACAGATATTAAGATTTCCAACAAAGTTTTTATTTCTTGCACGTTGCTTGATTAAAATCGTGTCCAGTTTTTTTATCAAAAAGCTGAGATACTGACCCTCCATGTTCTGCGTTAGGCGGTCAGCGACGGTCTTAACCGTGCTGCTCATGGTCATGTGACCTCTCTGTAGTATCTCCTCTATGATTAGCTCTCCAGTGTCCCCATACAGGGTTTTCGCAGTGTAGATGTAGCGCGGGTATCGCAGAATTCTCAGAATCCGGCAACAGCTGGTCCGATACTCAGTAGGGCTCCCAGGCCCTTTACGGCCTGAGCTGAAAACACAGGCCCCGTGCTGCACCAGCACACACAGGGACTTCTTCAGCTACATGAGAACCAATAGGAAGGGAATAGGTGCTTTACCATCACGACTCCTTTCACAGTCACACAAAACAAGATTACTTATAAAATAAAAGAAGAAATCTATGTTTATACTGTACAAAACGTTTTTGCAAGCTTTTTGCTCCTTTATATTGCAAATAAGCCCAGCAAACAGATATTTTAACCATGTATAAAAACATGTAAAAGCTGTTCTCTTAGCTCTTATGTGTTTGTTCTTCATGGGTTTTTCACTTAAGTGGTAATATATTCCGTTTTTGTGGAGCACAAATCCACCTGTCATGTAAAGGGATAGTAGGTTTTGCATTTAAACAGATGATACAAAAGCTACTCCTGTACTACTACTTTAAGTGTGGAATAATCAGCCTATGTAAACAAAACTTTATATTATGTATTGAATGGCTTGACAGTATGCTTGACAGGACTGCTTAACTATATTTGAACAAGCTGAGAATGTAGTGCAGTGTGTATAACAGTAAATACAACATGCATAAAGGTATTTCCATGGTGCAATGCAATTACAGTAACAGCCTAGAAACAAAAACGTTAGGATTGTTACCAGGTCCAATGAGATGCCGGTCTCATGAAGGATCATTCTCAAATTCTGTGCTCCACTTTTAAGCAGATGTGTTCCCACTTTCTCCACCATTTCTCCAAAGTGCTCCTGCAGCAGGAGACCACACAGACGCACCTCCTGGGCAGTCATCTGCACAGAATAACACAAAAATTAGGCACCTGTGTCACCACAACAATATAACATACATTCATAATATATAACACTGTCTATGTGTTTAAAATATACATAATACATGACAGGCACGACTAGTAGACGTTCCTAGAACATATAATAACTTAATAAGCGCTTATTAAAAGCATAAGGAAAGACAGTGAATGCCATACATAAAACAAACCATTTAGCTAGTTCCCCTGGAAATTAACAAGGTACACAAATTACGTGTGGTGTGTATTTTATTGTCGATTCGGTTTTATAATACTGCCAAGTATACTGTGCGTATCCAAAGCCCAAAAAGGGACACAAGTGGAAAAATAAGCAAAAGCAATAAACTCTCTGTGCAGCATATCAGTTGTATACGGTGTAACTGTTTGTTGCCTCAAATGGCATCATCCCTATCATATCAAATACCTTTAAATTCAAGCAACAGAAGGGTAGGGCGTTTATACATTCAAAAACGTGACCACTTCGACAATGAATAGTTTGAGAAGTTCAAAACAATACAAAGCCTGTCAGCTATTTCTAACAGCCTCAGAGCTAAGGCTGCGCACTTTGCAGTCCAGCTAGTTGACAGCTAACGTTTACACTTGAACATTATGTCCTCCTAAAGGTCTGCTACTTCCGTTTTTTCCACAAACCTTTCCGACAGAAACGTTTCAGGACAGAGGTTACGTTTGTTTTAAAGCATCCCACAGATCTTCATCCAAACACATGCGGCTTCTCGTTGACAACACACAAACTTTTCCGGTTTTCTTCTTCTTCTTCTCTTTCATTTTACGTTTTTTACGGCCGGTGGCAACCAGCGTTAAAGGTGCATTACCGCCACCTACTGTATTGGAGTGCGGACCAGAATGATCTCCACACAGTACACCAAAAATAAATAAAAAACAAAACAGAAATGTAATTATCTTTATTGACTTTTTTTGTTCAGTTTATTTCATTTTGGGAAAATGTCATATTTAGATAAATGGACTGACTCCAAACTTAAACTTACAAATGTTGTTTACCAATAATGTAAAACAATATAGAAGTATTTGTTAATATATTTCTTTTTTTATTTTATGTAATTTTTTTAAAACGTATGTCTACCCATGATGTGAACTTGTTTGTATACAAAATATATGATGTTCATACATCTTCTTGAATAAAGATAGGGGGAAAAAATAGCTAATGAGTGCAATTTCCATTATTTACTCCTGTCTACTTCTGGTCTTCTTGTGTGCTCGTGGTTCGGATTTGCCCTGAAGAAAAACAGGGGAAAAAACCGAAGAAAAGGAGGAAAAACTAAACAAAACACACAAGTGGTCAGTCAGGAATTAAGGTGGGTAGCAATTGGAATACTTGTTGGGCTTTTTTACTTGTGTAACTTTGTTTTCTATAGTTCCATGTCTTAGAAAACCATGAGAAATGTTGAGGAAGCGTTCATATAATGGATGTATTTAAGAGGTTCACATGGGTTAAATGCCTTGTTCTTCCGGTCTTCTTCTGTGCTCGGATGCGGATGTGCCCTGGTGCCGCGGTGCATGCCGGGCTGGAGGCGGACAGCTGTCTTCAGGCTGCTGGAGGACCGACGTCAGTGTTTGTGCGGCTCTGGGGAAGATGGCGGAGGCTGCGGCTATTCCACCGCATCGGTTTTTCTGTCACTGTTGTAAGGGAGAAGTGAACCCCAAACTCCCGGTAAGGCAGATGTTTTCCTCTATTTATCTTTCATAATCTCCTGTATAAAATGTGCGCTTGACAAATGAAGCTTTCTCCGAAATATCGTTTGTTTCGCTTGCAGGCTACAGCTAAACACTAGCTAGCATGTTAGCATTTAGCGGCGTTTGTTGTTGTTAACTCTCTAAATAAACTCGTGACACTCGCAAATGTCTCATTCTAAAAAATCGGGCATTAAATAAAAAAATCGACAGGTTTTTAAGGCATGTATGTTTTTGACACTTTTGTCAAAGTACTGTGCTTGACGCCTTTCTTTGACAGCTTGGGGGTTGTTGTGTTTTGCACAACACAGCTGAGGAAGATCTGTGCTATTAACTTAGTATTTAATGTTAAAGACCGTGTATATTGTTTGATTTAAGGCTATTTTCACCTTCGTTTCCATTAAAGCACACTCTTGGCTGGGCGAGTTGGGGACTTTTCTGGAACATAAACATCTCGTTTTAGTTTCAGTTTTAAAGATAAGTGTAAGAGTAATTGGATGTTGAGAAGCTGACTTGGCCTACAGTTTGCCAGACCTTAACTCGCATATGTTAAAAAATGTATTGTCTACATCCTAGATAATTGTGAGGGTCTACTATTTACACTTAGTCACCAGTTTATTGGGTTCACCTAGCTAAAACTAATCCATTCTAGTACAGCAACCCCTCAGGAAATCATAGGTTCAAAAAGGTTATAATGGTTTAATTAGTGTTTTAGAATAGGTGTTATTTTTAAATGTATTATCATTTTCAAAGCTGTGGTCTGTAGTTGACCTATAATGTGTTAAAAGATGATTAACCAAACTATCAATTAAAAAAGATAAAATAAGTGTTTGTTCCTGGCCTAACACTAAGGTGTGCATCTTGATTGTTTCAAAGGAGGTGGACAACATGTAGCCAACTGTATGTTGCATTGTTTATGTCAGTAGATCAGTCCACCAGATCAGCTGCATCCTCAGTTTTATGTTATGGCTGAGGGTAATTCCAGCCTGTCACTGACTCTAAACTGGCCTGCTTGCCTCAGACACACTCAGTCCTGTGGCATGTCTTCACTGAGCCAAATGACACCTACTCACTACTACAGTGTAGAGAGACCAAAGGCTGTCTCTCAGTCATATCTAATGTATGCAACACATGATGACACACAACTCAAATCATCTATTTACTTCTTATTTCTGATTACCATAGTTTTACACCCCTAAATGGGTTGTGTTAACCAAGATAATAGAGCGTGTTAATTGTCCTGTGACAAAATAATCCATTGAGTATAAATATATTATATAATGTTTTTTAGACCTAGCTTTTTCATCAAGGATGAACAATATATTCCTTCACTTCTTTTCCCATGTTGAGTAATTCTGTTTTACACTGAGGGGATAATATCATCCACGCTGGCTGGTGTTTTCCTCATTCTAATGCAGTGGTTTCTTTAACACACACTCAGTTAGGTGTGGTTGGCATATCAGCTCTACCTCCTGGGCTACCTTCATAAAACACACTGACTGAGATTGTCCTTGCAAAGACAAATGCAACACCGTTTTGCTTTCTTGACCAAACCAGTCGGCAAATTGTCTGTTTTCAATTAGTTTATGTTTACCTTCAAAGGTTGAGTGAATATTTTCAACATACTTTGATAATAGGGCAAATACAGTCAATGGATATTTCTTTAAACAAATCCAACTATGTTTATTTTTGATGCATCACGTTAGACAAAAAACACGTGCTGAACAAAAAACGCAATGAGTTGTGTTGTCTGTCCAATTTATATTGTATTATTTCAGATAACAATATCCAATATGATTAGATTATGTCATACTCATTTAGCTAAAGTAGAGCTAAAAAACATTATGTGAAAAATGATAAATCTTTTTTGGTTCTTGCTTCCCCCGTGTGAGAATGTAAAGCTTTACTTAGTATTATATTGTTGCAGACTGAATATCTTTTAGACTGTTGTGCGCTTTTGGTCGAACAAAACCAACATTTTAATAGTTATAGTAGTAATATTAGACTTTTAGCCTCACTGCAGAAACAAAAAAACGGAATCCAATACAATTACAGTTAAATAAGAACAGAAAAGTAGGAATAAACTAAGAGAGACTATACAATAAGATAATAAACCATAACATTTACTATTAAACACAGACCAGAAAGAATTCATTAAAGCTTATTAAAATAAAAAACAGGAAATGAAAGAGAGCCAAATATGAATCTTAGATTTCCAGTGAATTAAATGCTGAATTGTTTTATTGCGGGTATGACTTCCGTGTGACCCAGTTCTGTCGTGATTCTCTCCAGGAGTATATCTGTCCGAGATGCGACTCAGGGTTCATAGAGGAAGTAACAGAAGACTCAAGGTGAGACATTTATTATTCCACGCATCTACCTCACTTCTCCAGACAACACTTAGTG
Source organism: Notothenia rossii (assembly GCF_949606895.1). NCBI lineage: Eukaryota > Metazoa > Chordata > Actinopteri > Perciformes > Nototheniidae > Notothenia > Notothenia rossii. Next base: position 17,769,215 of record NC_136905.1, read on the forward strand.
TTCTCTTCTTATTCACATGAACCATATTTTCTTTAGAAGCTTGTAGGCTAGCCATACAGCTTTGTCCCAGACATCACTAAACCTGAACATGTGTTAGGGTTCAGTGGACGTTTCTAATAATGTGTTTCTTTTGCGCATTTCCCCTCAGCCTCCTAGAGGGTGGCGCTAACGGGATAGATGACGCAGCCACACAATTTGCAGAGGTACAACCTGACCTGAGGGATTTTGGGGGGGGAATAGGGTGGGAGAAGATTGATTGCAATAGTTGTTTACCTTTTTAATTAACTTTGTCTTTCCCTACCCTCTCCTCCCCTTCTTTTTGCTACTGCATGTTTATGTCCTCTTTTTCCCTATTGTGCTGCCTGCTTTCCTATCCCTAACCCCCTTTCTGTCCTTCTCCGGACCCTTCCCTGTCCAATCCCCCCCTCCCTGTAGCTATGGCACCTGTTGTTACTGGAGCGGCCATTTACACTAGACGCTGACACACCGGACTCAGAACCCCGGCTCCCTGGAGGGCGTTTGGGGGGTCTGAGTGAGCTGGGGGGGTTGGGAGGGGGACCAATCGGGGGGTCAGTCCCAGCAGGCCTTGGGGGACCTATGGGGAGTCTACTAGGGGCCGGGGATCACTGGGGACCGGGACGCCCGCCTCGCCTACACAGCCAGAGGAGATACCGCTCAAGAGGCAGCAGCAGACCAGACCGCTCTCCTGCTGTGGAGGGGTGAGTAACTCACACCCCACCACGCATACTCCCACTTCGAATCATTAAATAATAACTATGCTATTACAAACTTTTCTCCTCAGATTTTTGGTGATGTCATTTTTATATTTTCTGTCTGTTCATTAGGATTGTACAACAGTTTCTCGCCGGTCTCTTTGCCAACTCTGGAGTCCCCGGCTCACCTCCCCTCTCTTGGTAAGATGACATTACAGCAGCGTCACAGTGCTAGCATCACAGTGTTAGCATTATTTCTTATCAACTTGTCTGTCTCTCTCAGGACGGGGATGCTGCACTCTAACCCAGGGGATTACGCCTGGGGACAGGGAGGGTTAGACGCTGTGATAACACAGGTAAACCAAAATGAACTCCAGCTTTATGTCCTGGCCACCTTGTGGATTTCTCTGATGTTTATACATGTGTGTTGTGTGCATAGTTACTCGGTCAGTTGGAGAACACAGGACCTCCTCCAGCAGAGAAAGAGAAGATCTCTTCACTCCCAACAGTCAATATCTCTCAGGAACAAGCAGGTCAGTTAGTCTTTGTTCTCCACTTTTCTAACTTGAGCTCACTCTGTTTCTCTCTTCAAGTCCCTGAATGCTTTGTATGCAACAAATCTATTCAGACAATTATCTAAGAGCACACCTTTGGTTGGACTAGCTATTTGTGAATACATTATTAAGTATTGATTGAATGGCATCTGATCCTTAATAGATAAAGGCTAAGAACAGGTCTGTCATGTTTTAGTAGTTTAGAATCTGTGCAAACACTTGGATACAGCTTGAGAAGGCACTTGTGTGTATTCGCTGTAGCCGCCTACCAAAAGAAGACACAGAAACTTTGTCTGTTTGGGACGAAATGCCCATTAACCTTGAGAGTATCAACAATGTGTTCCATATTTACTATTTTTGCTTGCTGGCCTTTCACATCCAATTCTATTCTCTCCATCTGAGCTATTTGATTTCTTCTTATATGTGCTGCCCTATTTTACCTCTCACCTGTACCCGTGTGGTTTATTTATGCAGCCATGCTTCAAGTCTGTTGATGTCGGTTTTTTCTGTCATTAGGATAGACCGTGCTTGGTATTTTAAACGTTTTAGTGCTAATACACTTTTTGATGCAGAACTAATGATCTGTTGTTTGTCCCCTAAACAGATGTATCAAGTGATAATTAATGTTTATTTCACTCTTGCCTTCAACTCCTAACCCTACAACCCCTCGCCCCTATTCCCCTTTTGTTGTTGTTTTTCTTTACTGGCTTGCAAAGCGCTTTGAGAACCAGGAAAAGTGCTATATAAATAACATTTATTATTATTATTATTATGAATCACAGGGGTATTTATAAATGCTTTCTCTCTCCTCTGCTGCAGACTGCTGTATGGAATGTCCGGTGTGCAAAGAGGACTTGGCAGTGGGAGAGCCAGTCAGACAGCTACCCTGTAACCACTTCTTTCATTCAGACTGTATAGTACCATGGCTGGAAATGGTGAGTCATGACAAAGAGGGTGGACCTTTGTATTATAAACTCATAAGATAGGGTCCTTACAAGGATATAATATACAAGATAATAACTGCGCTCATGCTGTTATTATCTCATTGATGGTTCTTAATCGTTTTTCAAAAACAGTGGAAGTTGGAATAAGATGTATCTGACCCTGGCTAAATAGGAGTAGTAGTTGTAGGGAAAAGTATTACGATAGTCATTCAGATCAATCGTTTGTCTTTTCATGAGCTTTGTGGAAAAGGAAAATGTAGAATATTGCCATCCTTTTTACTTGTACTAACTAATATCAAAGTAAAGTCTGCCGTCATTAAAAAACAACGCTAAATGCAGGATTTCTTTTCCCAAGCTGACATTGCTAATATTAGCTGTGGGGAATTTTGCCAAGGGTTTTTTTGAGTGGTCAGAGCCACAACAAAAAAAGTTATTAGTCAACAGTTAGAAAAACATCGCCATTCAAGTAATTGTTCATACAAAAATCCCAAAAGACTTCCTGCTTTTCGCTTTATATGAAACTAAACTGACAATCTTGGGGTTTTTTACCGACAAAACCAGACTGAAAAATCCTGCCATTTAAAGTCAAAGAACAGCCTGAGCGTCTGTTCAAATAAAGAGTCCACTTGATAAACTGCCAAAAACTAATGCCATGTACTTTCTGTTCGGTGGCCACACAGCATGACACATGTCCAGTGTGTAGGAAGAGTTTGAACGGAGAAGACAGCAGCAGCCAGCCCCCATCAGAGTCCCCCACCCTGTCCATGGACCCCCGCACACAGGAGAGATGGTCCTTCTGATACCCCCCCACCCGTCTGAGCCCTTGGTTCCCCTCGCTCACATCCACCACACGAGAAGACACAGCGCTTCTCACTCGCCTCCTTTCATCTCCGTTGCAGTTATAATCATCTCAGTCGGATTTTTGTACTTTTATTTTCTATTTGAATGCCTTTCTCCTCAACCATGTATACAGATTTCCATACAGACGTCTTAACGGTCGGTCGAGGTCAAGGAGACTCTTTTTGTTGTCGCATAAGAAACCAGCCTAGATTGATGGTGATGATCAAGCCCATGTCTTCTCTACTTCCATCCCTCAAGCAACCTCCTTTTCCATCTTTCTTAAAATGCACTGCTGCGTTACACTATTGTGGGGAAATGCCATACTTTATATCATATACCACGCCCTCTTTACTGAAAATGAGCTAAGTCCTGCAACTGAGCCCTGGACGGCATACGGGGTTACTGTAGGGTTTACCTTCACTCTTTGTATTTACAGAGTCTGGAGTTAATAACACCTGCAGCCCTGCAATAAACCCTATGTCTAAGATCAATGATGCATTCCTGTTGAGATTTTCTCAGGAAGAACCTGATTAACTCTTGTTCTATTGTTTATTCTAAAGAGGTCCACGTTATCGCGTCCATCCTCTGTAACGTACTTTAAGAACAGGACACAAAGTATTTTATAGACATCAGTTTGAGTCGCTGCTGTAAAATGGCCTCAAATAAAGCTGTGACTTCAAATGAAAGTCACAGCTTTCTGGGAACACATCAAACACCATACCTGTGAGGGAATGAAAACCGCCCTTTATTGAATGATTAGGATTGAAACATTCTCCTCAGTGTATATATTATAAACAAATGGCATCCCTCTGTTGTTTTATTCCTCTGTCTTTTGTTTCAATTTTTTTTATCACTTTTTTTGATGTAAATAATTTTAGTCCAAGTTATGGTTTGCAAAAGGAAAAAAAAATGGAGACACAAATGTGAAATACCTGGTTATCGAACTGTATATTATATATATGAAAAATGTCTATGATGTATTAATAAATTGACCAAAAAGATTCCTTGTTCAATTTTTCCTACGCGCCCAAAGATACTTAAAACTTATATTTTAAGACAAATGCACTTTATTTAAAAATTAAATAGCAGAAGCATGAAGCATTTACAATCAGCATTTACAATTTCTGTACATCATTTATATTCTTTCTTTAGATATTGTAAGGACACAAACCATTTTAAAGCTGCCGATCAAGGCACCAGCTTCAACACAGGTCATCCTGGAGAACCAATACATACATTCAGTACTTTCTAAGATCATTCCTGATAGGAGTCAGTGCAGAAAAAAGCATTTTTGGCTTTGGAATAAAAGTCAAATTAGTTGAAAATACTCTTGTTTGCTGACGTTAATTTAAGAGAAATCGCCAAAACTGTGCACTGAAGTACAGCAGATAATAAATCAATCTTGCAACCAATGAATTAGAACATTGTGGCATTTTGACATATGAATAGAGCCATTTTTTTTTGAGTAGGAACAAATGTATGTGAACTTGTATTAAGGATTATTGTGTATTCCAGGCAAGAGTGATCAATGAATGGTCCGGTACTGTGGAGGAGATGTAACCCACAGCGGGATCCCAGACTTCAAACTGGATCACGGTCGATGACCTACAAAACCCAAACACACAATTTCCTTTTTCATTCAATTTCCTTTCTTCCATATTTTACACCAACACACATTTGACTTACCTGTTGAGAACGATGAGCACCACTGAGCCGTCTGGTCTGATGAAGGCAGTGTAATCCAGATCTGTGTGCTGATTGGCCAACACACCCACTCTCTGAGACCCCTCCAACAGGAACTTACTGTGTAATAATGTGATTTGGTTAGATTTCATTTGACCGTCTCCTTGAAATATCGAAAGACATGAAAATGCTGTTCCTGTAATATGAACAAAGATGACGTTGTTTACCTGAAGTGGGCGATGCTGTAGAAGTGTGGCTGCTTGTAGAACACATCCCGCTTTGCGTCCACTATAACAGGGCTGTCCACAAAGTTTTTAACCCAGTTTGGCCCACCAGTCTGATCCAACGCCAGGTTCCAGTCAGTCCAACCCACCACATAATGATTTAAGTCCTGCCGCAGAGAAAACAGCCAGAGTTTAGCATCTAGTCTGGGCTTTAACTTTGTATTAAGAGGCGGTGTTTTGTTTTAATGAATCACCTGGACTGGTGCCTGGTGTTTTGTTTGAATGTCACAAAGACAGCACATCTACATAAACAAATCCCTCCTGATTCTCAAGATGTCTAGATCTGAGAGCACTCATGCAAAATGGAGGGAGTCCTATTTCATTAGAGGGAGAGTGAAGAAAGGAGAAACAAAACACCAGTCCCAGCTCGCAGGCCATTTCTGAAGAGTGTAAACCTGCACTGCAGCATCCAGGGAGGGGATTCACCTTTCAGGATCACCTCACATCTTTTTTTTTTTTTTTAATCCATCACACTGTCTCATGCAAAGATATAAGCAGGCCTCACCTCTATAATGTCCCGTGCGTAGTGTTCAGCCCTGTCCCAGCCACCCAGCTTCACCCCTCTGTCTAGTGGGCTGAAACCAGAGCAGGCCTCGGTGCCAAACAGGTAATACTCTGGGAAGAGATGGTGTGTGACTCCCAGGCTGATCTCTGCTGGGACCAGGCTGTCCAGGTACCAGTGGACCGCAACGCCATGAACGTACTTTCCTGCGTGAATGTCACTTAGGACCTGGAGGGACGAGGGGAAAAAAATAAGTGAGTTTCCACATAAAATGCAGAGGTAGTCATGAAGCATTACTAAGCTTGCTCAAAAGGGGAAGGGGGGGTTCTATGGTATTCACTTACAATAGCGATATTTTCTCTGGCCTGCATCTACATCTACGAACGAAAAGTAAGTCTGGTGCAAAATGATGGACAAAAGGCCCTTATTTATGGACTTTTAGTCATCACCATCTGACCTTAGCAAACACTTCTTTTATTCTGAGTGCTACAGTAGCTAAAGAAGCGCATGGTCTCACAATAGGCAAGGGTTCATTTTACCAGAAACTTAAATGAACTTCAATTATGTGTTAGATTTTTTTATGATCTTCAAATCGTTTTAAATTGGGTTAACTTTATATTGCATCATATCTTAAGTTATCCAGTCGTAATGATTAAGCCATTTTCTTGTCTTATTCTGATTTATGATACAATTCCTAATTTCCTTCCTGCAGCGCCAGAGTAGCCTCAGGTACAACAAACTTTATTATAACTTTGCCAACTTCCTCTTTGTCCTTGGACTCACCACTTTAGCCCAGTGAGGCAGCAGCAGGCGGTTGTCATCCAGGATGAGGACGTGTGTGTGTGGGTATGAGGAGGTGTGAAGGGCAGGGCCCAGGTCCAGAGCCACCCAGTCCCTCTGCTCCTCAGGAGTGAAGCCCAGAGCCTGGAAACTGCAAGATACGATACTTCTTAGTCCGTTGTGAAATCTAGGAGTGATGATAATTCTGTGTAATATTATGTGAAGAGAGACCTGTAGTTTGTTATGTGTCCTGCAGAGGGCTCATTCCCTGTGGTCAAAGCCCAAAAGGTCAAGTTATATTTAGCATATTCCTCCAGGAACCTGAGAGGGAAGAAAAAAGTGACAGAATAAGTTCCCCTTGGATGAAGCATTACAAACATGTGATGTTGCATTAAGGTAAAGCCCAACATGTCACCTGATATAGTACAGGGCCCAGGATTTGTGCTCCTTGCCCCCAGGCTGGCCCTTCAGAGAGCCTTTTCCTATGAGGGCCCCGTTAGTTTTCATCCAGGCGGGGGCGCTCCAGGCACTGGCCAGCAGAGACAGAGGGACAGGAGACAAGGCCTGAGCGCGCTGCAGGAGAGGGATCTGAGAGGAGGAAGAGGAGGAGGGATTCCTACTCATTTTCAAATTCTAAATTCCAAACTTTTCCCGACTCACATTTCATGAATTCCTGACAAAAAAAACTCGCTAGATGTTTAGCATGTTAATATCAATCCAATTATCTTTACATCACATTATGACTATGTATGCTATTTCCAGGAGAAGGTAGTTAGGTACTGTAGCTCATACAAATCTGTTAACAACAAACCCAGACATGTTTAAAGCATGGCATTTAATGGACATCAATTGATTTTGCTTTATTGTTTTTTGGAGATGGGGTAAAACAGACTTATAAACACTGTTAAACAAATACATTATCAATATTAATTAGAAATTATATTTTAAAAGAGTGCCTTTCACACAAAATGTAGAAAGCAGGTCCAATAGCCATGAAAAACACTCTGCTTGTATGATCAATTCACTAATGTACATTTGAATTTATTTTTTAGAAAACATAAATAATTTATAATAACAATAGTCTGAATAAAACACAACAATGTATTTTTTTTCCTATACTTATCAAGAGCTGGAAATCCCTAATTTCTCACACTGTGTAGGCAGCATAGAGTTATGGATTGAAGGTATGTGAGAGTAGGAGATTATATTGACCTTCATTTTGATGTCCTCGGGGGCCAGCGTGAAGTTGTCTAGGTTGTAGTCTCCAGGTGTGTCGGCATACGTGTACAGACGGGTGGAGAAGTCACAGCTGGCCATGGGGACACGCACCACGCTGTAACCAATACCTGCCAGACACACAGCATCAAAATGACTAAAGGCTGCATTATCATTCAGCACCATCACTAGTGACCCTCGGATTGTTATGAGATGTATCTGGGTTTTCTAACTACACTTGTACTTTTCCCTTCTTGCATTGTTGACACAATCAATAAAACCAGTTGATCATACAGAATATAATTGTATTGCTAACATGTGTTTGTTGTTTTTGGTTCTTTTACAATGTCTATTCACTGGATTATTTTTCTGGATAAGTACTACTCAATCAGTTCAAATGAAAAAAGACTATAATAATAATATATTAAAAACAATTTTTCGTCTTATCGTTGTAGCTCTACTAGTTTGCACTTATAAGCAGTATACTAATAATTGGTTTAGCATATCAATATCCCTACTTTAGCATAAAAAGTGGTCATTTCCAGGAGTCTTTTTACGCTGCTATGGACAATCTTGCACTAATGTACATTTCCCAAAGATATTGAAGTGACTGTTATTTTGTATATATTGATTGTTGTGCTTTTATTTATGTCTTAATGTGTGCATATGTATAAATGTGTCTGTTGTTATATATAGGATAGACATATTTTATATATATTTGGGATTGTGGGAAATTGTGGGTATTTTGATCTCTCTGTCTGGACACACAAACTGAACGATTGACAATAAAGTTGACTTTGACTTGACTTTTACTGAGTGTACCTTCAGGGGAGAAGTACTGGCGCAGCAGCTGGTCCTGTGCCCCGGCAGAGAGAGACAGGATGTTAATGGCTGCTGCGTCCGTCATGGCTCCTCCGAACCCCCTGATCTTCTGGTACTTCTGGTAGGGAACGATGGTCAACCTGAGACCTGAAAGAGAAGAAAGATGCTCTGTATCGTAACTGTGGAATATTCTTAGAATTTTCTTCTAGATAAATCTTTAAATTCTGTTAGTCTATAAAATGTTACAAGTGATCCAAGTGGTTGTTTAAGACTTAGTCAACTAATACTTCTTTAATCAATAAGTCATTTTTAAAGCTCTTTAGCTGCTGAATGATTTATGACAGAGACACTTTTGAGCAGCTATCAGGTAAACAACATTTTAATTTTTGTGACAAATTCATGAGTGTGAGTCGAATACAAATCTGTTTTAGCGAGAACAGCCCTACCCAAGTGAATGTTTTGTTCACTAAACAACTATATTTAGTTTCCCGTCATAGTTTAGATCAGGAACCAGGACGTCAAATATAATGTAAGAAGCTAAAATGGGAGAAATGTACAGATTAATCTATTCTCAAAATAGTTGGGGTTTGATTTAATAGATGACAACTAAACATTGAATTAATACATCTTTGCAGCTGTAGCTTCAACTTCACAGACTCCCCGTCTCTCACCTGCCCCGGTGCTGTTCCCCTGGACCGCCCCCCCGCATGCCTCCAGTCTGCTGCCGGCCCTGCTGCTCAGGTAGGAGGAGAACTGTCCCAGAGGATGCAGGGTGACAGACCCCACACTGTCACAGTGGGTGGAATTGCACTCACACACCACAGAGTCATGGCCAAAGTTTCTGGCAACACATTCATTGCTTCCTGGATGGGGAAATAAGTCATAGATACAGGATTTTCTGTCTGAATTGATGCACAAAAGACATAATGTTTCCCTTAAAGCAACAAAAGAGGACACACACATTTTGGCAATTGCAACTTGTTCTATGTTACCTGTAGAGAGGGTCACTTCAGTTGTGAGGAAAACAAGAACCAAAAGTACTGATGAAGACAACGCCATTTTACCTGCAAATAAATAATGTTTCAGTGTTGCCAGGTAGAAATCATACAAAGTCAGCACCTGAATTGTTAAATACAGGTTAACAAAGACCCAACTGCTCTATTCATTTAGCTGACACACACATGTTATCGTCATGTCATTCAGAGAACATTATCTCACCTCAGAGGAAGCAGACAGAAACTCTGGCATGTCCCGCTGGTTAATTTAGAAAGTATTCACCCTCGACTGTCACCTTAACTTTGTCCAATCTGCCATACCAGCGTTTCCTCAGCCCCCTGTGTTTTGGCGTCAAATGGGACTTCTGGCCAGTCATGTGACTTTGTAAATACCACGTGACCAACCTCGCAGTAATGTAGACAGCCGCTAGGTGACGCTGTATCATAAACTAGGCTAAAGGAGTTACCGTAATCAGTTTGACTGCAGCTGACTTTTTTTAAGTTAACAAAGACATTACGTATGCTATTTCGTGTATATTTAAGTATATTATACAACCTATTTATTCGTATTGTAATAGCTTTGTCAAAGTAAAACATTGTACGTTTGAAAATATGGGTTTACAAGTATTTCTGCACTAATTTCCCTCCTAGCTTCCCAACTCAACAAAAATAAATTGTCATAACTAGGTGGCAGATTTAACATTTTTCATTAATAAAGGAGGCTTTTCAAATCCGTAGTCCTAGACCTAATATTTTCCATGGCATCTATCAGATGTGTGAATACTAAAAACTGAGGTAATAGAAAATTAAGACCGAGTTTTTAAATTTACATTTTTTTTAAAACTGATTATTATCCAACTTCCTTTAATTAAACAAGCAAAGTACTTTTTTATATTATTCAACATTTTATTATCAAAGAAACACACATGCATCATATTTTATAGATATTATGGACACGGACATTTGTATATTCATGTATTCACGACACTGGTATTGATGGGTGTGATATTTGTGTGTGTGTATGCTTGTGATTTATATTTGTGTGTGTGTGTGTGTGTGTGTGTGTGTGTGTGTGAGATAGTTATTTGTGTGTGAGAGAGGGATTCAGGTCTTTATAGAGAGGCACAAATTCTATCCATCATTGATGGATTTCTGTTGCACAGAAAGATGATTTCTTTCTTTCCTTCCTCTGTTCGACCTGAAGAGCGGGAAGAACATAATTTAGAGTTAATAAACATCATCACACAAACATATTTTCATATGAAGATAAACATCCACAGTAGGATCACTCACTCTGTGGATGCTGCAGCCACTGGCGGTCCATCCAGTAGAGGTAACAGCTCTCAAACTCCTTCTCGCTGTAGTTGGGCACCGACACCGGGAGGAACGGGTCCATGCTGTCAAACCCTCTCTGAAGAGCAAAACACACAGGGAGTCAACATCCAGAACATCAGTCTCTAACATTATCAGAAAATATCACTTTTTAGATGCAATAAATCAACAACTTTGAACACATTTATCATTATATAATCAAAGTCGAGTATTAGCAGATAATTGCATCTTGAAACTATTTTAATATAAGTTTTTGATCATTTGTCAAGAAATAAAGGCTAAATTAATTAATATTATGCAATTATAACATCACATTATGTTCTATTTGGGTGAAGTGGCAAGATTGTTATATGACCCTTCTATGATACACAGTTTAATTGGTGTCCAGTTGTCTGCTGTGTGCATCAATTTATTTAAATCCTAAATCTTAAACGACTTTAGCACACCAGTTCTGAGGAGTGAAGCAGTCAAAAGGCCAGGTTTGATATTTACCCGACAAACGACCAAAGTTAGAAAGAAAGTAAGACTAATCTGCTGTCAGAGCGTGAGGACAAGAGCTAAGCAAAGTACATTAAAATGTTCTCTGACCTCTCCCAGCAGCTCTTGAGGCAAGTAGTCAAATCTCGAAGTGTAGAGAGACCCTGTCTGAGACAGAGTGGTGATGATGGCGCCTCCAGTCTGAGACAAAGAGAGTATATGTCAACTGGGAACAAAATACTAATACAAACACAATATCTTTTTCTTATGCAACTCTTTAGAGCTTTCTGCTCACCCAGTCCTTTGTCAGCAGCTTCTTCAGGTTGTAAACCAAAGTCAGCTCGTCTGATTCCACCTGATGATGGTGAAAAGAGAACAGGCAACATCTCTAATCAGTCCAAACTGAAAAAAGACAAATATGACATGTGACAGGATTGTTCTTGTGTTTCCTTACTGGACTCTTATCCTTCTTCTTGATGGTGGACCTTCCCCACAGGCCGTTCACACCGTCCACAGCCACGGCCATGCGGAAGTCTGACTCCGGCTGCCCGCTCTGCAGCCTCAGCTCCTTCAACACCGCCCCCACCACGTCACTGCTGCTCTTCACACGAGATATGCCCTACAGCATAAAAAAGATATACCATCAGACCCCTGATGACATTTTCTTGAAAGCAACTTAGGGCCCACTACACCAAGGCGACACATCAAAGCATGTTTACAGGTCTTGGATAGTACTACTGCATGGGTACAAATAGTTGTATGATATACATAAAGCAGTTACTAACATAACACAACTGAACTTTTTGCTGTCAGGAGGATGGCTATTAATACCAGATCTATTTACAGCCTACAACAGAGACCAAACATTTGTTTTTGTGACAAGACAGACAAATTAGGACAGCACCAATGTCTCATTGTTTCCTTATTAAGGAGGAGAAGTAGAGAGCAAGTGATTGGAAGATGTTTAAAAATTCACAAGCTGAACATAAATCTACTGCTTTTTTCTGCCTTTGTCAGTGACTATGGTCCAAAGATATTGTGCTGATCCATCTCCATGCTCAGTTCATTGGCTATTGATTACCGCTAAGCACAGGCAATGTGAGAGATGACATTTTAATGACCCCTGTGGGGAAATTGGTAGGGCATAAGAAGGGAAGAATAGGTAACAGACAGAAAATACAACAAACTGATGAAAATGTCTCAGAGTAAGATAAATCACATTTCAAATGAACACAAATCAATATTTAGAGCCAAAGAAATGTGTGAGGAAGCCCACCTGATCCACCAGCTGTCCTAGTAAACTCCCCTCCTCAGTAGACTCTCTCTTTGTCCACACATAGCGCTGCTTTGTCTTTATCTGGGACAAAAGAAACAGTTTTATTGAATATGCGTGCATGGGCTAGCTCCTTATTTTACTTCATGAAACAGGGCTTTGATGTTTTTTTCACATAAAGCTAGCAATCTTTTAGTTTGTTCCATGATGCCAAATACATTAATTTATATTACAACCCAACCATAATCAATGTAGGAAACTACATAGAACTTCTTTATTGATATTCATTTTGACACTGTAAAGAACACTTAAGTACCTAACATCCTCCATCCCAATACATTAAAGTATAAAATGTTCTCCAGCAATAATAAACCTCTAACATATCATGCTGTTATATTGCTCCTGCTCCACGCAAAGACACAGTACATTTACAGCAGTACATGTGGGTAAATGCAGGTGGTGTCATAAAGCTTAGGTTTAATGGCCTAATGTGTATCAGCATGTGACCTAAACTGCTGTGAGATGCAGTCACGGCTCATTTAAAGCTTATAAATGCCTACATGCTTGGTTTTGTGACACATTGTATTATACTTACAAGCCTTCATTTTGACTATGTATACTCTCAGTCATCAAGTTCGTATTGTAAAATTGCAGCCTGTATAAATAGTACCTAATGACTGAAGTTTACTAAAGCACAGAAAATAATTGCCTTTGAGAGGAAGGGCTCGTTTGTGATTCTGAAGTTGCGTAACCAGTCAGAGGCCTGCAAAGGCTGATCAAAGCGAGTGTCGTTATAGGATGAAGGCATCAGCTCCTTACAGTTCTTCATCCAGATGTGAGCTGTATTAGAAAAAACACAGAAGACATAGAAGAGTCAATGTTGATACTTTCTGTAGAGGCAGCAGTTGATCCACTAGTATGTGTTTGTGTTAGTCTTACCATCAGGAACATGCAGAACCAGCCATCCCTGTGTGTAGCAGTAATGGACTGAGTGACAGAGAGACATTGTCTTCCCAGTGCCATTCAACCCATCTGAACAACTTGATTAAGGTTAACAACAGGTTAATCAGAACATCAAGAGAAGAAGAGCATGATTATCTGAGTGAGTGGGAGGTTGTGTTGTAAAGGATACAGAATAAATATCGCAGCGAAGGTTTGCTGAAGTCTGTTTTCTTCAGGTAAGAGATGACCTCGAGAGAAGGCTTCCTCACCATCATACACGCTTCATTGAACGTCTTTAGCTAAAAAAAAAAATACATGACAATTTCTCTTTAGAGTACATCTTACAAATAGTCACCAAAACACAGTAAGTTTAAAAATAATGTGCATGCACAGACACAAGCACATACCTGTTGTTGATAGCGCCCTGGGAGACCGTGAGGGAACAGGGTGCGGATGTCTGTGGAGGGCAGTGTGTAATACTGTCCCATATGCTGCTCTGAATGACATGCCTGGAAAGAGAAGGACAGTAAGCATGGCAACTGAAGTCGTTCAAATGTACAGACAACTGCTGCTACAAACAAATCTGGTTCATCCAAGCAAGTTAGCTGCTATTCCCCTGCAGGTAAGCATTTTGACGAGTAAAACCAGGTCTGCTTACCGGATCATTCTCTCGTGTTCTGAATACTGAGAGCGGCTCAGGTTCTGACTCTACAGCCTCAGCCGCCTGCTGCTGCCCACAGCCACTGGTGTGAAGGGACCGAACATGTGTTGCCTGTAAACATTTAATATAGTAAATATTTGTATTAAAATGCTTTACATCAGGTGCCTTGCCCACATGGGCCATCAGGACAATATTTAAAAAAGGAGAAAACAGAAAAATAATACAAACAGAATACATGGTATTTAATAGATACGTGTCAAAACTCATTATATCAGAAACCGCCCAATTAAAGATAGAGTACAACACCTTAATAGAGCGACGGTGAACCTTTAGCAAAAGGTGAGCCAAGTCAAACGGCTTGTGTGTAAACATGTGCTATGATCTACATTCATGTAGATCCGACTTAGATATGTTGGGAGTATTTGCAGGAATATACAAGAGTATCATGGTAAATAAATAGAAGAGCACACAGGTGATGCTTTCTTGACATAAAAGAATGCTCTCATACATTTATGAGAGCAAGTAATGCACCCTACCAAAGACGAACACATCTATGTAATGGATCAGTTAATCGTCACAACCATCAATATATAAAACAGAGCAGCTGAGCCAGGTCAAAACTATATCAAAAAATGATTTTGAATCATATACTGTCCAGCTCCTGTCTGCATCTTCTCCTTTATCTTAAACCTCCTGCTAACAGTGAGCTTACCGTTTGCCGTAGTCTGAAGGACAGTCTTTGAAGAGCCATGATCTGAAACAAGAAAGACGACATGCATTTAAGTTAAGATAAAGGGGAGAGCCAAAGAAGACAACAGTTTGCATAAGACAGTGTCCTCTAACCTTGCGTAAACACTAAGCTAACAGCTAACTTAGCTGTGGAACCTATCAGGAAACATTAGCAATGCTAAGAGTTATTGAAAGCGCAACTTTACCTGCTGTTGAGTTCTACAACATTCACTGACGAGGATTTCGGTTTAGCTCTTCTACTGATAAATGTCGCTGGAGTGTTTTAAAGAGAGGGTAAACTGCACACCTCCAGTTAAAGTCAATGTGCCAGATCTGTCATGGGCACCGCCATCATGCAGCTCACAGCAGGAAGTGACGTCACGCCATCACAATTATTTTTAGCCAATAAGACGCTGCGTGCCAGGCGACAACAACTGAGGAAAATGGAGTTTGTCAGTTTGACACATTAAAATGTCATCATTATATATCTCTTGAATATGAAAAAAAATAGCACATATAGGTATTATTTATATAAAGTAACATTTACAAGTATAAATCCAGAATACCATCAGCTATCCCCCCCATTTTACTGGATTGTTTTGTGAATTAAAATATTATAAAGACTCTTATTAGCACTAAATGATGCTGAGATTCTTTTCAGGTTTTTTTTTATTTAAATTGCTTTTAAGTTTATTTATCCAAATTAGGTTTTTTTGAAATGTTATTTCAATTTACTTTTATTGTAGTTTTTCTGTACCATTATGTTTAGTACATGTATGTCTGCCATGTTGTACATGTCTATTTAAAATAAAAATGTGTCTGTCTTTTAGAGGGAGTAATACTAAACTTTTGTCTTAGGAGCAAGTGTCTTTTGTGCACATTCTTACATCAGTGTGTTTTTCATTTCCATAACAATAACATATTGTGTTTACAGCAGCAAACCCTCAGAAAGGTTGTTTACTAGGTAGAGGCTTTATTCACGATTAAGCTAATCTGTAGTGTGCACTTAATATGTCTTTTAGAATTGTACGCAGTAGTGTAAACAATGCATGGAAAACAGGAGAAAATGGGGCCAATAAGATCCTAAAAGTTCACATTGGTAACTGGGCCAAGCTGTAGTGTGTCTATCCTGAAAACAGTTTTCTACCATTATCACTAAATTATAAATTTTTAAATAACACAAAAGCACAAGCTATACAAATAATGAAAGTGATATTATTATTAAAATAATCATGAATGATATAACTAGGTCGATTTTCACATAATATTTGTAGGTTCACTTAAACACATAGTTAAAACTGGTAGCCTATCATCAAATCAAATCAAATCAGGTTGTATTTATAGAGCACATTTAACAACTATTTTTGGTCGAGCCAAAGGGATGTACATAATCATATATTATAATTATGTTTATGTCACTATGATGTTGTGTCATTCCTGTGAATAAGACATTGATTGTAGTTTTGGATTAATAATTCCTGTTTAACTGATGCATAATAAACAGCTCTCATGTATTAACTTTGGAATAAGTGCTTCCAGCCTGCCTTTCCTTCCTCCCCCACTAGAGCCATCCCAAATTACGTACAGCGACACAACTTTTGAGCTGCTCCCCAAATTCCTACCAGCAGCCCACTTTAGACAAGTCGTCGCCATTTTATTAAGTCTAAATAGCCCTCCCCAATCGCCTGTTATGAACCGCAATGAGATCCTGTGCTGTATTTTATCTCCTCCTCTGGCCACACGAAAATGGCCACGCAATGCATTCCCGCACTTCTATATGTCACAGCCTGTAACCCCGCACACACGCTGCTGCAGCCCCGTCATCCGGACACGTTAACAGCTTGTGTGAGCACAATTTGAGCTATTATTACTGGAAGGGAGCGATGTAACTTTCCCGAAAGAAGTGGGCAAAAACAAGAGCCTCTGTAGTGTTACCATAGGAGTGTAACCAGTCCGCCACCTAGCTGCGGAGACGCGCCGATCGGTCGACTGTATGATTATGAAAACACCCGCGCCAATGTTGTTGCACAGTCGGCTCCGAGCTCCGATGAGCCTTAAACTCGGTTTTAGGAGGTGTTTTAACCTCTGCTTGTCTTAGTTATGTAATCAAAGCAACATCTAATGCGCCAAAAAGCTCCGGATTGCTGAAGGGGGGAGCAGGACAGCAACACCTTAACCTCATGCCGAAACGCAGTTGGCTCCGGGACGCGCTCTCGGGTGAGTAGCCTACGTAGCCTTATTAGAGATTTCCATGGCAGTCTGTATTAATGTGTGCAGGCCTGTCATTAACAGCGAGCTCTTAGCATTGTAGGTTACTGGTAATTTTGTGCATCCGCGTTGCGCTAATTTGATCCCCTTGTTGCCGAGTATGTTTCTCCCCCTGTTCTCCGTGGACGGTGATATTCTTATTTCAATGTTGCTGACACCAGCAGAAGGGCTGGCAGAGGACAGATAGAAGAGAGAGGAAAAGGTGGCTCGAGGACTAATCCACATTAATAACACCACGAGCACACATTTTGACGCTACCCCACTTCCATGTTGACTTTCAATTTGTGCATATTTCAGGACGCTTAAACGTGTTTTATTTTTTATTTCTGGAGACAGGAGTGACGACAACAACAACACGTGCATGTGTGTATCATTTGTAAGTGCGACAGCATCAGGCGGATAGTGATTTTCAGAGGTGCGCAAAGTCATTTTTGAGAAGGAAGCCCCTGTTGACGTCCTCAGTAAACCAGAGAGAGGTTGCTCAAGTGCGGTAACACCCCCACTGCCCATACTGTATCTACAGTAGCAACATCTGTCAACCTACGCAGCTGCGACCTGGGTACACAATGTACGACCAACACACTTAAAATACACTAACTAGCAAAAAGTGTGTGTGTGAGAAAGAGAGACTCACGTGAGAAACTTCCCTGTACCTGGGGGGGGGGGGCTTTAGTATTTTAAGATGCCATCACAGCAGCCCTAATTTTCAGTAGGGTTTCTGTGCTCCTGATGTTGTCAGGCAGAGGATAATGGTGTTGTAGTTATTGATGATAACACCGTCATGGGATGGTGATGATGGCTGGAAATATGGAGGGCCATTATCATGATTTAATCGTCGCCTTATAGCCGCAGAGGAACCCACACTGACTGCAGTGTCAAGTCCACCCATCATCCTGTCACTGGAAATAGCTTCTAGTCTAATGTTGGAATAATTTTGAGTTATGTTTGAGAGGTATAACTCTGGAGAGTATAACAAGCTATAAGTATGCACTTTGACTGTTATTGAATGGGATGGCCTTTTAAGTTTGAAAACCTGCCACTCTTATTCCTTACTTCTTCACTTTGCACAACATGAGTATCACCCAGAGGAGTGAAGCTTCTTCTCATGCCTGTATCCTCTTCATGCAAGTCGGGCCTTGGGAGTAGAGGTCATGAAAAGAGGCTGCAGTTTTTTTAAGAGGAACACTGTCCATCTCTGTGCTCATTTTTATTTGATTGTGAGGAGGTTTGGCATCGAAAATGCTTTTCAAAACGGTTACATAAGAGTTACTGGAACAGATGTTTATTCGAGCTTCGAATGATTCAAGGAAAGGGTTTGGGTGTGGAGGGACCAAGAGGCAGGAGAGATAGCCCACTGAGCTCTTAAATGAAAACATTATCTGAGATGCTTTTGTAAGTTTAAGTAGGCAGTTTGGGGCGTTGAGAGACAGATGAGCTATTTCATAAGGGGCTCTCATGAGAGGACTGAAAGAATGCTAGGCGGGTGTGTTTTATTAGAAAATGGATGATGTTCTCCCTTAATGAGCGAGTGAATATAATGAAGGAAGCATGACAGAAGATGCTGCTTCCTTTCGATATGTTTAAAAACTGGGCTGAACAGAGGTCGAGGGAGAGTGAACGTTTTTTTTCCGCCGAGGAGAATGTTTTTTTAGGCTGTGTTTCTTGCTATAATGTCACATAAAAGGCAATTTACAATGGGGTCAATGAAAAGCTTACTTGACTAAGAGGAAGCAATGGGAGGAGGAGGAATTTGCACTCCTTTCCAAAAATAAGTTTTACCCTTTCCTACAGATTTGTGTTACCACTACTGAAAGAGGAGGAGGGGAATGGTCTGACTGTGAATGGAGGGATTTAGGTTGAAGAGGAGGAAAAGAACGAAGTGGAGGAGGAAATATGGTTTTGATTAACATGGATACAGTGTGTGAGTTGACCATTTTACTGTGTGGTCTACAAAGAGAGAAAGAGAGAGAGAGCGAGTAGATGGGACTAATAGAGAATGCATGCAAAAGCTTTCTGCACAACATGAAAAGGGGAGTTTCGGAGAGAAAAGAAAGTACAGCAGAGGGAAGGGTGGGTGGAGGAGTGCTTGTGGGAGTAGCTGAGAACAGAAGGCGCAAAGACAGTGGGGAGAGAAGGGGAGGGGACTGGATAAGTGACTGAATTAGTCAGGAGCTGATTGATTGATGTATTGATTTGGGAAGACGAGGCGGAGTGAGCATAAGTAAAAGGTTCGGGAAGCGTTAGCTGTCTTTCAGAGCTGCCGTTATTTACAGATTACTCGAGAAAACCAGCTGAGGCTGTTATTGAAGAACGTGAGTAGGTCTTTCTTCCAGTTAGTGCCGACATTCTGGGAATCTGTGGCACTGATTGCCCCCCTGGGTGAGGAGATCTGTAGGTTTCTGTATGATGAGATCATCTCTGTGGACACAGACTTAAGCACCTCTCCACAGCTGCCTGCAGGAAGGGTACTTTCCCTTCGATTCTTGCACTGCTGCGACTCAGCATCTGAGCTCACTGAAATGACTAATCACTGGCCTCTCTATCTTCCTGTCTGTGTCTTACTATCTTTTCTTACTCTCTTTTCTTTCTCTCCCTCAAACTCCATCTCAGTTCAAGCTTAAAGGACCAGAGAAAGACATTCCTTCGCTGGATAAAAAGCCCAACTGGACTTGGACTATATCAGGATATTATTTTGGGAACCTAAACCTACATTTGTCTCTTTGCTCTTGAGCTCAATAACCCCAGCGGGATCATTTAAAAGTGTTAAACTGGGGACCCCACAGCGTCCTGATTCCCCCCCCTGACTTCTCTGATGGACCAGAGAGTGAAGGGGGGAACCCCTCCAACCACAAACTCCACTGTGGACCCCACCTCTGCATCTGAAGACTCTGAAGTTTCAGAGAAAAAGCGATGGGGTGAGGGTGATGCAGATGTTGGGCAGAAGGAGGAGGAGAAGAGAGGATCAGTGAAAAAGAGAGAAGAGGACAAGGGGGCAGTGCTGGAGCTGCTGATCGAGGGCCGCTGTGGAAGCACGGGGCAACAACAGCTTCAGATCTCCGGCAGAGAGACCAGCTGCCCCGAGGGAAATGTACGACTCCGCATTGGGCTCCAGGCCAAACGCACCAAGAAACCGCCGAAGATCTTGGAAAGCTACGTCTGCAAGCCCACCATAAGGACCTATCAGAGGCAAGCCAGGGGGGGACTGCTAAAGGGAGATGGAGAAGGGGGACAGCAAAACAAAAACAGCTCTACTCCAGTCGAGGCAACCAGAGATCAACGCTCAGCCTTGGATGCTGTCCAGACCACGTTCAAACAAAATGCATCTGCTGCTTCGCCACCGCTTGCATCATCATCATTATCATCGTCACCACAGCCAGCGTCTACCACAGCTTCCAAGGCAACCTCGGTCCCTGCCATAATCAGCCAAGGAACCAAGTCTGCCAAACAGGTAAGTAAAGTACACACCCACACACAGATAAACATATTGTTAGCTGTTAAAATTAACCTACTCTCAATTGTATTTGATTTCAATGGTAAAGAGTGTTAGGGTTAGTGATTAACGTGGTGCACACATGTGATGCAGCTCTGTTTTAGTTTTTGCAGTTCGTTACCAGACATGCTTATGTGGTGCAAATTGGCCCGGCTTTGTGCTCAGTTGTAATAAGGTCAAATGAGCTATTGTCTCAATACTGAAACCTAAGTAGCTCATTTAAAGAAACAGACCTATAAATAGGAAAACAGCACGGCAACCACTTGGAGCTATTACAGACATTGGCCCATCAGTCCCTATGACAATCACCCAAGGGAAAGCTTATTGCTTTAGCTGCAGAAAACGCCACTCAAGCTGCAGCATACCAAAATGATGGGATAAGTACAAAATGTCAAGCCTTCTCATCTGTATTAGTGGCAATTTATAGCTACCAATAGCAGGGCTTTCTGTCTCTCTCTTTCTGTCTCTCCTTGGCTCTCTATATCAGTCCCTCTCTTCTATTTTTACATCCGCTCTTTTTCTCTACCTGCTCTCATTTATCTTTCACTCCCCCCCTGTCCCTGTCCCACTCTCTTCCTCTCTTTTTCTTTGCCTTTGTATTTCTCCTTTCTGTGTCAACCCCATTCTTGTTTCCATCACCATACTCTCCTTCTCTTCAGTATGCCCTCTTTTTCTCTGCCTGATTGAGTCATTTTGTCCTCACTCTCTCTTTTAATGGGCGGACAAAAACAAAAGCATTTCAGTGGTTGTCTCCCCCCCATTGTGCTTCAAAGTTGTCAACAGAAAAGTAGTGAAAGCCACAGCCATTGTTGTCTATGACAGATATGTTGTGTCTGCCCTCTCTAGGTTCCTGTCAAACTGGCTGATAAGACAGAGGTGAAATCAAATAGTTCATCTGAGAGAGTGAAGAAAGAGAAGCTTCCTAATACCAACGGGCAGACTGTCAATGCAGGACAGAAACCCTGCTCGCCTACAATAGACCAGACTGTTTCCTCCACTCCTTCCACCGCAGGCATCCATGTCCAATCTGCACCGGAAACCAAGAATGAAGGAAAGACCTCCAAGAAACATAATGGTTTGGTTCAGACAACAAAACAGAAGGGACTATCTAACGGGAAAAGCTCTGCTGGCATCCTTGGCACTTCCACCTCGTCGAAAAGCAAAGTTGGAAAACAAAGCAGTTCTTCCTCTGTTCCCTCCTTGGACTCTTCGGCAAAACCTCCATTCTCCATCAGCGCCAATAAAGAACTCAGCCTGTCCAACAAGAATAGGCCAGACTCTCCTTCCTCTTCTTCAGCCACCCCTAAACCACAGTCCTCCCCCTCTGTGGATATCTCCTCTGCCCAATCCAAAGATCAGGACCCCCCTCTAGAGAAAAAGAGAGACAAAGAGAGGAGAGCAAAGAAAGAGAAACGGAAAGACAAGAAATCTAAACGAGATAAATTGGAGGCTGAAACAGCAAAGGGTGAGATCAGAAAGGATGAAGGCAAGAAGAAGAAAAAGGAGAAAGGGAAGGATAAAGGGAAAGAAGGGAAATCAAGGCACAGTAAAGAAAAGGATGAAAGACATAAGACTGATGATATTTCGAGGGATGAGTTAAACATTGAAAAAGGAAAGGCTGAGAAAAAAAGGGATAGGCTTAGCCCAGACAGACAACAAACAGAAGATAATACATTTGGAGAATCAGTTGATAGTGGTATACTAGATAAAACGTGTAAAATAGTCAATCCAGGCAGACCAGATGAGAGAGAAAAGACGGATGACGGTTGCAAGCCAGTTAAACAAGCAGAGCCAGCAACAGGTGACACCATTAAATCAAAAGAACAAGATGTCTCAAGACATTCAAATGTGCCTCCAAGCCACCCCTCTTCTTCTGCTCCGCCCTCTTTACCCACTCCCTCTGCCCGTGCCCCTGTTTCTCCCCCTCGCTGCCCCCAAGAGCAGGACAGCCGTCCGCTCAAAAAACGTAAAGCCAGGCGGCCCAGCTGGACCAAGCTTGTGCAACGGGCTCAGAGGGCAGAAAATCAGGAAGCCCCGTCAGATTCCCAACATAATCCTCTACACAGCTTTCCCCAAAACCCCAAGTCCCCCCTTCCTGCCAAGGCCACCGTTCAGCAGACTGATGACTCCCGACCATCTCCGTCTAGCTCTTTAACAAGCAGCTGCCCCCCACTCTCCTCTGCAACCAAACCCTCATCCCCAAAGCAGAGTCACCCCCCATCAGACCTTAGCCACCATGCTTCCAGATGCCAAATAACCCCTGCCCGAAAAAGAGGCCGTCCTAAAACCCTGAGCCCTAACTTAGATGAACCTCCCCCTAAACTTTCACCCAATGCTATCCCTACTGATGTGCCTCTTCTGGGGTATGACGCAGTTCAGAAAGCCCCTGTGCTAGAGCCAAGTCCCAAACTGCAGTGTGCCGCTCAGTCTAAATACAGCCCCAAGAAGCGTGGCCGTCCTCCCAAACAACCACTCCCAGTGGACCAGAGCGGAGACACGCTGAATCGCAGGAACAACACTTTTCATCCTTCTGAACAGGGGAACAGGCAGCTTAAGATCAGGAGGCTGATTAATGAGATGAAGAAAAGAAAGAAGAAGAGGCTTCACAAGGTAATGCTTTCTGGGTACGTGGGAAAGGAGGGAAGGGCAAGCCAGGCAGCAACTGGCGAGACGTCTCTGGGAATTTGTAAATCGATAGAGGCTACAACAGTGAACACACTCTCAGCCCTGTCATCCTCCTTTGGGAGCAAGCTGGGCCCTCAGATCAATGTGAGCAAGAGAGGGACCATCTACATGGGCAAGAGGCGGGGACGCAAGCCTAAGGCCCAAACATCTTACCTTAATTCCAAGAACGCCACTCAATCATCCCTGTTTACCACTTCCTCTGAATCAAGTCTCTTCTCCTCTAACCAACCCCAGCCCCCTTCCTCTCATCCATTTCCCTCCCCATCTCTCACACACTCCAGTGGGGCCCAAAGCCCTTATAGTGACGGAAGCCTCACAGAACCAACGTCCTCCCTACTTTTTCCTCACTCCTTCTCCCTTCCTTCCCCATCGTCCTCCTGTACCTCCCCACGCCCTCCCTCCTCCTCATCCCTCTCTCCCTTTGTGAAGAAGAGTTGTCCATGTCAGGGAAGGCATCACTTCCCCTTTCACCAGTCGTCATGTAAGCTCTCCTGTCCCACCCTCGCTCTACACCACACACCTGGCTCTCCCAGCCACCTAAAAGAGGCCACCCCCTCCCCCAGGAGTGAGTCGCACAGTGAGGAGACGCTGCCCAGCGACAGTGGGATAGGAACAGATAACAACAGTGTTTCTGAGCGAGCAGAGAAGAGGGGAGTTCGAGGCATGTTCAGGTTGGGCCAGGGGTCTGGAGTTATACTAGGGGGACAAAAGCACCTTTCCTCTCTTGTGGATCGCCCCTCTCCTGTCTCTTCCCCCCTCTCTCTCATGCCAAGACACACAAGCCCCATCAGCAACTCCTCTACTCTGGAGCGGCACAGAGACAAACACAGGCACAGACGGAGGGATTACGACTGTTCCTCGGCCTATAGTTGCTTGTGCCCGTGCCCAGGACATAACAAGTGCACTCATTCTGACTTTTACCCTTGCCTTGGGCACAATGCACTGAAGAGACAGAAAAATAAACATAAGAAGAAGCACCAGCAGCTGCACATGCAGGATCCAGAGTTCATGGCCGAGTTAGAAGATCTGATCGGTCAGTTCAGCGAGGTCCATATCGGGCGGCGTAGTTGGGCGCGGACGGGCCTGGGACAGGGCTTTGATGGGAGTGGTAACGCTCCTGGAGGACGGCGTCATCACTCCCCCTCACACTCTCTCCGCTCCAACATCTTCAGGATAAATCTGAATGGCTTTTACTCGCCTCACACTTCATCTTACGCTGGTAATCCTTCCTTTTCACCCCAGCCTTTCTACCCCTGCCAGCCTCTGCATTGCAACAGGAAGCAAGACCGCAGGCAATGTGGTTGCCCTTCAAAGTTCCAGGACACCATCGATAATATGGGCTTTTATAGCGGCTATCCCCCAGCCACAACACTCTACCACCACCTCCCCAGCTCTTATCAGCTTCCCTCCCCACACCAGTATTCCCCCCATCAGTCCCATCATGCCCACTTCCTCCTCAACCCCGCCAGGTTCCACAGGCGGAGGAGCAGGTTGCTGAGGGAAGGAGCTTTAGGAGGAGAGGCTGAGGGAGATATGGGGGGAGGCAGTGGAGGAGGCCCACACCTTAGCTCAGGGTTCACCTCCAGCCTCTCCTGTGGCTGTGGGAGGAGCGAACACAAACACAAACATAAACATCGGCACAGGCACTGCGAGAGAGACATGGATGACGAGGAGGAGTTGCCCGAGGATGAGGAGGAAGATAGGAGGGAGAGGGAAGTGTTGCTCAATTCAAAGTCAAGGTCAGGGTTCATTTTAGGTCAAGGAGAAGGAGGAAGGAAAGGGGCGAGAGGAATGGGGTCCACTGCTGCTTCAACATCATCATCCTCAGCAGAAAGGTACAAACACACATCTTTCACTTCACTGGGGTTGGGCTCCTCTCACCTATCTTCATTTGGAGGAAGCTGGGGGGGCCTGGGCCAGAGTTGGAAGAAATTTGGGGGGCTGGGAGGGACAGGATTTGGAAATTCATCCCCCAGCTGGAAAGGCTTCTCTGCGGAGTTCAATACAGGCAGACTGATTCCATCGGATGGAGAAGACGAAGACGGTGAGGACGAGTCAAACCTCTACAGGACATCCCCGTCTCCAACACACACCAACCTGTTCACATCAGCTGCCGTGACAACAGGGGGGAGGGGTCTGAAGAGCGGATTGGCCGGTAGGAATCCAGGAAGTGGAGACAGGTCGTGGAGGAGGGATGAGCCAGCATGGACAGAGAGGAGAGGAACAGGTGAGGGTGCATGAATGGGTTAATCAATACATGTGGGAATGAATGAGCGCTGAGGTGACTGTCTGACGGCTGTGAGCTCATGGTAGCATTAGTGCTAATGTCTGTGTAAATACTGCAGTGCTGGAAACTGTCAATATTAATAAAAGCTATGACATTGTTAATATTGCTTTAAAGATGCTCATATGTATTGTGTTATAATTTCATTGGCAGAAAGATACATTCATAGATAATATGGAAAATCTATTGTGATCATTGAACAGCACACAAAACTTGACAGCAGGCTGAGTGAATAGGTTTTATGCAAAGAGGCTCTTTGCACAGTATGACAGATTTCTATACGTGCATAATGTGGAGATGAGATTGTGGCACCAATAGTTTTCCCAATATAGAGACAGTTTTTTTCTGAGGTGGTGTTGAGCCACCCATCAAAGCCTAGAGCGTGTTTAAGAGGAAATCAGACTCCATTCTTTTTATAGCCAATTTCAGTCTCCCTCTGCTGTGCAGTAGACGTGTCTAATACATATATGCAAACACACACACACACACACACACACACACACACACACACACACACACACACACACACACACACACACACACACACACACACACACACACACACACACACACACACACACACACACACACACACACACACACACACAAATGCAACCACTCTGTTCTCTGTTGGAATTCTTTGAAAGTGTTATAGCAGGAGGGCTGCATCTTGATGGGAAACTTCCAGGAAATCTTTGAAATCTTCCCTGCCTGCAGCGAACCGCACGCTGTTGCAGCCCTGAGCTACTCAGTGAACACAGTCATTAGTGAACCACCAGATTGGCTATTTCAAGTCTGGCCTATTTGACTTGGAAAAATGCAATAAGGAAAGAGTGGTCAGTCTTGTCAGGGTCTGTGGAAAATAGAACAAAAAGATAGATGGAGGGATTGATGAAAGAATAGCACGGAGGTCAGAAAGGGGGCAAACAGAGCTTGTGCAGGAAAGATGTTGTTTTGAAAAGATGTGGAAAACACTCAACATAAGTTCATCATCTAACTAAACACACATATGTTTTGAGGTGCTGCTCCCTACCACGGGCACACTCATCCACATTTATTGTCTCTTTCTTTGTCTGCTCAGCCTTTTGAGATTGTGTTACCCATTAACTGAATGTGCAAAAACAATTTCAGTGGAAGAGTGCATACGTGTGCATGCTTACATTAGCAAATATGCAACTTTCCATTCTTGTTCTTTTTTGCTGTGAATGTGTGTACATAAATCACTTCTTAATGCATTTCCCAGAAGTGAACTGTTAGAGGAAACGTTGTGACTCATAATCTGTGTCCCATCCACATGACTCAGCCCAGACTGGCCTCACCTCACACCTCCTGCTGGCTCAATCGCTGATCCACATCTGTCTCATTTCCTTTACGCCACTTACACCCCTTCTGCCTTTCTCTGGCACAACCCCTCCCTCTTTCCATTTCAATGACTGCAGGTTTACAAGGTGACTCAAGAAGCCGCGGGCAGCAGAAAAATGTGCCAACGCTCGACAGTGTGGCAGGAGGAAAAAAGAGAAGGCCAGGACGGCCCAGAAAGAACCCACTGCCCTCTGCTGTATCCCCCCCCACACACTCATCTGCAGCTCCCTTTGTGTCATCAAATGATCAGTTGCCAGGACATAACAGAGATGGTAGAGAAGCAATAGGGAGTAAAGAAGGGAGAGAAAGAGGAGGTGACACCATCCAGCAGGTGACTGAAGTGGAGCTGCAGGCCAGGAGGAAGAAGCGACAGAAGAGAAAACATGGTGACTCTCCCTGTCAACAGAGGTAAACACTCACAAATGTATTATCAAGTACCTGCGCTGGTTGACTTGGAAATTCAATACAACCACTCACTATTGCTATATTAACCCACTGTTTTCAGCACTGTGTGCTAAACCAGTGCCTTTCTCTCTTTCTCTTTTTCCTCTATCTTTCTATCTCTCTCTTCATGCTTTCCTTTTAGTGTCGCTGAGGATAAACCTGAGTGTGACACCCTCCCTGAATGTTTCAGCCATTCAGATCTCGACCTGGCTCCATCTCCACCGGAAACCATCCTAGGAGAGGAGAGCGAAGATGAGCCTCCCGGGAAGACGTTTCTGAGGGCGGGTCTTTACTCTGATGATTACAAAACTATAGAGTGAGTAGAGTGATTTCAAAAAGAAATTAATAACCTTTTTTATGTTATCAGTTTTTTAGTTAACGTATTCAATGTGTCTCCTTCCTAGCCCGCCCTCCCAAGCCCAGCAGTCGTGCACAGAGAGCATGGAAGACACTTCAGGGGATGAGCGTGAATACAGCCTTTTACCTGCTCCCATAAATGTTGGTAAGTACAAGGACAAGGGATTTAGTGATGTAGTTTGTTGTAGCCGTGATAGTTCATCCAAACTCTCTTTTTGTCCTCCAGGGAAGTACCTAAGGCTGAAGCGGATGAATTTCCAGTTACCCTATGATGTGATGTGGCTGTGGCAGAACAATCAGGTACTATAGAGCTCTATAGCACAGAATCAGGAAGTTAGACAGTCAACTTGAAGCATCGTTGGAGATAAAATGTTATGATACAAGGAGGTTTGTGGAGTGAGTGCATGTAATTCTCATCTTGGGTTGTCACAGCTTCACAGTCAGCCTGCTGTTCCCCTGAAGAGGAAGCGGCGTTACTGTGAGTCCATTTGCTAGTTTTGGATGTGTTATCTTCAGGTTTAGTAAATGCATCAGATACATTCTCTCATACTGCAACTGACTGTGTTACTGTCTCTCTTTGTCACTCAGGCCGGCTGAAGATGAGGAGTTTATCCTCTCATCAGACAGCGGTGAGATCTTCTGCCTCCAGGCTGTTTCATTCTATTGAAGAATGTACTTTTAAAAAGAAAATAAATAACTTTTCCACGCCTAGAGTTTAGTTGTGGTATTATAGTTGGTGCGAAAAAACAAACAGATTTGTGTCAGTTTTTCCTCAGAGCTACCAACACCTCAGCACACACTGCATTTGTTTGCAAACTAAAGGAGACATCATAATATATATCCTTGGTCCATTGATTTTCACACAAAGTAAATCTACTTGATATTTTATCCTTATAAAGATGGCTAAAGCTTGCAGCCTAGCTTACAACACAATAAACAACCAAAAACCACCACATTTGACCTAGACATTGATCTATGTGCTATAATAAATGCAGACCAAAATCCCTAGTAGTATTAATATTTGGCTGATTTAGTTCATTACAGTTTACATTACTCCAGTCTTTTTCTTGTACCAGGGGACAGCAACAGTAATCTGTTTTTTGTCTAAGTTTGTTTTTATTTAAGGGTGGAATTGCCTTGTAAAACAAGGCTTATATATAACCAATCTCAGATGGTGTCATCATTTAACTAATTAGTGTTAAAACTTTCACCTCTTTCTTTACAGGAGAGCTCTAGTGAAACTGCTGGCTTGTACCCTCACCTCGACCTGGAGCCTTTGACCAGTGTTGAGAGGTATGGAAATGTCAAGAGAAACTACTTGATCCATTGTTGCTGAACCAATGACAGTGAGCTAATGGTTCTCCCTGTGTGCCGTCCAGGAGCTTTGTGGTGAAACATCACGTCTTCCTGGTGAGGAACTTGGAGATGGTGAGAAACAGACAGATCCGGCTGAGGATAGAGAGGGAGAGGAAAGGAGACATGGAGGAAGAGGGGAGGGACTCACAAGGTCTGTCCTGCGATGGAGCCGATGATGAGGAAGACAGCCACATCAAGTCAGGTCCATGAAGCAAGTGTGTGTGTTAGTTTTTGTTCCTGTAGGTGTTCGTGAATGCATCCGTGTATGTGTTGATCTCTTTACTTTTTAATTTCTACGTCTGTATAAATTTCTTCTGGTGTCCTGTGCTGTGTGTTTTTCTGTGTGCATGGATGTGCGTGTGTGTGCTGTGCTAACAGACAGTCATCCTCATGTTTGGCTTGTCTCTCCATATCATACTCAGCAGAAACTAAGTGGTTTTCCAACCACAGTATTTTACCCTGCAGAAATGTTTCCCCATTTCTATCATCCATCGCTGGTGTCGATGAATCCAGCCACAGACTTTCTCCTAAAACAGTGAAACCACACCATTTCCATCAAAGACTCACTGACTGGTTGGAGATAGGAAAGAACATTCGGAACATCACATCATTACAGACATATGTGTAAAATAATGTGCTGTTTTCAATACTGTTTGACCTCTGACCCCTCAGATCAGCAAGCAGGGATTGAGGGGAAGGTTATCAGCAGTGACCCCCACCATCAGAGTCGAGACACCTCCAGCTCGCTCACGGCCAGCCCCTGTGTGAGTGAAGCACTACCCACATACAAAACACATCAATACAAAATCTGCTTTTGCAATTAATTGTGTTTACTTGTACACTACAGCCCACCAAAACCCAGAAGAGACAACAGGAGGAGGGAGAGGAAGAAAAACCAGAAGAAGAGGTCTGCACCAGAGAACAGAGAAGAAAACGGCTGAATGATTTACTTTTGACCCTGCAGCATTCATAAGCTAATTGAGAGGTATGCGGAGCATCGAATACAGAAACACTAGGGACTCACAGATGTATATGCACTGTCTTTTTGATAGTGTCCTGTTTTACGTAGGTTGGACCACTCTGAGAAAGGGACCAGGGCCACCACGGACAGGAACTGATGTCACAGCACTGCTATCAACATAAGTAGTGCCAGAGAGAAAAAGCGAGAAAAAGGAGAGGAGGAATGGAGAATTATTGCGGCTGAAAAATGCAAAAAAGACATCTCACACACTGACAGATGAGTGTGGTGAACCGATCACTCTGAAGGGCATCACACCAAGGATGAAACCATGGCAACACTTCTTTTGTCCAAGAGGCGAGGGATGAGAGAAACGGAGATAAACTGTCCCGGATGAAAGAAAGAAACCGACCAGCTGATATGAATTTGCACTAGTGCTGGATGATCAAGCACACTAAAGACTGTATGTATGTATGCTGAGTGGACACACTATAAAAACATACACTTTTACTTTGGCACCTTAAGCAAACTAGGAAAGACAGACATTGGTCACGGACTGAAAGTGGACATATATGGTACGCGAGGAGCTCAGGAGATGCCTGGGGGAATAAAAATGTAGCCTGGGCCCAAAGTAGGTCAAAATTGAACCCTCTTTTTACCAGTTAAGCTTTCAAAGTCACATTGCCCCTTTGGGAAACGAGACAAGGAGAAGTGAAAGCTGTTGAGAGACAGTGGTAGGTTTTCCTTAACTTTTCCAAGACAGCGTCTGCTATGTACCAGTGAATAGGCAGGGGAGGGGGCGGGCTTAGTGATAGGAATTTTGGCATTGCTGCAAGAGAATTTCTAATGAGGTTTTAAGAAAGAAGTTATTTTTGAAAAAAAGGACAGCTTGAGCACTGTCTGCTAAAGAGAAGGGCAAATGTATATTCATGATAGGAATGTTTATTGTTGACTATTTTCAGTATTGCTTCCTGGGGAAGGGATGGATAAAAAGTGTTTCGTTTACTTCAGGCTGCCTTTGAGAATGTTTTTGCTCCTGAGCATTGACAATCAGAACTAGAATTGATTTGCCCCAAATGCTCTGTGGAAGTGCCATGTTGTCTTGTGTACGTACCTAAGTGAACTCTCATGCAGTCTTTAAAAGCAATATCTTCTCTGATAAGGACTATATAAGGACTTGTGTTTTTTTTAGTTGTGAATATTTGAGGATAGGAGGTCATTTTTCTGTACAGTTGCAGTAGATTGTTCACATTTTAGGAACATTGGGTTAATCCACGTAGTGGAAGAAACCATAAGCGTTTAGTTTCATGTATATGTACATAGAGAGAGACCTACTTTCCTCCTATCAGCAGTAGCGTGTACAATGAGTATTATACATGAAAATACTATTGGGATAATACATACAACTTAATAATCATTTCATGATTTTACTAACATGTTTTTAACGGATTATACAGCTGACCAATATACATGTATCAGTAATTTGTCCCTAAAAGTGACTATGATTGTATGATTTATTTTGTAGAATTTAAATAACTTTTTTTTAACTGACTTTTTTTGGTCAGACAATCAGTGACAGTGAAATAGTTTTGCCAGTGTTACATTTCTGCTCTCTTTCAGTAGTGTGGCTTCTAATAACAAGCCGAGAAAGTGCAATTTCTTTGACTGTTTACATACTGTATGTATATTTTTCCTCTTTCCTTTTTTAACAAAGAGCACTACATTATTGCCGGTGGATGGTTAACTTTATAGCAAAGGTACACATAAAGAGTTATTTATCTAGTTTGCATGACATGTAACCTTTGCCTGTTGCCTCTGATAATGTGCATCTCAAAAAACAAAACATCAAAAAACAGTTATAACTCAATGCCATAGAATGTCAGCTCAGATCTTTTGCCTCTATAACCATAATAATAAAGCATTTTATGTCTACTAGTTCTCCCTGCAGACTCGGTGTATCCATTGCAAGGCCCTCTTGCGCGTGTGTGTGTGTGTGTGTGTGTGTGTGTGTGTGATGGGAAGTTACTGCAGTGATTTTAATCAGCTTGAGCTAACAGTGCTATCTAGTGGTGTTAGGTTGTATATCTCACTCAGTGTTGTCCTCCATAATGACCCACAATGGAGGACGTTATCAAAAGGCCCACGGTTACAAGATGGGGGAGGGCTGCAGCTCACTCCCGAGATGTATTCTCCTCTTTACGCCCTTCACCACATCCAAGTGCATCCTGGGATTTTTTTATCTGAGCAAAGCAGTAATATAAATCACCTCTAGTGTGTAATCAGGTATTTAAAGTGTTTTACAGTCTCTGCACACACACACACACACATGCAGGTCGTTTCTGTCACATTTCAGATAGCACCGATTACACGACATGTTTTCCATGATGGTTTAACATAAAAACTGTGTAAAAGGCTTGAAACATACATTTAAGTGCTAAATTATGACTCAAACAGCTGCCCATGTTTGGTTTATACTGATCTTTTTATTTGGTGTATTTACAAACAAGCACATGCAGGAGGTGGACAGTGACTGACACTAAGGGGCACTGAACTATATGCAATAGTAGGACACAGGGATGTCTACGGGCTACATGACACCAGAGAGAAAGAGGAGGAGAGGGAGGTACACATCTCATTGTTACACACACACACACACATACAGGTGAAAGTGCAGGATGTGCAGACACACCAATGTGCTCACACTCGTCTCTGCTTTCACTGCTGTGTGCACGCTCACACACACACACACAAGCTCATACACACACGTACACACATAAATAACCCAGATAGATAGAGAGACACTAGATGGGTCAGATAGAGCTTTTCCTTTCAGGAACCTCCAGATCAATAAATAGAACATCCAATCAATTTAACAGCTTTCAAACAAATGCATTTAGACCAGAATCTAAAAAAATAAACAAAACCAAAAAGATGAACACAATTTAATGTGTCAGCTGAATCTTATTTCTTGTAAACATCTAGGTATTATTCGTTTGTTGGCATTTTATTGTGACCATAAGTTACACGTTATGAGCACTAGTTCGACTTAATGCAACGGGATGTCATGCTACATGGCATTGACACGATAACACTAGGAAACTTTGAAGAACTGAGCTTTCCCTGATTGATCTATAGCAAAGACACATTCCTAATGAATTAATTAGAGGTCCTTTAGTGTCAGCCAGACCGGTTAAATCTCTTTTATATATTTAAGCTTTTCTTTTTTAGGCTTTAGGTGTCAGCATCAAATCGAAACCATGACTTTAAAAGCAAACGTTGTACATTGAACCATATGCATAGTAATCTATGCAGAATCTAGAGAATAACTAATAAATATATGACACAAAGCAATGTGTTTCAACATTAGAATCAACACTTACACCACTATCATTAATATCAATGATTATGATGAGCAAACATCGCGGGGGGAGGGTGAAGACAAATACCAAAGCTGAGGTATGAGGTGAAGACCAGCCACCAAACCTACAGACTTTACAGAAGCAGTCATGAGTTACACACATCTGGGAGGTTCTCACTGCATTAAGTCTAAGGTTAGATAGTGTTAAACAAGAGCTGAGCAAAGTGTTGTGAAGCGTTTACTCGGACATTACATTTTGGACGGGTTGAGTTTGGCTACAGATTGTTGTAGCCAAATATTATCTTCTAGAACTGTGTGATATTTTCTGGCATTCACTCAAAGCATTCATGGCACATCACAATGCATTTAGTGTTTAAGGTATGAGGATGAATCTAATAATGTATGAATATGATGTCACAATAGATGAAGCACACATAAGGGAAGATACTGGATTTCATACTTAAAACAAACACATATACCGTTTTTTTGGCATGTATGACAACCACTTAATGTATGTGTTAAGTTGCAGATGTAAAGATAAAGTATTTTCATAATTTACTTCCTCAATGTGGCCACAGTATTAAGCTGCTGCTTGTGTTTTACTATCTGCCTTCTCTTGTTCATCATTCTTTCTATCTATCTTGGTAATATCAATCTTATTTTATATACCCTTATATATATCTATATTTTTTGTATGTATATTTATACAGTCATATATAGTAGCAGAAACATGTCAAACACACATGAACCAGGCGATAAAGGTGAGAGGTCAATAGGGGTGAAAGGTCAATAGAACACAGATCTACACAGCTACAATTCACTACATTACTACGCAGTATGCAACGGCCCTCTACTCTCACATGCTTTCTCCTCTCGACAACCTGCCAGCCGCCATTACCTTCGAGATGTTAAAGTGGCTACTACCAGGCTGTCGGATTGCCTTCTGACGACGGGCAGACGCTGATCTGAAAGCTCTGAAAGCTCTTAAATCTGCGAATAGTTGATTGCCCTGTGATCATTTTCAGATCAGTGGCTGACACGGAAGGCAGGCATTGAGAAGAAGACATTTTAAAGGGATACTTCACTTCAAGATCAAAGGTCTTTTAGTACGAAATGGTCTAGATTTGACTTCAGTCATTTTTTCACACCATCTACTGCATTCCTGCTGCTATCATCCATTAGTTTAATGCTACCAAACTAGATGGATTTTGATGGGGGGGGAAACTCCCATATGTTCATAAAGAGAGAGAGCTGCAGATCGCTCCGGATGCACGTAAAGCAGAGCAGATGGTGTTCTGCACTCAAACCCAAACCGAGCAAGCGTGAAATATCCCTTTCAGAGTAGTGGAGCCTCACCATAACCTCTCAACACTCGCCTAAAATATTTTTTTTTCTTGGTTTTTCTTATTGAGTGCAGCAGTAATGGCACTGAGGTCACATGATGAGGGAGGTGTAGCCGATAGGTACCATCCCCTCTTTGTCTCCCTGACGACAGCGGATCCAGTCCTGATCAACTCCTCCCAACAACACCAGTTCCTCCCCTTTGCAGAAGCTGAGCTCCGAACCTCTTCCAGCAGAGTGATCACACAGCGTTCGCACCGACCTGAGGACACACCGCAGAGAACTTCTCAGCCAACATTGCTTACATATACACCGACCACAAACATTAACGTCATCCACAACATAGGATTTATCTGAATCTTGGATGAGTCACAATGCAGGGTGAGTCACCAATCAACATCTTTAAAAAGACAGAAAATATAGAAGCAGCTATTCTGGTGTCTCTTACACCCACTGGTGTTCTTGGATGGGGAAATAAATCTTTAAAAAATAGACCACAACTTGAGAAATGTCCTAAGAAATTCAGGTGGGTTTCATTTATTGAAGCTCATATTCAAGTTATTAGTTTAACCTTTTTGTAATGCCACACCCTTGCAGATATGTTTCTTTCCATCTTTTAATTTGTACATTAAACTGATGCTTTAACATGAGGCCAATTCATACTTTTTTTTAAATCCCAGAACATTATGGCCAAAAATGTGATATTATCTTTGAATTAGAGTGGCACCCAGGTAGTTCACCTTGTAGAGCAGTAATGCCCTGTAATGAGGATGGGTCCTTACTGCAGTGGCCTGAGTTTTGAATCTGGGTTTATGTCATCCCCAATTTCCCCTCTCAAACTAATCTTGAAATATGTTGTGCTGACACAGAAATTGAGAATGTGATCCCCCAAATCTATGAATGAAATGGTGAGTTCAAAACCAAATGCATGGAAATGTAAAATAGTTATTTTCAAAGCTTTTAAAAAGCAACTCAACAAAACACATAAGCCCACCCTAATAACAATCACTAAATGTATTTTGTACCTGAGTGGTCTGGGTCTGTCGTTCATCTCCAGTGTCTCAAGCTCTTTCTCTGACTCTGGTGTTCTCTCTACCTGGGGCTCCGGGGCCCTCGTTATTATCGGGGTGGAGTTGCTGCTCACCATTCGGGTCAGAGCAGTGACTCCAGGAGCCAGCCACTGAGAGGGACGCCTGCAAAGACAGACACACAGAGGACGAGTGTAGAAACAGTGAGGAAGAGAGAGAGAGAGTGGGACAGGAGGGCAGAGAGGAATCACATAGAGTTGTCATCCAAGTTCTTACTGTCTCTCCATTTTAGGATGATGTGACAAAGGTAACTTCGTCACTGTGGACTGATGGCTTTGGGCCTTGTAATATTGTACATGTGGTTTAGTTTGAAAGTGTTACCCCGCCCGTTTTGTCTGTGGCTGGTGATTGTGTGCACCTGGTGCCCTGTGTTGTCTCCTCCCCCCTCACCTGTGTCTTGTTGATTGATTAGTCTGTGGGCATTTAGGCTCTGTGTTTCCTGTTTGTAATGTGGTGTGAGATCCTTGTGGCTGCAGGATGCGTTCAGGGAGAACAGCAGGATTGAGGCTGTGAACTATGTGCACATGATTTTAATAAATGTCCACACCGGATTGTATTTGGGACGTTTTGCCTCTGTCTCCTTGCTTGGTCGGGCCGCTCAACGGTCAGTCTCACAGATGAATTCAAAAGGACAGTGCATGTTGCTAACCTGGTTGGAGGGGTTTGACCTGGTGGGCTGCTGAGGCTTTTAGAGGCCCCAAAGATCCGCCTCAGACGCCAGGGAACCGGAGCACCACTGCTGACCGGAGCGAAGTCACTCTCCGCATGAAGTTCTGGGAGATCCATCCTCATCTCCTCCTTTTTCAGGTTCAGCTCAGACAGGTTATGGCTCATTCTGCCTCCCCAGCGCATCACAGCCCCCCATCCCTGCTGGATCACCTAATGATAAACAGAAATGTCAGCCCTGCAGGATCACACAAAACATATTTAACTTCAAACTCGGAACAGCATGAAGGGGAGTACCTGTCCAGCCTGCTGAGTGAGGCTGTCCTCCTCAGAATTAGGAGGGGGCAGGTCTCCAATATTTGTCTCCTGCACCCACAACAGCTGAGGACTTGTCTGCGCGTAAGGGGCCGAAGTGTTTGTGGGTGCAGCGCTGCATTGTGTCGAGTCCCCTGGCCCTCCATTCATTGGGCTACTCAATGGTGACGATTTTTGTTTTGCTGCTCGTTGTTCTGAGCTTCGAAAGTCTACATCCGAGAGGTTTTCCATATATCTGCAGCCTGCTGTTTTGGATTGGGACCCCTCTTTTGAAAGCTTAATTCCTGCATCCTGACAAGGTGGACTGGGGATGTCTGGACTGTGACTGTCTGCCTCTAAATGATGGTGCTGGAAGAGCAGGTCCAGGTTAAAGGTCAGCAGGCTGAGAGGCTGCAGCACAAGGAGCAGCTCCTCGAACAGAGGCTGGCAGGCGGTCAGCGACAGACGCATGATGGAGGTGGGCCGGTAATATGTCTCCAGCACATCTGAGAGGAAGAGAGATTGTTGAAATAATCTATATTATATGATCATGTGCTGTAAGCCATGCTCATGAGTTTCATCATTTAGTGTATCTAAAGAGACCTTTGTACCATGAATGCACACATGTCGGTTTGCAACGTGATGTTGGATCTTGTAACATGTCATTGTAGAAGGTCTAAGGGTATAGTGCTGTGTAAACTAAAAAGAAGTGTATGAAACCTGTAAGATTCTGTTATTCTTTAGACAGACACATATACTCTTGGCGGACTTGACGCAAGTATTCTGGCTCTTATACTGTTGTACAACAATATAATAATTCCTTCAATCAGCAGCGTGTCTATGTTTCTATTTGGTTATGTCTTGAGTGTCTAAGGTTTTGGATTCCATGACAAGATCACTGTTACACACATGCATGCTCACAAGGATGAGAGGGAAGTGATGGAAACTTACCACTGCAAGACTGAAGGTGAGACAGCCAGAAATCAAGAAGCTTTGTACTAGAAGAAACATTGAGAGAAAAGGAAAACTGAGGATGCATTTGAAATACAGTATAACAAATGAATTTAGAATATTTGACTACAGATTTGAGCACTTTGCATGCCAACAGAGGAGACGAGAGGATAAGAAGCCAGTGCTTACTTGAGTAGGCCAAGGAGGAATGCGTTGAACCGGTGTTTGCTCTGTCTGAGCTGAGGCAGTTCTCCAATTCGAACTTTTAGGTTGAACAACGCTTGTGTTTTCGGACCTTGGAATGAGTCGAGAGGAAAAAGAGAACATTTATATAAAAGAGAGGCAAGCAAAAAATTGCAGTGATACTTGGCACTCATAGGCCAATCGATATCTGCATCCGGTGGTTCACTTCAGCATTTTAGACGCTAAAAAAAAGTATTGAATGATGTGTGGGAAAATGAAAGCCGGACAAAACCCAGGGCTTATTATTATCAACCAGGGGAAAAAAGCAATTCTTAGCAATTCCTCAATATCCAAGTCTATAAATGCTAATTCTCCTCGGATTCGTAGAGTGGTACCTGGCTTGCTTGATGCCTGGACCAAACCCCAGGCTGAATTTGGCCTCCTGCCTGCAATCAGGTCACTCTGATGAGGTTTCAAGCCATCGGTCAGCAAGCTGTGCAGTGCAGGGCAGAGGCACTGCAGCACCAGACGGCCCAGAGATGGATTTATAGTGCTGTCTCCTGATAAAGCCTGAGGGAGGGAGAGGAGAGGGAGGGAGAGGAAGAAGATGACGTGCAGTGATAGGGAGAGACAAGGGAATGAAAGAGAAAGAATGACTCAAGAGAGAGGGAGGAGAGAAGAAATAGGACAGATGAATGGGGTTTGGAGAGAAACAGGGGTAATGTGGGTCAGTATGATGTGATGAGACATGATTTAGAGGATTGGAGTTAGTTTATAAAGAGAGTCTTGAGTCTACAAGATTGGGTTATCTAAAGATATTCTAGTACCTTGTTAACTGAGAGAGACTGAGGAGAGACAGAGCAAAAATATTTAGAGTCAGAACAAGAAGGAAGGGAAGGAAAGTATTTTCAATGATGAACAAATCAATATGTTTCATCACCAAGAGTGAAGTACACATTGATTGATAGTTAAACAAACAACTTGTTATTCAAAATATGTAAATTCAGCTGTGACTGACCTTCTGAACTA
This sequence comes from Notothenia rossii, assembly GCF_949606895.1. Taxonomy (NCBI): domain Eukaryota; kingdom Metazoa; phylum Chordata; class Actinopteri; order Perciformes; family Nototheniidae; genus Notothenia; species Notothenia rossii. Next base: position 17,808,075 of record NC_136905.1, read on the forward strand.
CAGTCCGAGAAGAGCTGAACTGGGCCAAGATGGCTTCCACTGCCACACTGACGGCACTGACCAGAGCTGGAGGGAAGAACAATACATTACAGTTAATATGTAGGAGATATGGACATGTATCAAGGACAAAGACAAACAGTTGGACAGGTGAACACAAACACACACACGGATGAAAGGCACACCTTTCTTTTCCTGCAGGCACAGAGAGGACAGGCCCAGACCTCTCATTGGATGCTTCACATCTTCGCCCATCCAGGATGCCTCTGTCCTCTGAACAGAGCCAGCGAATGAGACACTGCGGACAGCTGACAGCAACAGCAGAAGAGCAATTACTTACTGTAATTTGTATAAAAGAATACAAATTCAACAGATTAAAAAAAGATGAGTCACAACAGAGAGCAATACCAAAACTAGAATATTAGTGTTAGTAGGAGCCATTAAGCAATGAGAAGAATTTGAGTAGGCAAATAAAAGCAGATGGTACTACTGACGGAAAACAGTGTGTGAGGACATCCTATAAATATTGGTTTACTGGTATTAGCTTTCAACATCTGTATCTGTAAAAACAGCTTTCTGTATGCCAAAGGGATAAACAGATTCCCATGCATTAATCTTGACTCACATTCAAACAATACACTCATACATACTTAATATAAGCAAATCTAGGAGGAATCTCTGAGCGTGGCGGGAAACAGTTGTTGAAGCTCAGTCAGGTTGTATACAATTACACATAATGTATAAAGGGCAGGTGTTGTGTCCAGTGTAATGTTCATATAAATAGATTTATATAAACCAGTTATATAAATACAGACTATCACTTCATGAACAAGATGCAGTGAATCTTAAAACATGTACTTTAAAATGCCTTCAATCTACACATACAAGGAAAACATGTTAACTCAATTTCACAACATCATGGACTAGTTACTTGGGTTGTGCCTGGCGTGTAATGTATGTTTACATTTCAACACATCGTGCATAAAACAAAAACAACATGGAGACTGACCGGACGAGACAGACACAAGGACAGACAGACGGACAGACAGAGGAAGACAAAGAAAGAAAGTGATGATAGTGACTCCAGACAAGAAAAGCTGTCACTCCATTGAAGGCCCTTTGCAGATTTGAAAGGACAGTGAAGATAAGACGTATCAGATGACCTGCAGGGAGCTACCTTCTGATGCAGCCACAGTTCTTTCAAATCTGCAAATCCCTCGGGTCGCAACAAAAGTGTTAGGGACACTATATCCAGGTCAGAAACAGACAGTAAGAAAGACAGACGGACGTGCTTGCAAGCAAGATGTCAGACAAATAGAAAGAGAGTTTAAGACGTGGGGAGAGAGAAGAGAGAGAGAAATCTTACTCGCCACGTGTGACTGCGGAGGAGCCTGGTAGAGTTTTGGGGGAAGGGGGGGCGCCCTTGGCGGTATAGGAGGGTAAAGGTTTGGATAGTAGAGGGGAGCAGCGAGGGCAGGCAAGGTGTGAGAGCGGGGGAAAAGCGGGGAGCTGAGGTGGAAGCCTGAGGTGCATGGGGGGGGGGCTCCGGGGCGATGGGGAGGGGAGAGGGCACCGATAGGGGAGAGACGAGGAGGGGATCCCCTGTGCAGAGGGCAGTTTTTAGGGTGGTACAGGTAATATGTAGGGAGAGGAGGAAGCTCTTTGGACGTCCTGGCCTTGTTTCTGTTGTCTGTGTGAGAGTGTGGGCGCTTTTCTGTATGCAGCGAATCAAATGCGTTGATACTGTTTGAATACGTCATCATGACCTCTATGTTCTTATATGGGGTGGTGCAGCCCGGGGCCACTGTGGTGCCACTAGTATCAGGTGAATCTGACTTAACGTGTGTGCCTGAGTTACAGCAGTATAGGGAGTCAAAATGACAGGGAGAGTCAGACGCAAAGTCCCTCTGTGTGTTAAAGATAGTCCCATAATCACAAGGAGAGTCTACACTAACATCATCCAGGGATTCAAAGTTAAAGCCGAAGCTCATGTCAGTGCCAGAATCATCTCTGTGGATACAAGCTGAGCTGGCAGCAGGGGGGGTCGGTGTGTTGCAGTATTTGTCTTTGGACTCCCTGCCTGCATGGCTGTGGGGTCTGGGATCTGCAAAGGGCTGGGCGTTACAGTAGCCTGGGTGATAGGAAGGGAGGGCAGTGTGCAGGAAGTAGGGTTGGGAGGACTGGGCGAGGGACAGTGGTGGGGAGGAAACTACTTATTAAAAAAGCCAAACATTGGAACAGGAGTCAGGATGGAGAGGGCAGGCGCACAAGCAAAGCGATATGAAGGAGCAAAGCGGAGCAATGGACAAACAATGGAAACAACAGAATGGGATGGATAGGTGAGGAAAACAGGGTATCAAGGTAAAAGTAAAAAAATAAATGTGGCAGAGAAATGGGAAGGAGAGAGAGATGTCGAAAATGTTAGTGTCTGTCGAGAGAAAAATGCACATGAGTGTATTCCAGCAGATATCGTCATCATGTAACATCATGCACTAATGCAGAATTCAAACAGTTGATTGACAGTTACACATGAGAGTCAATGGAGTTGATTTATGAAGAGCAATAACCACAGTCTATCATTTAAAACGATTTAACACAACAGGAAATGATACCCTGGCCATAAAAGGATAACTGTTGAGCAGTTTTGCAGCTGCACGGTAGAAATACTCAGCAAGTCAATCAGCCACTCATTCACCAATGACAGCATCATTAAAATGTCACCATCAATCACAAAGGTCCATCATATTTCAATGTGAGGTTTACTTTACGGCATCTGCTTTCACTTTCTTTTCATACTTGAATTTGAGAGTTCACAGCACAGTGTTTTAAACGTTACTGCAGTGCGTGCCATCATCACCTCTGGATCACCTTCCTCTCTATGCCTGTCTGTCTTTCTCTTCTATGCCTTTCTTTTTTTACATCCTTTTGCTTCCCCACCACCCCTCCCCTCTCCAGCAGCAAAGCATACAGTGTAATGCTGAGTCAGTCAACAGATAGCAGAGTTCTGCCCGTTCCTGCTCAATCACCATCTGTCTCTCTATGGATATTCAGAGACTGTAGCAACAACCGTTTTCATTACCTTCACTTACCTGTAACAGACTCCTAAGTTATGAGTTACAAAATCAGCTAAAAAACAATCATACCTTTGTTAGACTTGAGCTGTCTTTGAACTGCAACAACACATGATACTTCCTATTTTTCTGGCACTGGCTCTCAGCCATTGGTCCATGTGCTAAGATCCACCCCTTGGGCTCTTAAAGGTGTACACACCTATTGCTGGCTTGTTGCAGTGGTTTTAGAGGGAAACTCCTGCAGCATAAAACTCAGCAAATATAAAGTCTGAAATAATGTTAGAGTACTTGTAAAATCAGAGAGGTAATTTTACTTTAAAAACGTGAAGCCGATTGGGGATGAATATGAGCAATTGAAATCCAACATACAACCTTTCAAACTATCTCATCCTTAGTTTTTATGTAGTATACTGCAGCACTGCATGAGATAAGTAACTTGATCTTAGCTATCTGTGCCACTCTAGGGAGCGAGGGTGGGTGGGGGGGTTGGGAGCGGCGAGACAGGAGAGACAGCAAGAGGAAAGCATCCCAAGTTGATGGGATGGACAACCAGTAAAGAGGCAGAGGAAACAAATACAAACATATTTAAGAAATAAACTAAAAGAATGCAAAAAGAAGATTAAGGTGAAAAAAAGGGGGAAGAAAGTGGAGAGCTCAGTGGGCGCTCCATAATCCCCCTCATTGGTCTGAAGAGCAGATGAATAATTAAATAAGGCAGTGATGACATCAAACTTTGATAACGAGTGCAGGAAAGACTGTCTGGAAAGTGTCCAACTTCCTCTTTCTCCTCATGTTACGCTCACTTTCCTCACTGTCTGTATCCCTGCATCTCTCATTGGTGGTCATTTTCCCTCTGTAGCTTCACTTCCACTGTCTTGTTCACTTCACGTCTGCAATCACCTTCTGTTTATCCCTTGTCAACATATATCCATCACACATCATCCCTTCTGTGACTCATGCTTGTCCTTCATCTCGATGCTCTCGTTCCAAAAGCTACATATTTTCAATAAATGACTCAACTCTTGCTTTTCTGATTTGTTCTATTGTACTGTCCAAGGTTGTAATTTGTGCATTCCAGAAAAGCGATCAAGTCTTTTTTCCATCTTTTTCTTTTCATCATCTGTCAATTCCAGATGAGTTGTGTTGTTAACATTTTTAATTTGACGTGTTTTTTTTTCTCCCACACCCACACACACACACCCATGCAGACCTTCTCCCCTATATCATTGAATTCAGCTGCCCTTTTATTAGCACTTGCATCATTTTGATTATAATACTCACCTGTGGTTCTTGTTTCAAGAGTCCTTCCTCCGTCGGCTCGTCCCCGCAACTCAACTTCCAACACCACCTTTTCCTCCTCTTCTTCTTTCCCTTCCTTCTCCTCCCTCTTGACTCCTTCAGCCTCCCACTCTCTGCCCGTGGTCCACAGGCTGCTGTCACTGACCGAGCAGCCAATCTTCTGTATTGGGCACAGCTCAGGTTGTCTACCCTCCTCGTCAGCTCTCTGGAGCATTTCCTTCAGAGCGGCCATTGAAGTGAGGGCTGGTGGCGGCTGCATGAAGAAGGCCTGAGCCTGAGAAGTGTATTCCCATTCGTTGCCGTCTCCGCCTGCCATCTGTCGTCTCCACCTCAGGTTGTACAGGATGTCTGCATCTGGAGTGATAACGTTTGGGTCAGGGTCCGGATCAGTGATCACCTTTGTTTGCAGGAAGGTGTTCTTGTTGCCGTAACGAAGCTCTTTAAAAGTTGTGACGTGTGGAGCTGAACCTGGAGATGACCCCGATGAGCTGAGCTTCTTTTGACTCACCACGTGAGATTTTCTCATTGCAAGGAGTGGAAGCTTTGGTGGGCCTTCACATTCAGGAGTGAACGCTATTAGCCAATCAAATCGATCAGGCTGTGCAGAGTTAGCCACAAGAGTGCTCACTTTGTGGGATGGCACAGATGGGGGGATTGGGGGTAAAGGACGAGGAGGAGGTGGAGGGGGAGGTGAATCTAGCTCCCCTGCAGAATACCGGTAAGAATCAAAGCTAATGTTGTTTGCTTTAGTTTCATGTGTATTGCTAAAACCAGCGCTGTAATAGGGGTCGGAGGTCAGACCGCAGCTCCTCTTCCTCCTCCTCGCCATCTCAGTGAACGAGGTGATTCTTTGTGTGCTCTCCTCTTCCTTGTTGGTTTCTTGAGCTATATAAGCTATTCGATCTCCATCTAACTTGCCTCTGCTGCTCCATCCATCTCTGTAACAATCCTTCTCCACCTCCCTCTCATTTAATCTGAACTCATAAGAATCCCCACACCTGGACGAGATATCTTGATCTCCTTCATCCTCTAACCCTCCAACGCAAACACTGAGCTCTGGGCTGAGTTTGAGAAGCTCCGCTTGGGTCACTCCAGCAAGCATCAAAAGCTTATGAATCTCTACATCTAGTACATGGAAGGATGGGGGAGAGGGCAGGACAGGTGGAGGTGGAGGTGGTATGGCAGGGGGAGATGAGGAGGAGATTGATATGACTGGCGGGGGAGGCAGAGGTGGGGGACGTGTGGTAGGCGGAGGGAGGGAAAAGGGGGTGCTTTCCTGTAGGGCCTGAAGAGCAGCGAGCCGCTGTGCCTCCTTCCTGGCAAGGTGACGCTTCCTAGGGGGAGGAATGGGAGGAGTTGGGGTGGGGAGTGATGGAGGCGGAGAAGGGGTGGTGTAAAGAGTGAGGTAAGGGACAGGTTTAGAAGTTGGGAGGGGAGGAATGGAGGGTGGAGATGGAGGTAGGGGTTTCTCACATCTAAAAGTAGTGAAAGTGGGGGACGAGGAGTTAGGGGAGAAAGTAGACAGGGTGGGAGAGGTGGAGACAGCCATGGAGGTCGTCTCCCTGCTGATATTGATGTAGGTGTGGAGGTCAGAGCTCACGCTGGCATGACGCGCTGGGGGTTTGGGGGGTCTCGGTGGTGGCCCTACAGGAGAAGGAGTGAGGGAATCAGGAAGGAGAGGGTCCTCACAGTCTGAAGGAGCCGTGAGATCAACCCCTGCATCTGAAAACTCCTGAGAGTCTCCCATCGCTCCTCTGCCGCTTTTATACAACTTCCAGGTAATGTCGATGTTGCCCATTTCATCCATTACATCTGACAGATCTTGCTCCTCGAGATCCCCAAGATCAAATCCCTTCTCGTGGAGTTTGGCGATGTAAGCCAGTTTTACTTCCCTGTTCACCTTCTCCAGGTGGTCCAGGTGGTCTAGTCGATCCCTCAGAACATCCCAGTGTTGCTCCCCCTCAAGGTCCCAACGAGCCACTTGGATCACCTGGCTGAAGCGCTCCATTTTCCCAAACTCCCCTACTGACTCTAGGAAGTCAAGCAAACCTAGTTTGTTGATCTCTGAATCACCTTTGACTCCTAAGTAGTCTGGAGAAGGGGAGTCCAGGGCAGAGGGGTAACCTTCATCTGGGGAGCACGGGGGAATTGGGGAGTGTGACGTCAGGATGAAGGGGTTGCAGTTAAGAGGAAGGGATGGGGGTGAACGCGCAGGAGGCTTGCATTCGCGGGCTTGTGGGAGAGAGTGGTCTTTGGGGGACAGAGCGAGGGACAGGTTGTCTTCGTCGTGGGAAGAGCAGATGGAGGCGGATTGATCTGCACAGTCAGACTCCAGATCAGAGCAGGAGCTGATGGAAGTGGAGGATGAGGAGGTGGAGGAGGAGAGCGAGAACTCCAGTAAGGAGGGGGGACAGTCACAGCACGAGGGGACCAGGGTGTCATCATCATCGTCGTCAGCCTCATCATCATCATCATCAATATCAATATCCCCACTGTCTTCATCGTCATCTTCTTCCTCTACTTTGACATTTTTCTTGTTGTCCAGATCAGCGCTAGCGGCTGCGTTCTTGCCTTTGTTTTCCAGAGTGGCAGCAGGGCGGGCGGAGGCCTCCAGCTGGGCCTGCGCTTGTGACGGGGGCTGAGATGGCTCCTTGGCTCCTTTCCCATCCTGCCTCTGTGGCAAGGGGGCCGGAGGAGGCGGTAGCTTCAGTTGCTGTCGGATAGAGATGGTGTTGTTGTTGTTGTGGTTATGGTTAAACATGCTGTTGTTGTCCTGCGGGGAGCGGCCATCGCAGCAAAGACACGGGAGGCTCGGCTCGTTGCAGTTTGTGTCAAGAGGGAGAACGGAGGGAAGTGGAGGTGGAGCGGCCGCTGGTGCAATTTTGGCTGCGGCAGATGCACGAGTCTTGGGTTTGGGCTTAGCTGTTTTGGAGATGGTGGGACCTTGTTGGCTCAACCTTTGCGAGACAAACCTGGACTGGGTGACCGGTGCTCGAGGCTGCACCCCCACCCTGGTCCTGGTGGCTGCAACAGGGGTTTTGGTAACTCGGCGTGGGGAGGCCGCGGCGATCGTGTTCATGTTCTTATCCTCCCTCTGAAAACCGGGGCCATGAGACTTCAGTCCAGCCACGGTATTGGTCCGCCTGCTGACGTCAAAGCGCCGCGGCTTTGGAGGCTGAGAGGAGCCACTAGAGGACTGCATGGTTGGAAAGGGACTTTTAAGTGTTCTCTGATATTTTTGTTGCTATAGAAACAAGTGTTGAAAAGGCAGGACGGATCCAAACAATGACGCGCGGTGACGGTCACATCTTGGCTTGACTCCCAAGATCCTGTAACATCAAAGGAGGGGAGACACACAGTGAATAACGACTAGCGGCAAAATTCTTCTCTGCAAACGTAGACCGTTTTCTTGCTCTTAACACGTTTTCACCAAAGTCTTTGAAGTTTAAACCCACCATCTGGACTATTCATTAAAACAATTGCTTTTGGGCTTTTTGTTTTATAATTATCTCAGCCCAATTCCTGGGATGATACAACAACACTCATATGAACACAAACTGTCTTACACACAGCACTGTAGAAAAGAAAAGGGATCAACAAAAGGACTATAATCAAACTAACATAAATAGTAAATAAAAGATAGACAGAAAAGGAATCAGCAACTATATTGATCTTCAATTAATCTTTTAAGTCAAATATTCACTGGTTCCAACTTCTCAAATGTGAATACTCGTATGTGTTTGGACTCTTTTATGAAAGACAACTGCAGATAACAGAACATTTAGACCATCGGTCAGACTAAACAAGAGATTTTTATTTTTTGTAAATATTCAGAAATTGCTCAGTTACACCAATACTTGAAAATGTCCATATGTTTTTTAGGGTGCATGTTTGCCTCAATATGCTGTCTCCTTGGTATTCAAATTCAGAAAACAGCCACCCACAAATATTAAGAATCACTATGATAATAATTGTCAGCTAATTCCTCGCTTAATAACTGTCACTCATAAACTTCATCAGTCATGTTCAGCTCCACTGAGCACTGATTATCATGACTTATACTGTCTCCATCTGTGCCAGCCCTTCCTTACAAGTTGACAAGAGGCCTAGGATGTAGATCAAAAGAAATAACGTTTACAAAAAAAAACACAGTACCTGAAGCAATGACTTAAAATGTAACTGGAGCATGAAATAAGCAGCAGCTCTGAACAACACTGAGTCTGCCTTTTTAAAACCCATCTACCTATTACTCATATATTCCTCCACAGTGCCCTTCACATCAGTGAGGAATATAAATCACTCTAGTAAGCTAGCACTAGGCCTTCGTCGGAATGAACATTGAAGCTAACAAAGCCATGAAATAAAACAAAAATAACAGCAAATGTACGTATAATTTAACCCGTTCACAGTATTTACCCCATGCATTTATTGATCCAACGGAGCTGATGGAGACAGGGAGGAGGAGGGGGAGGGGGGGGGGGAGGAGGGGTACCTCCATCCGCATCGCCCTCATATAGCCCACAGGCCCATTCGCCCCTAATATTTCTCAAATATTACACATAATATTGAGATTGCAGTTAAAACCGATGATAATAATAATACATTTTGTCTCAAAAAGATGCGTTAAATGTCACTGTTAATAGCGGAATGCATGTTCCTTGATACGCAGGCTCTGTGTGGAAATAGCAGCTTTCGCTTTTCCGACCACACTATGCAGGTTCATTAGAAAACATATTATTTGTTTAAAGATATGTATATAGAATGATACAAAATACGGACTCGACTCACAGTCAGATTCAGGTAAAGATGGACGAAGGTCTCCATCTCGTCGCGCTCGCTCACATCCCAGTCCGTGTGAAAGTGACTCTCTCTCCGACGGCAGCCTCAGCATCTGTCTTCTCGCGAGCGTCCGACAAACCATCGCCCCCCACCCCCCTCCCAACCCAACCCAACCCAACCAGACCCCACCCCACCCCTCACTTTCCTTATCATCACATTCAATTTATCTTATGTCATTTTCAGCTTCAAGTCCTTCAAATAATTAGTTTTGCAGGGAAGAGCCTCATTTGCCTATGACATCATCCTATCTGCAGCTCATCCATGCATTTATTAATCTGCTTTAAGGAAATTAACTAACATACAATCCTCCTCACATATCCCAACTACTGCTTCTAGTCTTGATTGTAATCATTTATGAATTTGTCAACTATATTCTTGATCAATCTAATAATGTCAAGAATCCCCACTATATTCACCCCATTATTGAATTACTATCATACATGGAAAAATAAGCAGTCATTTTTGTAAAATAAATGGCTGAAACAGTGAATAGATAATCAAAACAATATATTTCATATAAATATTTTATATTATTGAAAGAATTTATAGTTTTTTGCTTTACAATCATCAAAAACATGCAATAGAAAGAAATATAGTCTTCACATTATTATTTATTTAAAGATATAACATTCAGTTCAGTACAGATTTTACAGCAGCAATATGAAAATATATGGAATTAGAAAGATGCCCTTTGACAGAGTGCATCTGCTGTCATAAATGTACTTTTACTTGTAGTCCCTGACCAACTAATACATCTGTATTTAAACAATTACAACTATTTCTACTCTGATATGTTTCTCTATCCCGCTTTGCACTCAACAGTGCACACTTATATGAATGCTAGAGCGTATGTGAATCATTTCACATTCTTCAATCTACAGGTTTCTTCAATAGAGAAAACAACACACTGTTGATTATGCATTGCGTTTAATAAATAGGTAGCATGGACCAGAAGAGGCAGGCTGTTTAATGACAGTCAAAACCAGATATCTACAAACAGCCAACCATAAGAAACTGCCTGCAGGATTTTTAAGAGCTGTTCTGGTCATGCTGATCGGAGTCAGCCTTGTCCTTGACGAACCTTCTTCAATAATGGCGAGGAGTTAATCTGTGCGTCATGAACAAACCCAAAATGGGCCCAGGCTCATAAATGTGACACTGTTTGTCCTCTCACTTGTTCCTCTTGTATATTTTCTTAGCAAAGTTGAGGAAGACTGAGTGGGGAAGGTTTTGAGCGTGACACGCGATGAGTTTCTGTAGCCGCTGGTAGCTCTCTTCCTCATATTTGTGGTACAAAGCTGGCATTTGCAGGGTGTTGTACAGAGCTTTGACCTGCTCCACACAGGCATCATCGTGTTGCGCGTAACATGCCTACAAGAGGAGAGGAAGACAGATTTAACATTTGCTCATCATCTTCAAGAAAGCAACTCAGATAGAACTTTTTTAAACATCCTACAGGGAAGAGTTCAGAGGTCAGATCCATAGAAAACATAGTTTCTCTGTTTTAGCACATTATTACAATAAATTATGTTTTTATGTACGTTTTAATAAATATTTGTATCTATTGCAGAGAAGCAATTCTGTTTGTTTGAATTGTTACATTAGGTTTTATGACCTGTTTTTATTTGATTAGACATAGGAGTATTAAAAGATTTGTAAGAAGGGACACTTATATAGTCACACAGTGCTGCGTTTCTATCTTTTAAAACACCATTTTACTACTTACTTGAAAAATGACCAATTTTCTTATGGTGGTATATTTTGCATTAATAACATTTAATCAAAAGGAACATTTGAGAATCTGTCCACTAGTAATTGATTCTGAGATGTAATTATATCATTGTATTTTATCTGTTGCATGTACTAACCAAATGTTAAGTATTTATGCATATTTCTTATAATGTTGTGATGGAAATAGGGAGTAAACCCGCCGAGTGAATTCATGGTTGGCCTACATTATACTGAAATACCACACTTTCAAAATTGAATTTATGTGCTGGCAACAAATTCCCTGCAATTATATCTAACCATAGTTTGAATACAAGTTATTTGAATATATAAAAGTGTTAAAACAGAGGGTTGTTATCTGAAGTCCCACCTCGAGCTCTGCTCTCTGTTCGGCAGTCATTATTTCCAGGGCCGTCACCACCAGCCAGCTGCATTTATTATCCTGGATGTCAGTACCAATCTTTCCAGTCACAGCAGGGTCTCCGTAACAGTCCAAGTAGTCATCCTGCAAATGATACACATAGGGTGGTTATCAACACTGAATAGTCTGATGCAAATGATTCAATACCTGACGGGAAAGAGGGATGACACGTTTAAGGAATTACCTGTATTTGAAAGAACTCTCCCATCTCAAGTAAGATGTGTTTGGCATTATTGTGTTCCTCCTCACTCTCAATTCCTGCCTGAAAAAGTAAGGTGAAGTAGTTGAGAAAAATATTTGATTGATACTACTCTGTTTCATTTGAACACACCACAAAAGTAAAGAAACAAACTCACCATGTACATTGAAGCTGCTACTGGGAGATAAAATGAGTAAAAGGCAGTCTTGTATTTCACAATGGCTTTGTATCTGAAAGACAAGAACAGAATCAAATATTCACATATACTTTTGGAAGCAACATCTTTCTCTGAACATTTATTTACTGATTTTCTTCACTACCTTGCCATTGTAAATCTGCTGAGGTCAATCTGACCAGGGGGGGCCGTCATGAGGTCCAGAGCTTGGCCAAGCTCGGTCTGGAAAGAGGTCTGAAACAGCGGTAACATGCAGTAAGAACAATGTGTCAATGTGAAGGCCTGTTTAATCAATCAGGACGTAAAGTACCTCAGTAAATAGCTCCAGTAAGTGGACGTAGTAGGGCTGCTCCCGGCAATGTCTGCGCAGAAGTCTGTAGATCGCCGCTTCCAAGAGAAACGAATCATTGATGGCATCCAGACCAATCCCATCCTTCAAAACAAACACACATGATTCACCTGAGATACTGAGCACACCATTAATAGTGGAAAATGAATAATCGCATATCAACAAACAAGAAGTTTGAGTATCTTTTTGTAAAATATAAAGCCTCACCTTTTTGTACCAGCAGGGTTGTCCTCTCCGAGTCACAGATCCATCCATCATATCATCTGCCACCAGGAAAAATGCCTGAAGCTGCGAGCAAAGGAGACACAGTCGTAACACTTTCCTAATGACCGAGAGAACGTAACACCCTGGCAAAGTGTCATCACAGCAGTCAGTCTGAGTCTGTGCTTGTTGTGAGCTTTTATGACACATTAGGAGCACATAACAGCTTTACCTTCCTACAACCCCTCCACAACTGTGTAACCTTGATCATGTCGAGCTCAGGTCTGAATAAAGTATTAAACAAATAACATGGTTAAAGATATTGTGAATTCATTGTTTTAAGGTGCAATGAACCACTGTGTTTTATTCCATATGTCTTACACCAATTTTCTTTTGCCAGACCTTTTACTTAAACTTGACAAGATAAAGGCTACAGTACACAGGCTCAACTTGAAAGCATAAGGCTGACCGACTGTATTTTGTATATTTCTTATTTTATGTTAATTACTTCTGATGCAATTGTAAGTGTTGTAAAGTCCTGTTTTTCATTGCATCTTAGTTTTTTTTGTGCACATCCTAAATGTACTTTTTACGTTTTTAAATGTAAGGTTTATTGTAAGAAAAACACAAAACATCTATTTACCAACTCAATGCACCATCCCACAACCAGGGCCCTCTGCACGGTCTCCTGTGTGAGCTCAGTGGGCGGGAGTAGCTCCCTCAGTGAGCCAATCACAGACAGGCCTCGGTTCCTCTTGCCTCCAGGGGAGTTGTACACCAAAACCTAAGAAGAAAACAGGCGCAGGTAGGATCAAAATGAAGTAGCAGTCCACTCCTGCACCTGTCAGAGGAAACAAAGCATGACACCATACATACCTCTCTTAACCTGCTGAGTGCGTCAGCCAGCGCCGGGTCAGATAAGTCCCTCTCTGAAAGCTCCGTCACCAGCTCGTCAAACTGGGCTTCAAACAACTGAGGGTCCGAGAGCAACGCCTTTTTGCTGCTGTGCGTCCCATTGCAAATGCTGTCTCCCTGGATAGACGAGGTGCACAGCAAAGCAGATGTAGTTTTCAATTTGAACGGAGAGACCTCGCTCCACATTGTGCGGAATATTTGAGGGGCATTAATGACCAAGCTACGCAGACCTCTCATTCCCAACCTGCTAAATGTCCTCTCTAACTGTGAACAAGCGGTTCCGGTTTTTATTATAACAACATAACGTTAAACTTGTTCCGGTTGAAGAAAACTATCAAGCCGGTTAGCTCCATGGTCTCTTAGCCCACTAAGCTCATAAACAAGAGCCAGGGTTACTATTATTAGCTAAAGTTGGTTTCCCTATCATGAGAAGAAGCGTTAGCTGACATTGTTTTCATGCATCCAGCCTGTGAACAAAGCTAGCTATAAATTGCCAAATTAAATATTTTTGGAGTCAAACATATGCCTTTTCATACCATAATGATTACTGTCCTGTTGTCCCGTATTGTGAAGTACTCGAACGGTTATTAGTTTATCTTCTGTTTCTTCGTCTTTCTTTCAAACTGAAGACAGTGAACGTCTCCTCAGACCAGGATGTGCAGGTTGTAGTTCGCTGTCACGTTGCAGTCCGTTTTAATATAAAGCGCCAGAACTAAATTCCCCAACATCCATTGCGAGAACTCGAATGGTGCATGTGGGCGTGAACTTTGGAAGGCTCCATTTGACATTGAGCGTTTTGATTGGCCAGCGCAATCGAACCAGGATGGGTTTTTCCACTGGTTTACCAATAGGATTACAGAAGAGGTGGAGTCAAGGTGGAGTGGGGAGATTTGTGAAGCAAGAGGTGAGCCTATTTTAATAATAGATTAAAAGATAGATAGAAAAGGGGGAAAAAAACGCTAATAAAAACCCATAAGAAATTAACCCTACAATGTTGTATAAGATTAACAAAACATCAACATAAGTTCTTTTTTAATTTAATGTCTATAATTTATTTCATATTTTGAAATACATACCTTGCATTGAAAGTGTTGCCATTGACACTGCATTTTGAATCTGGAATAGGTGTCATATTAAGATACATTTATTATTCAGGTTTCAAGGCTCTATCCTGTTAAGCCTGCCATACATATATACATTTATTCAAATAAATAACGTTTTTTTGCAAGACAGGAGGTAGAAATACAACTTAGTGTCTTAATAAGGGTGTGTATGTTGTGCCTGTTTCTGTGTGCAGGCTAAGTGTAAGTCTGTACATTTTTTAAATTAGATACATACATATGAATGTTTTTAAACTGTGCCTTTACTGATAAGGAGCCATTATCATCACTTAGTGAGCACACCAAAAATACTTTCCAAAAAAGAAATAACTCCATCTGACACAAATATTAATAGACTTCAAAATGTAGAGCTGCCAAAACCAACAAATGTTCACTCTCAGCAGCCCAAGTTTTTTTCATTTACCACCTATCCACAAAGAGAAACCGTACCAACACAAAGTGCAAAGCCCGACCCTAAAACAAATTAGTCTGTACATTTATTGCAAGAGACTCGTCATGTCATCAGAGTGACAGTGCAATGTACTCTATCTTCCAGGATCCACCTACTTTAGCCAGTGTCAGAGAGACGCCTGTGCTCTCGAATAATTTTCAAACCTTATCAAAATCAAATTAGGTTGCAGAGATATTTTTTCAGCCTTCTGACAGAAAACTTTGGGAGCACTGCGCATCTTTGACTCTGACCTTCCCCTTCAGCTATCTATAACACAAACACATCTCAAATTAATACTATCATAGTCTAGGGTGCAAGAGGGAAAAAAAGATATAAGCATCGTCAAACATGCAGTTAAAGACATTCTGAGGACGTGTTACATAGTTACACAGACGGTCAGGGTTGAATGCACAAGGTTCCTGCTGTATTTCGGGGACTGTAGCAAAACATGCACATATGCAAATCATACCACCATGTCCAAGGGCCACCAACAGAGAATACATTTCAAACGCCTAGCATGTGTCTGTGGCGTGCATTAATGTCAATGTTACAAATGCTGGCTGCCTTTTTGAAGGCCAGTGTGAAAGTGGAAAAATGTGGAGAGTGTGAATTGCAAAAATAAAAAGACAAAATCAGCAACTCGATTAAGATGTTTCAATGTGAGCTCTTGTGTCCTCATGTGCAACATTGTCTGTTTATCTTACATTATACTCAGCTAAGTATATGTCTATTGAGATCCTTTTTTTGATCAATGGAAGACAACAAATATGTGTTTCCATGATCACTTCACCTGGTGGATGATTAGCAATGTACAAAAGGGCCAGAAGGATATAGCAACCCATAATAATGTTCACCGAATGTACATGTAAGTGAGTGGTTGTTGTAGCATGAATGCTAGTCGAGTTCTGTATCCAGTCTTGAGGAAGAATATGTCTGCAGATCAGTATTCAGAGAAGGGAAGTGGAGAATACAGCAGAAAAGATGCTTGTTGTCTCTGTGTGATTTATTCTGATCGAATAGGGACCCACTGCCCAGCATCCAGTGACTCTTTCACTGATGTTGAAAAGTGAAATA
The DNA here is from genome assembly GCF_949606895.1 of Notothenia rossii. Lineage (NCBI taxonomy): Eukaryota > Metazoa > Chordata > Actinopteri > Perciformes > Nototheniidae > Notothenia > Notothenia rossii. The sequence goes on from NC_136905.1 coordinate 17,823,894, forward strand.
GTGTGAGCTTTGGGCTGACGTTCAGAGTGATAAAGAGCACCACTGAATAAGGCCATTTTGAGAGTTGGCTTCAGAAAACTGAGTTGACAAAGAGGAAAAGAAGTAAACACTCATTTCAAGAGCTAGATATCTCCACTTAACTGCCTCAGACTATTCATCAGTCTGCCTCCCAACCTCCTAACAACCCTATCAACTCATATCTGTCCTATGTTCCTCCTCCATCCCTCCTTCCCCCTGCTCACAGTGCAGACTCTGAGTAGAGGGCTCCCGATGACCCATGCGGTGGATGAGGTGTCAGGAGTCGACATAGTGACGCAGTGGACGAGGAGCTTAAATCTCCACAGCTGCGCAGGTGGATTCCCTCTGGCGCCCGACTGCCGTGATGCCGGTTGTGTCGACTGTCACTATGGGAATGGTGGTGTCCACGGCGATGAGGGTGATGTGGGTGATGATTGGGGTGTCCTCCTCTGGTGCTCCAAGGGGTCAGCAACACCTGGAGATGAATCATATGTAATGCAAAGTGCAGAGGGCTTAACTCGCAGAAACAATGAACTTTCTGATGTAATGAGCTGGAGACGGGAACATAGATATGCCAAATCAGAGATGGTGTCATACTTGTTCCAGTTGCAGGTGGTTGTTGGCAGCGCCCTCAACTCCACTCCGTCTCTTAGGCCCTTGCCCTGTGCTCCCAGCATGCTCGGAGGAGGGCGATATGTTGCGTCTGGAGCGCTGCAGGAAGCGAGCCACCAGACCCCGAGTCACCTGAAGGATAAGTTAAAAAAAAAAGGGAAGGATATAAATAACACAACAACAACAGCTCAGACTTCCATGTGATGCACTTTTCTTTTGCTTCTAAATCATATTTTTTCGAAGTAACCTTGAGGTCTCCTAGGGAACGGTGGCAGTCTTTAGGTAAATGCAGTGGTGAGGTGGGGGGAGGTTTGGCGGGGATCGGCCCCCCTGTGGCTGCAGATTTCATGCTGCCTTTCCTTGGCAGAGCTTCAGCAGGAGTCAAAGAGGTGCGGGGCAGAAGGCATGCCTCAGAGGATGGACCTATCAGAGTCAGAGACAAAGAGAGAGGTTTGGACCCTCATCAGGAGTCAGTTTGCACATTTACTATTTCTATTGCCAGGTAAAAACGGCTACATTTCACTTTGGGGAGGGATAAAGCCAGAAGGACTAACCAAACAAGCCTGAAATAAATCAAATTGCAAAATAGGACTACCTTTCTGACATAAAGTTGTCAACATCGTAAACAAGAACCAACACATGTTCCTTGATCTATTCATATGTTAGGCTATCCAAAAGAAGCGTAACATTCATAAATTCATCAATCTGAAATTAAATCACTGCTTATTTAGATATTGTGAGATATATTAATAAATCACATGTGGCCAGTGACAGATCAGTGTAGAATCTGCACTCGTTAACCCAAGAGGGTTTGATAAATGAAAGCCATTAGGCCCATATTTGTCGTTTAAACAATTTAGAAGTGTTTCCTTTTCGGCTTTTCTGCCAGCTAAATGTGAAACCAGAGATTGAAAGAGTGACACAGTGATGACGTTCAACAAACAGATCTTACCGCAGGATGTTATTGCTAAGCTCTTACCTGTGTCTATAGATACTTTGCTGCCTCCAGAGCCAAAGTCAACTAGAAAAGAGAAGATACAAGGACAGGTTATAGACAACAAAATGGTATGCAGGAGATGTACTCTTGTTCGTGTCTGACTTACCTGTGTCAGTGGAGGAGCTGAGGCCCGGTTCACTGTGTGACCTCACCAGACGAAGGAGCCCTTCACTATCCCTTCTTACCCGCTCTCCACTCTTCTCATTCTTCCCGGCCTTTCGTCGAAGGTACAATGTACCTGTGAGCGGTGGCCCATCACCGGCACTCTGCTCACATGTGGCTGAGGATAAAATGGGGGGAACAGAGGAGGTTGGGGTAGCTCCTTGGCTTAAGGGAGTGCAGGGCCGACCTCGAAACTCTGGGATGGAGGATCGCTGTGGAGAGCTGGCTTTCCCGATGGCCTCAAGCTGGGAACAGCTTCTAGCTATCACTGCCTGGCGATGCAATAATGGAGACCTGCAGGACAGAGGAGGGCATTACAAATGAACTGTAGAGCTCTTACAATATTAGTGCTTATTCTATATGTACAAGCTGCAATTATGGGTAATGATTTAAATGTTTTTAACTCAAGTTTTATTTTCCATCTTTTGTTATTCATTCTATGTATTCAATTTATTAATTTATTTCAAGGATTTTTGAAGTGTGTTATATTTTCAATCTAATATTTTAGATGTTTGTTTTGTTATTATAGGACAAATATAGCACTTTTAAGTTCATTCTGTCTAATTTCCCTTTTTGTAGAGCTCTTTGTGCGGCATTTCTTTTATGAAAGGTGTTATACGTTTGACAGGTTCTTTTTTCATATTAATACATACATTTGTGTTGGTGCTCACCTGTATGTGGGGGTTGCTGTGCTGGGGGAAGAGCAGGAGTTGGACCTCTCTCCTCTGATGAAAAGTCTGGCTCTCTGTCCTCCTGCCAAAGGACTCTCTGGCGTCTGAGACGGGGGACCGCGGAAGCTGATGTACTCCGCGCTGTCTCCTACGTCTCCCCCCTCACTCACGTTCCTGTGGCCCCTCTCCCCGCGGGTCCGCAGCCCAACCTCCATCAGACAGGAGTCCTCAGAGGGCGAGGAGTCATCAGGGATGTCCACAATCTCTGACATCAACAGAGATCCACTGTCCATGGACACTAATAAACAAAGGTACTTATTTTATTTGATTATATTAAGCATCCCTTTTTTTGGTTTACCTCTTTAAAAAACGGTATGTGATAACTGAATTACATTATTGGCTTGTTTTATTATCATACATTCTAATTGTGCTACTCTGTTTCAGGATTTTCAGTATCACACTTTGAATAACAGATATATTTGAATATCTCCAAATGTCCCTTCAGCACATTTACAACCTTTAGGACTGAACATCTTCTCACCTTCTCCACTGAAGGCAGTAGAAGTTCCTCTCTCTCCAGACAGCTCAGTGCCCTGGGGGTCAAACACTGTTGCCTTGATAATTAAAATAAACAAGGATCAGCATTGAATTAAACACACATGCACAAACATGCACATACGCACACACACAAACTCACCTGGCTTGCAGCTCTTTGTCCCATCACAAGTTCATAAGGAGGGGGGCAGTCCGTGGGGTAGAGAGGAGCGGGGCTCTCCCTGGAGCCATTATACGTGATGCTGGGCGTTAATTAAAAAATATCAAACATTCATTATTTTGCACATTCAATGTGGTCAATGTAAACAAAGGATCATAGTTTGCATGACTATTAAATGGTTCTTACATTTTTAAAGCTTTCAATTCAAGCATTTTTTCAGCACGTTTAAACTGAAATATTTCCAAAAAAGACTAAAGAATGAATTTATACCCATATATATATATATATGTTATCACCTGTTTATATTATAATTTATTATATGTTTAATTTATTTAATGCTTAGCTAGCTCCCATCACTCGATGTCTGGTTTAAGATGCCAGGAGACAACGAACAAATATTAATACGTAATTCTTTTATTTTAAACCTCTATACATTTTTGGTCATATTAAACACCAAGCATTCTTTAGGGACTATAATTAAATTCAGGCAATTTCCTAACCTTGAAACCATAACAACATTTTAAGATTCAATTATTTGAATACTTTGTACGACTGTTTGACACACTGTGCATTAGTAATGTTGAAGTATTATACATTTTTTGAAGGTAGTACCTCTGAGCGTCTGTTTCAGAGCTGCAGGTATACTCCGGAGGATAGTAGGGGGGCGGAGGGATGGGTGGGACAAACTCCTCAAAGTCCATGATGTTGGTCAGGAAGGCGTCCTGAGGAGTGGTGCATTCTGGGTTGACTGAACGGGAGCGATGTGGGGCCAGCTAGGCAGGGAAAGAAGGAAAACACATAGCAGCTAAATGTGATGAGCTTCAATAATGCTACAGTACAAGTCTGTCCTTCAATGTGCAGCTGTTTATAGTTTATTGCTGAGTGCTTGTCATTTGTGGGGGGAAAAGCCACCCTGGTAAATGTAAAATGTGCTGTGTCTGTACTCACCAGGTGCACGAGATCCAGAGAGAATATGTGGATACTGCAGGTCACAGTGGACAGAGTGCAGATGATGGTGGAGAGAATGCTGAGACCGCATGCACTGAACAAAAGGTCCTTTGGAGAAATATGCATTCAGAAGATTACAATCTCACAAAGTAATGGCATTTTATAGTGGGAATATGTCATGTTAATATGACAGTTTCACCATTTTCCGAGTCTGTTTTAAAACAATAGTCAGTTTCCCATGCCCTGCCTATATAAACATTGAAACATGCTTTGTTTTTCCCTGAGCTGCAGTGGAAAGATAGTCACAAAAAGATGTAATTGGTACTAATACTTACACTGAAACTCAGGGAGATGTTCACTTGATGTTATGACCTTTTTAAGCAGTGACTAACAAGGGAAAAGGGTCTCAAATAAGCCTTTGTAAAAAATCCAATATGCAACATATCTTTATAATGTTATTATAACCTGCTACAATGTTTTTTGCATTGTCCCTGACAATCTAAGAAACAAGTAAACGTGTTTAACCCTAATGGCTTTACTTTGTTTCAGATAGACTTTTGAATACAACTGTGCACAAAACAAGATCTTTGTCCTTCAACACAGGATATATTTGAATGGGCAGTTTGCACATGAGGAATCATTACAAGAAGAAAACCTGTTGAGAACTATTTTAAGACAGACTTGAACAACAATCTTTTAATAGTTGGGTGACTCTTGCATAGAAAGAAATGACTTACCTTTAGCTGATGTCTGACTGAGTGACAGTCAGCGTTCAGGTAGAGGACCAGGGTCTCCTCCTCTGTGATGGAGCAGGACTGAGTGGGCGCGCAACACACACACAGACCATTCTCCACCTACACAAACAGAGGATTGGTGTGAAACACTGAACACTAAATACATTTTAAAAATTATTCCTGACACGTTCCCCGTGCATCTGGCTTTCAAGGGCATTTCAGCAGGAGGCAGAAAACAACACTTGAATAATGTTCTGTACCTGGCAGGTGAGCATGGACTTGACCATCTGTGCGTTCTGACAGGAGAGCATGGAGCCGGCCAGACTGAGGATCACACACACTGCAGACAGCAGCATGAACAGTGACACCTGTGGGGGAACAGAGACACGTTCTGATGAGGAGGAGGATCACAACACTCATGTGATGGAGGGAAGAGAGTGTGCAGGGTTTTATTCTTCTGTATGACTAATGAATATACATTAAGCCTTGGAGGAGGTAGTGAAGTTACCTGGATTTTAATTTGGATGGAAACTTTATGCCCTTCATGTCATGGCAAGATCAACCACCCCCACATTTGCTGTAGGTTTCTTAGTTTGTATTGTTTTACTGAATGTATGAATATGCAATCAAATAAGCCGACAATCAAATAGAATTGTTTTTTTTTGTAAAGATATACAAACATATTACAACAATACTTGTAAAATGCAGGGACCACCGTATACTTTTTTTTCAACTGTCATTACAGCTTGAAAGACAGCTTTTAAGCTAACATGGAAGAGAGGTACTTAACATGTTAATAATATATGAAAACTTGAGGATGTACAATTCCATGACAACCTCATCTGCTGAAGAAGATCTGATATGATTGATCGCACACAGCTTCTGGTGGAGAGATGTTTTTCCTCAAGCCTTCACTTGAGTTGATATTATAGTGGTGCATATTTGTAGTCAAATGTGTAATCAGTGCCATCACCTAGTGGACAAATCCGTGGTTTTCTGAGCCCCTTTTTATCTTCTTCAACCTGTAAATCCAGCATTCCTCCATGGCATTTGTTTTTCACCAAAAGCTAACAGACTTGGATGCTCCTTTAATCAGAACTATACATACCACCAGCGTCAGAGGTCTCCTCCATGAGATTATTCCAACTATTCCTGATGCCACCACCTGCAGACAATTAGAAAACACAGCCTTCAGTGTCTCTGCTGGTATACTCTCAATACTGTATGTTTTCACTGAGTTTCACACTTACAAAGAAGCCAGCCCAAAATGGACAAGACTGCCTCACACGGGCTGAGGAGGTGAAGGCCATGCTGGTGAAGGAGAAGGCCAGGACCATGGCCCCGAGGCCCAGGTGGCACAGCCCCAGGTAGAGGAGCAGCCGGGCCCCCCCAGGCCCCCGGCCCGACATGCCTCTGCGGCTGTCTGACCAACCTCGAGACCCCGAGGCCGAAGCCACGCTGCTGGAGTCCGACGGTGAAGGCATGTCAGGCTCTTCGATGTGTGTGTGTGTGTGTGTGTGTGTGTGTGTGTGTGTGTGTGTGTGTGTGTGTGTGTGTGTGTGTGTGTGTGTGTGTGTGTGTGTGTGTGTGTGTGTGTGTGTGTGTGTGTGTGTGTGTGTGTGTGTGTGTGTGTGTGTGTGTGTGTGTGTGTGTGTGTGTGTGTGTGTGTGTGTGTGTGTGTGTGTGGAGGAGGCTGGGAGAGGTTTACTCTGAGTTTAGAAATCCAAATTCAGCTGTGTGGGAAGTGCAGGCGAGTAGAAGAGGGAGAGACATAAATCCTGCAGCTTCAGAGCTCCACTTCGTCACAATTATGCACCAAGCTCTCTACTGGCAGGTACCATAGGTTCTGCGCAATGCCCCATGGTGCACGCTATAGTCCAGTGAGTGAGTCCAAGAACTTTGTCAGCAGAAAGTTGAGAATTGAGCAGCCACTACACACTCACAGCCACCACACTAACCTCATGTTCAGCCATGATAAGCCTCAGTCATGTCTCTTTTAGCCCATACAGATCACAGGCCACTATAGCCTAAAGAGTCCACTCTATATCATTCCATGATCAAAACACAATCACATGAATGAAGCTAGTTTTTTGGCAACCTAAACATAATTGTTTTATGATTGTTGCTGCTCCCTATTATCCATCTTCTGCCTTCCACCTCTTCCACCTCTCGTCAATGGCATTGCGGTAACTGGATACCCGAGCAGCAGGCCGCAGATTTTAAAGTGTGCCTAAGAGAGCAGCTGATCACTCGTTTCTCCCCCAGCATTCAGAGATGACAGGAGCCGGTGATTCCGTGTGTCCGATCACCGGGAGGAGCAACATCCGAACATGTGCGACCCTGTGTTTGGTCCTCATCCTGTCACGGCAAAAAGAAGAAGACAGTTTGGAGATCAAAGCCCCACGATCACATCGGTTCGTTCGGGGAAAGCGAGACTAATTACCTCGACGTGAACAGGAAATAAATATCCTCCATCGATTTTCAAACTGCACCAACAATAGCAGCCAAGGCAGGAATTGTTCTTTCCTCAAAGCTTTCTATCTTTGACAACTCCACCTCGGTTTTTTTTGCGGTGGTCCACACAAGCACCTAGAACCCCCCCTCTCCTCCTCCACCGCCTCTTCCCTCCCTGCAGTCACGCGGGCATCCCGTTCAGCCCGTGTGTTTGTGATTGTGTCTCCCGGACGTTTACCTCACTACCTCCCACCACCAGACGTCACATAACAACATAGCCTACCTATGTCCGGGATAACATCTTTAAACCCGAGTGTGTTTTTCTAATTCTTCTTCTTGTATCTCGCCCCTCCCTCTGCAGCCCTGTCCTCCTGTGCTCCTCGCCACAGCTCTGGGAACGAGATGTATCGTGTTTGCAAACCGAAACCTGCCCAGCGTGATGACAAGGCACGCAGCGGACGTGCAGGAGCCTGAAGATGCGGCAGGCAGCGTCGTGGTGCTGATGCTGGGAAGGAGGGGCAGTTGCCTGGCGACAGCCTCCTGCTGCTGCAATAAGGGGGATGGGGACTCACTGACAGATGCTATTGGCAGGACAGTGGTTAAAAAGAATAAAAAGGGTGGGTCCTACAAATGAGTATTTATTACAGGTGCCTGGTCTAGTTTTGGTACATATCCACCAGAAGGTCCACAGACAGGACTTCCCTTAAGTGTTCTTGAAACACAAAGCCACTTTCTGCCCTGTTACTGGAATCCGCAATCAAACACACACTTAAATAATCTTAAATCTAAATCTAAAAAAAGGTTCTGTACAATGTGGGCCCCTTTCTTTTGTTGTTGTAGGAAACCACATTTGGCTGTTGATATTTATAGGCCTTGTTGAAACATTCCAGTTATGTAAGAGTCCTGCCTGGTATGTGTATACTCTGCATCTGGATTTAAAGGAAGAATGTACATTCTGAAATAGACCTTCGAACACTTGTATCAAAAGCTATATTTGGTTTCTTCCTCTATTATTACCCTGCTTCGTTGTGACGTTGTTGTTTAGGATTTCTTCTTCTTCTACAACTAAATAACTAGAAGTGCAGTTATTTCAAACAACGTTTTAAAAAGAAAAACATGCATAATATACAAATGAACTCTCAATACATTAATTTATTATCTTTGCTTGGTTTTTCTTGCCTACCTAATGTTAGCTTTCTGATTCTCTTTGTATGTTTACTTTTGTTGATTACATTATAAAGAGATAGCAAACAAATTACAATAACCTGAGTGCTAAACAGCCTTAATATACATTACTTGTTAGACGCTTTTATCCAAAGCGACTTACATACTCAATACTGTGGGCAATCCCCACAAGAGCGATTTGGGGTGAAGTCTCTTCTTGCCTAGGGGCACAACGACATGCTGACTGCAGTGGGGTTTGAACCTGTGACCCCTTGATCCAAACACCAACGCTCTATCCACTGCGCCACACACCTCCAATAACAAGTACATTTCTAAAACACATCATAGCAATGACCTTCAAATAATACATCAAACAATGCCACTTTCTTGGATAACTATCCTTCCAGGAATCCTCTGTATACTTACCGACAGACAAACTACAACACACTCATTCTGTTAATGTTAAGCATTTTTTATTCATCAAGTATACAGGTCTGGAAACGTACATACAAAGTTGTGTGGCAGGTCTTAAAAGACACTGAATTTGAAAGAAATGTATAAAAGGCAGATACAGGAAATCCAGTATGTATGTCCGGATCAGATGAGCAGCATTAGTCAGAGTCATTTAGTATTATCTGAAATTGCTTGAACAGGGAGACTGTCTTGTCAGATATGGCTAATGTGTGGTAGTTTTAGAGATTAACCAGGCACTTCAGATAAAAGGCAAGACCCACTAAATCAATTAGAAGTGAAGGGCATGTGAACGCTGTTGCTTCCCTCACATCCTGTCCACTTGCTTTATCCATCATTGTTTCATCTTTCCACTCATCTTCTCATATTGCACTTATCTCTGTTCCTATCATCCACATTCTCAATCCATTCATTTCCAATCCAAACAACAAAGCTTGTTTACCACCCGTGTTTGTTTCCGATTAAACCTCATGCATTCATCAACTTCTCTGTCACCCAAAAAGCTCCACATTATAGACCTTGGGAGGATTGTTATATCTACTGTAGATTCTCATGATGAAATTAAATATTTAAACATTTAATCAATTTGTTTGGCACAACATCAACAAAATAACAAATATAAATGCTTTGTAACATTTATTCAGGTTCAGTATATAACTCAATATTTTTGGTCCACTATTTCCCCATATCTGCAAGAATGGGATGCCAATTTGTCAGTGTTCCTGATATAATACTATACAAATCCTTGAAATACAAAAGGGATCTGACAAAAGAAATATGTTTTTCTGTTAAGTATCTAAATAATCCAACAGAATGTATGACTCTCAGATCAGAAGCCTACAGTGAAATTTTTTTGCAAATAAAACCACTTTCCAAACCTTTTCCACTAAGCCCCTAAAATATAGTATCCTTTTTTTTTTTTTTTACAGATCAAGCCCGTTTTAAAAAACACAGCTAAAGATCTTAAAAGATAGTAAGCGGTGCTGTTGTAGTGATAATAATGTCATGAGAAGCCAGAGAAATACAAGGTGGAAATAGAAATGTATAGCTCAGTTAAACATAGTGAAAATTGCTTGGTGAAATGCTGTGTCCGATATCTTTAAAGTCATCTAAGACCCCCTCTTTGCAACATTTTGATGATACTATAATACAATACGTGATACAATAACACTACCGCAGTATCAGTGGAGGAAGATAATGTTCAATGGGAAATACAAACAAAACCACGTTTTTAAAATTGCCACTCAGCTGATTGTATTTCATATGTGAGCCCACTAGATGGAGACGTAAAACCTGCTGTATTCCTCCCCAGTAATACTGATGTGCTAAATTTGTATGGCGTAATCTTACATTTGCTGGGCAGCGTTATATCTAGAGAATAACACATTTGGAGGCTTTTTTCTCTGTATTGCTCGTGATTTTCACCTCTCGGCCAGTGGGGCCCTGTCAGAGAAGGAAATACAGACAAAGAGAGGAAATTACAGACATGTAAAACATAAAGTCTTTCAGTATATTGAGGGAGGAGCCAATGATTCAGCTTGGTTTTTTCTCTTGTATAACTTACTTGTTTCTTGCTGGATTTCTGTAGTATGTCGAGTGCCAATGCGAGAAAAGACTAAAGCAAACATAAAAAGAAAGTGTTCAGCGGTTGTAGAATGTAAACACATGATACATAACAGCTCATGAGCTAAGTTTAATGAGGCATGGAGACAGTGTTTTGTTAGTCATTGGTTACGTTGCGGCTCACCTCGTCCACATTGATGCTGGACTTTGCACTTGTCTCGAAGAACCTGATGCCATGATCTTTCGCCAACTGCCAACAATAGACAAGATAACAGTAGGTCAGGATATGGCCATTAATCACTTCTTGCTTCTTATCTAAAGTAAATGAGAAGTCTGATACACTCAATCCCTTTCTCAAACCATAACTGCCTCATATGTTTAAAAGATAGAAAGAGGCAATAAATCGCTCTGATACAATTATTAAACTTTAGTGTAACAGATACGACAACAGATACAGTACAGAGGGAATAGTCAAGTTTATGTTGGGTCATCTCACCTTTTCTCCCGTCTCCCTGGAAACTTTCCGCTTTGCTTCAATGTCACACTTATTGCCTAGTAACATTCGACTGACCCCGGCTGATGCATTCTGGGAAACAGGGAATGCAGTTAATTGATTATGTTCAGTTCTTGTCTACAATAAGATTTGCATAGCGGAGTGTCGGGAGCAGACATCTTTGCATCAAGTCTGCAATAAACGACCAGACAGCAGTTTCTCTAAAGCCATTCCAGAAAAGAGGGTTAGTTTGCCTGGTACTATCTGTCCAAATTGTATCACCATTCTAAAATATTGCCCCTAATTGCCACATTGTACAAATATTTTTAAATAAAATCAAAAGCCATGAGTCACACACACTGATAAACGTAACATATTTGGGTTTTGTCTGCTTTAAAAAAAGATCTGACATTGTATATCAAATTCATAAATAGGTCAAGACAAATAATGAGATAAAAATATGAATTGGTGAAAAAAGTATTTAATTGCTCTCATTCTCAGAGGAAAGTAAGTGACAACCCGGGGTAAAAGCAAATACGCTTCAAGTATGATTTAGCTGAACTGACCCTTTAAAATCCCCTGTTGTGTACATTGCTCATACTAATGACTTATACAAACAACTGACTAAGCAACGGTTATTTGCACTATTTCCTAATTACTTTGACCAACTGTTTGGAAAGATCCTCACTTCTGTGATGCTTTTCATCCAGTTCTGGATGTTTTCGAAGGACTTCTCATCTGTGATGTCGTACACTAGAACGATGCCCTGAGAGAGAGGATTTAAGGAGTCAGTTAAAGGTACAGAGCGTGCACAAAGCCAGTCTGCTTGTTCCGCTGGCATCCTGTGCTCACCATGGCTCCTCTGTAGTAGGCTGTGGTAATGGTCTTGAACCTCTCCTGCCCTGCTGTGTCCCTGCAAAGAGCACACACAGGCAGAGTAAGAACAATGTGCACTGATGCATGCACATTGTGCTAACAACGTTAAATAAAAAGACAGTTGCAGAACAATGCATTCAAAACGTTTTTTTACACTGCTATGGCAATAGTCATATTTATTGGTTAAGGCTCAAATAATCAACCTCAATAACTTGCAAGGGAAAATTAAGGGAACATTCATATTATAAACTGCTCACCAAAAGACAGATTGAGCAATATACTATTCAGCAGGAACAACAGGATTTTATCTGACGCTTATCATGTGATTAACTCTCAGTTTGTGCTAATCATTTCTTGATGGAGGCACAGGGTCCATTTGTGGAAGCGCAATGTCTGTCTATGTCAGTAACATTAATCAATGGGCAACTCCTGGAGGACAGACAGAAGGTTAAGGAGTCAATTAGCTAAATAAGGATTTGATTTTTTCAATAATATGAGTTGGAGATGTATGCCTTTGATAATTTCTCTACCTCTTATTGTAGTGAATAGCTTGTTATGATTTGATCATTGTGTTTATCGCTGCCTGATGATTTCACATGTGTTCATTTATATAATGTGTTTACTTTTATTGTGATGTGTGGTCTTAATTCAGCAATTTCCATTTCGCCAAGACAATTTCCTCCCAATAAAGTAACCTCAACCACATTGTTTCTGTAGAAAAACACACTTGTATGACATAAAGGGAGTCTCTGAGTTGGGCAATTGATGGACATTTGGAAAGTTAACCCTGCCATAAAGCCCAGATCAGGAAGTAGATCAGGACAGTAGGGAGGTTTCTCTTTCCTCTCAGGAAAACAAGCCAGAGAGAAAAAAACGAAGAATCTTTAGACACGCAACCAACTGTCATCTCTTACCAGACTTGTAGTTTCACTTTCTTTCCTTCCACTTCAATGGTTTTTACTTTAAAATCGATACCTAGGAAGAGAAGATAGGAGAATGGATGGATAGATAATGATTTAAACCACACACACACACACACACACACACACACACACACACACACACACACACACACACACACACACACACACACACACACACACACACACACACACACACACACACACACACACACACACACACACACACACACACACACACACACACACACACACACACACACACACACACACAGGTGGATACTCATTTATGGTATTCACATTTTGATTTTGACCTCCATCCACAAAACAGTCTTATAGAAAAGGCAGCCCTGCATCACACACTGAGTTTGAGTTATGTATTATTTTCTGCTGCATGGACAAGCTGTCAAACAGACAGCCAGACAGACAGACAGGCAGGCAGACAGGCAGGCAGACAGACAGACAGACAGACAGACAGACAGACAGACAGACAGAAAGAACAGTGAGGGGCAGAGGAGGGGGTTGTCTTGTAAGAAAAAAAAAGTCATGCCAGAAAGCCAACCATTCTTCTGTGAATGTCGAGATGGTATAAAAGATAGGAATGAGGGTGGGTCGACCCTCTGAGAGCCAAGAGAGAGGAATGAGATCTGAGGGAGAGATGGGGGAGAGGGTCAGGGAAGAGTCAGCACACACACTCAGCGAGGGCAAAACATTCACCAAGAGAATAAAGACAGAAAAAGATAAGAGACATAATGGAAAAAGAATTAGTCATGAGAGAGCATGGACTTGTTGAGACATGAAAGCAGTCTGGGAAACCAGTTGTACAGACATAGAGGAATAATTAAATGCCAGCACACAGCAAATATTTGTTTTCCTCATGTTCTAAGTTTCAGACAGGCCAATCATAAGCTGGTAGAGATATTTCATTGATTACAAGATAAACTTTAAACCGAGACAACGTACCGATGGTGGAAATGTAAGTGGAGTTGAAATTGTCCTCAGCAAAACGGATGATCAGACATGTTTTCCCCACTCCGCTGTCCCCGATGAGTAACAATTTGTAAAGCAAATCATACTTTTTCGCCATGTTTAGAGTTGTTTCCTCAAAGTTGAAGCTAAAAGGGGAGAAGTTGTAGTTGCCCCTTTGTTAAAGCACTTTTCATCGACTCAAGGCTTCAAAACTATGGTTGCAAATGTGATTCAAATTAAGTAGGCTTTTTAAAACTCCATGTAACGAGTAGATCCTTTTTCTTTTTTTTCTCCTCCCAGACTTGTCACCGGTAAATTCCGATCCCCCTCAGTGCCTCTGTGTTGTGTTTGGACTGCATCAACAACATAAACTGCATCAAAAGTTTTACTCTCTACTGCCGATCAGTCTTCAACAGCAGATATGTTCATTATTCATTTAGCTGTCATCCAAAAAGTCAATATCACTCCGTTTACACGCGTATCGGGATGGCTACGTGTTTTTTTCTGCCTCACAAAAAACCCAGATCCGCTGAGTCTACGTAGTGTGGGAGTGCTTCGTGGGAGTGACGGCTCAGACATGCAGGTACCCGGCATGACCACAAGATGATGCTATTTAACCAGAAACAAAGTCACCCGCAGAGGTCCCTATCTCCTATAGAGGTTATATTAAATTTTCTTATTAAAAATACATGTACATTTCTCAATCAAACTGGTGGAAAAACAACTCATATTTTACCATTGTAAAACTATAATTGCCACAGTGTAGAAATATATATATATATATGTACAGTGTGTTACAAGGAAAATTCATAAATGTTACTGTAGTAAAAGTATTAGCCTTTATACATACAGTCTGATATTACCATTAGAAAGTATTAGCATCAAAATGTAATGTAAGGGAAAAAAGGGAAAAGTACTTATTCCGCAAAATATCTCAAATTAGAATATTATGTAATATTATAGGTACTGAGTCATTCATGTGGTCATAACTTCTAGGTTTTTAAATAACTACAAAGCAACTTTAAAAGAAGATGGTGAACAAAAAGATTTAACTAAAATAAGACAATAATAACTACCAAGAGAATACAGAGAAAACATGACGACGAAAACACACAATTGACACAAAAAGGTAATGTGTCTTGCATACAGGAAAGGTGGTTGGGCCTTTTTTCTGTCAGATAGACAATCTCCCTATAGCCCACTATAGGCCCACTGTCTCATAATCCAGCCATGGAGATATGCACGTTATAACCTATAATATGAAAACAAGTTACAAGTAAAAACATCAATAAACGGCATACCTTAAGGCTTAATGCCACAAGCTGTGGTCTCTGGTGTGGTTATCTGACACATGCTTTGTTCTCCTCATGCTGTTTAACTGTAATGGGGAAAATAAGTAGTCAGGCAGACATAAGGCAAATATACAGCATGATCTACAGTCAATGCCTTAGGGTCAAGTGTGGAGCTCATGGGTCAAAATGTAGACACATAAAATACAACTCATATCTGATTTTTTAAACATGTAGCTAAATTCAATTTTTTTGTCTGGACACCAGATGTGTAAAGTAACTAAGAAGATTTACTCAAGTAGATTTAAGTACCGCACTTAAGTACAATTTTGAGAAACTTTACTTGAGTATTTCAATTGTTGCTATACTTTGTACTTCTACTCCACTACAATTCAGAGGTTAATTGTGTACTTTTACTCCGAAACAAATATTTAATAACTTTAGTTACTTTGCAGATTTGGATTAAGGATGTGAAATATAATCAACACTTAAATCACACTTTAGTAACACCTGGAGTAAATTCACAAGCTTCCCTTCATTCAGCATAACAAGTCCTTAAAATTAGCTGCACCTTTACCAGCTGTGACAAACACATTAATGCATCAATAAATTATTATCAAAACATATCATATATATTATTCTGAAATGGGCCAATCTGCAGAATGAGTCATTTTACTTTTGGTACTTTAAGTATATTTTGATGCTAATACTTTTGTACTTTTACTTGAGTAACATTTTGATTGAAGGACTTTTACTTGAAAAAGAGTATTCATACACTCTGGTGCTTCTACTTTTATTTAAGTAGAAGATCTGAGTACTTCTCCCACCACTGCTGGACACATTTCAGAGAGAAGTAATGCCACGTTTAAAAAAAAAGGTAAACCGTTGTATAAATATTCGAATTAAAAGCGTGTTGCTGTTTCTTGGTAAATATTTTTGCAAGTTTGCGTAGGTCAACGCTGACGCGTAGTTTGAATAAATTGATGTTTAAAAAATATATTTAAAAATAAATAATATATATTCTTCTTCTTCTCTCTTCCGCCGGGTCTTTGCCTATTCACTTCCGGTTTGTCGTCAGTGTGCTTTTTAGGTGACAGGAGCTCTACAACGCAGACATGCCAGTAAGTAGTTCTTCGACTTATATAGTCGCCATCAACTGTTTAAAAGGGTTTTATTCATAGTGGTAATGTAATACACTACAATTAAGTGTTTCGTTTGAGTGAGAAATCAACGTGTTTAGTGCTGTAATATAAATGTACAACGCACTCAATATGGCGAAACACGTGTTCAACAAAGCAGCCACGCGGTCTCTAATGCTGATTAATTTTTCAGGGTTAAACTCAACTTTCGACGATCCTAGTGTATATGTTGAATTGAATGGGTGCAAACGCTTTGAAATATCCTTGATTTACTCCGTTTCACTTTTACTTTATCCTATTAATCGCATTTACTCATTTCGAAACTGTAAAACGACCTTTGCTTCCGGTTATCTTATCGTTTGTAGACCATATCTTACCGGAACTTAACTGTATCCTTATACAACCGTAATTTCCAGATTACGTATGATTTAACTGTTGTCCTGTTTTTTTTTCCAGCTTGCAAAGGATCTGTTACACCCGAGCTCTGAGGAGGAGAAGAGGTGTCACAAGAAAAAACGCCTCGTTCAGAGTCCTAACTCCTACTTTATGGATGTCAAATGTCCAGGTCAGTGTGTTTACTAAGCAACCATAGGATATATTAAGTAATAACCTAGTCAGACTTTTATAGATAATGTAGATGAGATGCATGTGCAAAGTACAAAAGTTGAACCAGAAAGTATTTTCCTATACAATAAATGTGTTATATTTGAATGGGGCATGGAAAAAACATAGTGAAATAAACAAGAAACGTGTAGAGTAGAACAAATTACAATACATTTATGAGAAGATGCTATCAAAATATTTACACATACAAAATTAAAAGCTGTGTTTACTGCCACAAACTTAAATATTGAAGAACTTAAAGCCTAACTGCAGGACTTTCACTTTATGACTTGTAATTCAGTTGTCATTTTTCACCTTTTTATATGTTCAAGATTTAAATACTTTCTTACATTAGACGTGTATTAAGAATATTTGCCTTTATGTGTTGCCCTTTCATTGTTCTCATAGTGATCAGGGTGTCAAATAAGGCATACATCAACACTTGTGACTGTCTGTTAAATGAGTTTCAAGTAATTCCTTTACATGGACAGCTGCAAGGACATATCAGTACCCAAAAGTACATATGTCTAAATGGTTATAATGGCATTTCCATCTAATGATTTTATGTTTGTGCCGCCTGTAGGTTGCTACAAGATCACCACAGTGTTCAGTCACGCTCAGACTGTAGTGCTGTGTGTCGGCTGCTCCACAGTGCTCTGCCAGCCTACTGGAGGGAAAGCTCGCCTTACAGAAGGTAACCAGCATGCAACGGAAATAAATGGTCTACCCGATCACGCCAAATATAGGTTTAGCACTACACATCCATGTATAAAACGTACATACAGATATATACTGATGTCACTTAGAGCATGGCATTTTTTCTATAAATGTGCTATGCTTGTTCTTATATCATGCATTCATTATAAATCCATGTCTATTGGAAACCGTCTGGCCGACCCTGACTGGAATTGCTAAGTTTGTGAACCAAAACTATATACTTGCTTGATTTCATCCATCACTGACAATTAGCCTCACAGACAGGCTGTCGTATCTATTTGAAACATATGACATTCATTGGAAGGGATGGATTACCAACAACAACTTTCCCTAAATCGATAGCCATATATATTTGCCTTTTGTGTTGCCTTTTCAATGTTTCCGTCATGAAAGGGGTGTCTACTAAGGCATACAGTGACTCTTGTGGTTGTGACAGAAATTCATCATCATTGATCCATTTCTACACACTCGACTGCAAGTACACATGTTTGTATATTAAGTTTGTTTAGACTTCCAACATTGAGTACAATGGGATATAATTTTAGAATGACAGCATATAGTTTTCTTTCTGATTATAGTATGTATCAGAATTGCTTCCCGAGTCGGAGTACATAAAGAATGCTGTTAATGGATAGAAGATGTTGGTGAAGTGGTTGAGTTTAAGTTCAAGGTTTGTTTTTTTTAATGAAGCTCTCATGGTCCCAACTACTCTATCTGGTGCTCTGCTGCCGTGGTAACCACATGCTCAGTGCGCTCCGCTGCTTTGAGTTACTATGAGTGCAACCTTTGGCACTAAAACCATGTGTTTGGAGGTGATTCAGTCTATGAAAAAACAAAAGTTTTTAACCTCAAATGTACAGAAACACCCCAACTTGAGGTCTCTCTGGTGCTTTCAGTTGCACATCACCTTACATTTGGAAATGTCTCTCGTTAGGCTTTGGGAAATTGTACAGCTTTTTTATTTTTGTGAATTTTTTGAATTTTCAGGTCAAACAATGAATTGATAAATCAAGAACTAATTTATATTGCAAATAATTGGAGGTAGTTGTTTTTTTTTTTTATCTTGAAAGGCTTTTTAATCTTAGTCACAATCAACCCAAACTAAACATAACAGCTTTTTGTATTGGATTGCTTTTGGTTAATCCTAAGACTTTCTCCATCTTTCCACAGGATGCTCATTCAGGAAAAAACAGCACTAGTTGGCCCTGACGTGGTTGGACTCAGTTTAGGAGGAGAATGATCAGCGCTTGATGGACATCAGGCAACACTGCCATGGAGCTGATGCAGCATTGAGGAAATGGAGAGCGGGCAAACAAATCATGTAATTTAAGAAGTCTCTCTACTTGATATGCACAAAGGCATTGTTGAAACCCGACCAACATCACATCCAATAATTCCTCTACTCTTAATAAACTTAGGTTGTTTTTTGGTAAAAATAATCTTGCATGTGTGTCATCTAGTTTGTTCTTTTTACCTGCTGAAGGTTCTTAGATGTCATTTATCAGCTCAGGACCCCTTAAAGATGTGAAGCTAATGGTCAGGGCATTTGAAGACCGTTTCATCAATTTAAACAGATGAGTGGCCTCAACAGTTTTCTGTGTCGAGCTATTTGCATTTGTTGCATTACACCCTCAATGATTTAAGGGTACACCTTTTAGAAGGAGGTGAGGTTGTACAATTAACTACAGATAATGTTCACATTACGCCAAGCAAGTCAACATTTTTATTTAAAGCGTGATTGGGGTTATCAGTGCCTGTTGTGAAGCCAGAGGTGGTTGAGAGCCCACTGACTTTGAATGAGGGTTTACTCAGGGATAGATATAGCTGGCTCTGCTTCTGTTTCCTGATGCTTGTAAACCACAAAAAACCCAGTGATGTGAATGATTATGGATGTCGATTTACATGTGCTTGCAAGCTTCCTGTGAACATGATCATGTGGGAAGGATTCTTGTGAAGTTGCAAAACAATCACACTAGCTCTGTTTGAGATGAATCAGCTAAAAATAATTTGTGTCCCTATGCTTTAGTTGAGGCTTATGGGTCCTTTGCACAGTCTGTATACTAAATAAAGAAATTGCTTATTGAACAAAAGCAGGGAATTAAAGCTTTCTTTTTACTATGGTGACATTTTTGTCCTGTGCTTGTATATCAGACACGACTTACAAATAAAATGATAAATTAATTATTCTGACGTGCCTTCTGGTTATTGAGTGACTTAAACACGATAAATAATGTTTATTTTTCATCCACTGCCTTTTTAGACAACCCATAAGTTATATCAGAAGTTTAAGGTAATTATTACATTGACATCTAATGTCAATCATGTTTTACACGGCAGTGTGCTGTAAAAGTTAATGTTCGCCCAAATAAAACGTCTTCTAAGATATTAAGTTCATCAAAAGTCTAAACATTTTTTTTTTCTTGCTTCTGACATTAATTATAGTCATACATAGTTCGTTTTAAAATGTTGAAAACTGAATGCAGACCCTTGTAGATGAAATAAACTAAAACTGATGAAGGAAACACTCTACTGCTAGCTTTATGAGCTAGGGAACTACTTGTGTTATGGGTAAATGAAGATTGTTTCAAAAGCTAGAATGCATATATTTAACACAGGTTTTAAAAGGCTGTTTCACAACGTGTGTGTGTGTGTACAGTACACCTAGAGGGATGGGAGTATTCCCTGGGATCCATCACAGTGAGCACAGCCTGTCAGAGAGCAGCAGGTTGGTCAGCGTCTCCGGGACACCTGGAGCATCTGGGACAGAGAGGACTGACCCCACAAAGAGCCTCAGAAAGATAAATGAGAGGCTGCAGTGCAGAGCAGCGGCAGAGCAGTGGCAAATCAGCTCGCCTGGCACCGGACAGAAGTTCAACATCTGTACACACCTGGCGGGAATGACAGAGAAGAGTGTAACTGTACATACAAATTAAATTATAAAGGAGGACTAAGTGCATTTGGTGTTGTGATACTCTCAGCCCTGAGAGGCTGTAAACTGTTCAGTTGCAGGTAGGGGGAGCCACAGTGCAACGTCCCAGCATGCACACACGTAAGACTACATTTGCATAAGGGTGAAAATACTTGAGATCGGGTACTCAATGTAATAATAATAGTTTATACATATACACAACTGTATAGCTTTTCCTAAAACAATGTTTACAAAGTGTTTATCATACAACAACGTTCATACAATAAAACCCAGGGGCAACAATTAATAAATAATATATATATGTGTTAAACAACTAATCAAACGAATGAACAAGGACCGCTAAACGTAGAAGTGTGCAATCAAATACAGGAGTTTGGGTATTACAGAAAAAACAAAGGATCCTCAATGTTTCTAACGGCAGTGTTAAGAATTGATTGCCATATCAGCCTGTTTATTGAAGAGGGATTTAAAAGATTAAATAGATTTTGACTCATTTCCCAAGGCAGTTCTTTTCATAGCACATGTACCCTGGTAGATAAACGCAGTGAACTTCAGTCATGCTTCAGTATAACATGTCAGAAGTGTGATGTGTGTGTTTTCACAGTCAGTGTCAGTCACTGCCTGTGTGTTTTTCAGGTGTTTCAGCTTGGTGTTAAATGTCTGGGAAATGGTGTACTGCAAGGTAGTGAAAAACTAATTCTCCTAAGGGGCGCCACTTTGAACCCGAAGATACAAGACATAGTTCAATAGATACAAAATCTACCCAAGCCACACACTACGCATTTGTGCATTCATCCATAGATCTTTAAATATCCCACTTATGTGGGCACTTGCTGTTTTTCGTCTAACCTGTGTTGAGCCATTACTGACCCAAGATACTCTCGAGCTGCCCTGAGACACCGGAGTAAACACTTGTCTGCTCTGAGTCTTTATTTGCATTATGCACTGTTTGTGGGGTAGCCTACTGAAGCAAAGTGCATTTCCAGGAAAGACTGGCTAAAGAGAGGCAGCGATAACAGAAAGGCAGTGTGGTCAGTGGGGTCCTCAGGCACTACTAAAGCTCTTTGTACGTCAGACAAAGTCATGGGACCAAAAGATAGATGTCCAAATCTGAAATCATCCGTGCCATATCTCTGGGTGGAGTGGGAGGAAGAGAGCAGAATGGGACAGGAAGATCGATAAAGAAGGCAGAAATCTTTCTGAGATATGTAGGGATTCATTTTAACAGTATTGATCTTAGCAGTTTGAATTCTTATCTCAGCATTGAATGTTGCAAAGCCAGAAATTGTAGAATAAAAAGTAATATGACAGAAGATTTGGTGAAAAAGACTGAAAGAAAGAATAATCTGTGTGTAGAGACTACAAGTATGTACAGGAGAGAGTGTGAAGGTGAGGAAGTGTGACATTTTTGTACAAGGCTGTCACAGAAGAGCTCAAAGTGACAAAGAAAAGACAAGATGACAAGATCACACACACACATGCACACACGCGCACACACACACACACACACACACACAACACACACACACACACACACACACACACACACACCACACACACACACACACACACACACACACACACATACACACACACACACGCACACGCACACGCACACACACACGCACACGCACACGCACACACACACAATGTTGTTTGTTTCAGTTTCTCCTTTGCCAAGGATAGACTCATTACACATCATTAGCATCCAGAGCACAATCCACTGACCTGAACACTGATGAGCAGGGTCAAGATTACCCCACTAACTCCATGGCAACCAAAAACCTCCAGCGGAGCAGAGCTGGTGTCTAGGCCAAAGGTGTGGGAGCCCCCCGGGGGTCCGCAGAGACGAGCTGTATCCTGTCACACACTGACACGGAGCACAGGGCAGATGACATCTCTGGCACACTAGAAATAACACAAAGGCGTTATAACCGATTTGTCTTCCTTTATAGTCCCTCCACAGGTAAATGTAGAGTGTCAATGACTCTTCAGCAGATGCCTACAGATTTACTTGTTTAGACTCAGTACTCAAATTTAAAGAGGGTCACATCTCACCATGCACAAAGTGGTGAGTAAACAAAAATGGTAAAGCATGGTTACATTATAATTATATAGAATCAAGTAGAAGTAAAACTACATAACAACTTGGGTAAGATTAAACAAGGATATCACAACTGCAACTCTCAACAGGTTACTGTGTACGTTTATTTTTTAATTTAAACGCCATATCCATAACCAGACAAAGGGCAACATGGGTGCTGCAAACAAAACAAGAAAAACAAATTGTCAATAACGCTGTTTGCATGTCAGTTATCCTAACTGTTGCTGTCGTGCAATAATTGAAAAAATGTTTTAAAGCTTAATGTATCAGTAATAGCAGCAAGAATTGTGTAACAGAGTAAGTTGTAGTACATACGTACATTTGATAGAAAATATACTTTTTTTTTTTTACTGTTAAGGAAATTGTGCAATCAAATGTGTTAACATTGCTAACCTTAGTTTCTCTGATTAGGTCATCTCTCTGGGAGACCTTAAATGTATGTGTGGTCAACAGACGTGTTTAGGGGGTGAGGTTTTGCATACAGTGCCAGAGGGGGTATCAGCTGGCCTCCCAGAATGTTGTTGTAATGTAAATCTGCTTTGATGTCCTCCTATAAAGAGAGCCTGTTTTACTCAGAACAGTACGTGCTCTTTGGAGGAGACGTCATACTTGCAAGTATAAAGGTCCTTATTGCTTTTAATATGAATATTGTGTTGCTGTACGTTTGTTACCTTACTGATTATTCTCTCTAGACCACAGCTGATTTTAAAGCTGCTACGACATTACAATCATTACTCAAGTATATAGAGTCAATATAACATGTTACTACCCACCATATACCCAAAGTGACCAAAACTCAAAATCTATTGGTAGTCAATTCTAAGAATAAAAACAAACAACATTTTAAATAAAACAATTATTGATGCCAACATGCTAGTGGTAAGTGGAACGTAAACACAAAACTTGCGTCACACTCGTTTAAATGCTTATTTTATTGCTATTGACTGTGATGCCAAGTTGATCTGAAGCATAATCAGCAGGCAAATTGCGTTATCACCCTTATTGCCACACTCCCAATTATCCTGAACGGCCTTTGGTCAATGATAGGTTCCTGTTTATCGAAACTGTGAAAGGAAAGACACACAGCAAAATATTTTGGTTGGACAGGTTTGACGCCTTTCCTAATGTAGATAAAAGGAAATATGATGAAATGTAAGTGTGTCTCTGGTGGGTTACATCATGGTTGGTTGTTATAGTTTAGGTTGGGTCTG
>NC_136905.1:17852652-17860152 GCF_949606895.1 Notothenia rossii
TGTGTGTGTGTGTGGGGGTGTGTGTGTGTGTGTGTGTGTGTGTGTGTGTGTGTGTGTGTGTGTGTGTGTGTGTGTGTGTGTGTGTGTGTGTGTGTTGGTTGTTCCCTGACATCATGTTTTGTTGGTAAGCATTAAGTACACCACTCAGCCGGCACAAAGAGGAGTCAGAGATCAAAGGTCGTGTTGCGATGGAAACAGTTTCCCCCTGACAGAGCCCGGGTGACATTTGTGCCGGTCCGTTTTATGATGACAACAGTCGACAGGTGTAACACATGATGTCACACTCCTAGGCTCATGTCACGTTGGTAGTTTTGTATGTTTAGGTTATGTCACGTTCTATGTCTAGTTTTGGGTGTTTTGCTGTTTTCCCTGTCATGTTTTCCTCCTGTTTATTGTCTGGTCCTTTTCCCTGTGTTTTTTCTCCTGTCGTTAGTTTCCCTGGTATGTCTAATTGTCTGGTTATGTTCACCTGTTGCCCCTGTGTTTCCTCCTCCCTCCTCACCTGTGTCTTGTTGTGTGATTAGTCTTTTGTGCATTTAAGTTCTGGGTTTTCTGTCTGTCTTTGTCGGTTCGTCTTTTGCCTTGACTAGTTCTACGGTGAGTGTTCTGTTTTGTCTTTGCTAATATCATAGCCTTGAAATAAAAGAGTTTTTTCAGTTTATATCTGCATTTGGGTCCTGCTTCCTTCACAATCCGTAACAGAACGAACCGACCAAGAATATGGACCCAGCGGATATGGAAGATTTTGAGTTAGATCTGTCCGATCTAGACTTTTCCCTTCAATGCTCTCATGCCGAGTGGAAAGGAACTTCTTCTAGGAAGGACAAAGAGGCTATTCTCGAGAGAGCACGAATGGAGGTGGCCGAAATGCCTTGGTTGAGAAGTTCGTTGCCGGATTGGTTACAGCTTTTCACAAGTTGTCCTGAGGACTGGTCCGACGCTTCTAACCCTTTCCTCGGATCCGACTACGGTCCTATTGAAGGTCCGCGGAGTCTCCAAAGAGCCTCTAGGAGACGCAGGGCCAGGATTCCAGCCCGTGCTCCAACAGCCATGATCCCGGTGTGGTATTCCCAACCTGGCCCCATATACCTCGGTGGGATCCGTCTGAAGACAACCCATGCTTCTGCCCCAGTTCCTGCTCCTGTCCAGGAGTCGTATGCTGGAACTCGTCTGTCTTATGGAGGTCCACGGAGCCTTCACGTGGCTGCTAAGAGAAGGAGTCGCAAAGCCAAGCTAGCAGCCCGAGCCCCAAGAGCAATGGCTCCTGCCCCAGTACAGGCCCCAGCAGCCATGCCTCCATGCTCCAGTACCGGCCCACGCAGCTTTGCTTCCATACTCCACTACCTGGCTTACACAGCCGGGGTCCAGGCTTCCGCTCCGCGCCCAACAGCCATGGTTCTGGCTCCAGTGCCGGACCCAGCAGCCATGGTTCCGTGCTCCAGTACCATCCCACATAGCCATGGTACCGTGCTCCAGTACCATCCCACACAGCCATGGATCCGTGTTCCGGTTCCTTGCCCAGCGGCCATGGTTCCGGCTCCAGTGCCGGCCCCAGCAGCCATGGTCCCTGCTCCAGAACCATCCCACATAGCCATGGTACCGTGCTCCAGTACCATCCCACACAGCCATGGATCCGTGTTCCGGTGTCTTGCCCAGCAGCCATGGTTCCGGCTCCAGTGCCGGCCCCAGCAGCCATGGTCCCTGCTCCAGAACCGGACCTTACAGCCATGTTTCCGGCTCCAAAACCGGCCCACACAGCCATGATCCAGGCTTCAGCTCCGGACCTTACAGCCATGTTTCCGGCTCCAGAACCGGACCATACAGCCATGTTTCCGGCTCCAGTGCCGGCCCCAGCAGTCTTGTTTCCGGCTCCAGAACCAGACCTTACAGCCATGTTTCCGGCTCCAGAACCGGACCTTACAGCCATGGTTCTGGCTTCAGTACCGGCCCCAGTACCCATGTTTCCGGATCCAGGACTGGCTTACCGGCCAACGCCAGCTCCCCGAGTCCTGTCAGCATACCGGCCGACTCCAGCTCCTCGTCTCCTGTTGGCTCTCCAACCGACGCCAGCTCCCCGAGTCCTGTCGGCATACCGGCCGACTCCAGCACCTCGTCTCCTGCTGGCTCTCCTGCTGGCTCTCCAGCCGACTCCAGCTCCTCGTGTTCTGTTGGCGAATCAACCGTCTCAAGTCTCTTCTCAAGTACCCTCTCGAGTCACCTCTCGAGTCCCCATTCAAGACACTTCTCAAGTACCCTCTCGAGTCACCTCTCGAGTCCCCTCTCAAGTCTCTTCTCGAGTTCCCTCTCGAGTCTCCTCTCCAGTCTCTTCTCGAGTCCCCTCTCCAGTCTCTTCTCGAGTCCAGTCTCTTCTCGAGTCCCCTCTCCAGTCTCTTCTCAAGTCCCCTCTCGAGTCCCCTCTCAAGTCTCTTCTCAAGTCCCCTCTCGAGTCAGCTCTCGAGTTCCCATTCAAGACACTTCTCAAGTCATCTCTTGAGTTCCCTATCGAGTTTCCTCTCAAGTCTACGTTGAAGTTCCCTCTCAAGCCATCTCTCAAGTCAACTCTCAAGTTTCCTCTCGAGTCTCCCCTCAAGTCCCTACTCTTGTGCCGTTGGAGGTTCCGCTGGGGGTCAAGCCAACCTTATGTCTTGTGCCATTGGCGGCCCCGCCGACTACTCTTCTGCCAGGGGTCCTGCCAACCCTATGTCCTGTGCCATTGGAGGCCCCGCCGACTACTCCTCTGCCGGGGGTCCTGCCGGTCCTGTATCTTGTCCCGTTGGGGGTCCCGCCGACTACTCTTCTACCGGGGGCCCTGCCAATCCCATGTCCTGTTTCGTTGGAGTCCTCGACATCACCTGTATCGCCGGGGGTCCTGCCAACACCCGTTCCACCGGCTCCGGTTCCTGTCCGGTCAACACCGGCTCCTGCCTGGTCCCCTGAGAGCTTTGGTCTTCGCCCCTTTTTGAACTCTGCCTTGCCCCAGGGCCGTCCGCCCGAGTTCCCCTTTTTGAACTCTGCCTTGCCCCCGGGCCATCCGCCCGAGACCCCCTTTTTGAACTCTGCCTTGCCCCCGGGCCGTCCGCCCGAGTTCCCCTTTTTGAACTCTGCCTTGCCCCTGAGCCGTCCGCCCAAGACCCCCTTTTTGAACTCTGTCTTGCCCCCGGGCCATCCGCCCGAGAACCCATCCATTTTCTCTGCCTTGCCCCCGGGCCGTCCACCCGAGACCCTTCCTCCGGACCCCCTCCACCCACCCTGCTGGACTTTGTTGTTTGGGACGTCTGGGATCCGTCCCTTGAGGGGGGGGGTTCTGTCACACTCCTAGGCTCATGTCACGTTGGTAGTTTTGTATGTTTAGGTTATGTCACGTTCTATGTCTAGGTTTGGGTGTTTTGCTGTTTTCCCTGTCATGTTTTCCTCCTGTTTATTGTCTGGTCCTTTTCCCTGTGTTTTTTCTCCTGTCGTTAGTTTCCCTGGTGTGTCTAATTGTCTGATTATGTTCACCTGTGGCCCCTGTGTTTCCTCCTCCCTCCTCACCTGTGTCTTGTTGTGTGATTAATCTTTTGTGCATTTAAGTTCTGGGTTGTCTGTCTGTCTTTGTCGGTTCGTCTTTTGCCTTGACTAGTTCTGCGGTGAGTGTTCTGTTTTGTCTTTGCTAATATCATAGCCTTGAAATAAAGGAGTTTTTCAGTTTACATCTGCATTTGGGTCCTGCTTCCTTCACAATCCGTAACACATGATTGTGGACAGTGTAGTCATAATAACAATGGTGGCTGACTTCCAGCTTCCACCTGCCAGACTCCTCTTCCACTGAAAAAGCTATATGCCCAGATGCATTCAGAAGAAAACACATTTTCACAAATACAGGTATGGGGTTAATTTCTTTGCCAAAAACGCAGCATCACTCGACTGAACAGACAAAGCAGCATGCATTTTAGCAGATTCAACCAGGTCTGGAGAAAATGATGAGGAAAAAAAACCTCTGTGTGGTTGAAGGCTTTGTGCATGCAAGCGATGTATTTCCTCCAAAAAAGACATGGACAAACCACCTCTTACTCATTTCCAAAAAACGAGGTCCTTTGAAAAATGGTCGCCTTTAATGTTACGGGCCATTCAGTATGATAAAGGACTCAATAGAACCTGCAAATATATTGTCTGTTTATTCTAGCAATGCATATAATTTGCATTTATTAAAATGTCTTGTTTTGACTTTTATTTCTGTCCATTTCTTGCTTTTACTTGCTGTTGTGTAACAAAATGTTCTTGCAGTCATATTCTTTTAGTTAAATTGGACTGGATTATGAATAAAAAGCTATTCGAAATTTCTATTTTCTTTGGGTCATGAGCTATCCTTTGATCAAACAGCAATCCTGAAATACTAAATGGGATTCCTGAGAAAATAAGAGTGGACTGAGAGACATGTGGAGATATAAAGAGAGATGCAGAGCAAAGTAGTAAAAAAGACTACCTCGGGCCTTGAAAATTACAGAGCACAATCATGAGAATGCACGGGAGAGGTGATGAACGCCCCGGGAGCACTTCGCACCAGCCAGTAAATAAGACATATAACAAGCTCATCACATCTGCTGTGCCCTGGGCAGAACACTGCCTCTGGCTGCCTAGCTTTCACACCTCTGTAACTCTGCTTTATTTTCACCCGGGGCTATACAAACAATGGGCTGGGTTCATGATCCCTGTTTTATGAAAAAAATGATTATCAATTCCTCCTGTTCAAGCCGTGATGCTATCAATACTGTGACTGCCTTCATGCTTATGTGAACGGATTTACACATAAGCTCTAAGATTATTACATGATCACCTTTGGGACAAACGCTAGTGTGAAGACTAATGAGAAGGTGATTAAAAACAAATAGCATTGACTCAACTATCAGCAAGAAAAAAGGAAGGTAAAACAGATAATAAGCTGTTCAATATATTGGATGTAACTTATTTATTTTACATCATGAGGTATGGCTAGTGAGCAGGTATACAAACATGTGATATAACAAATATTAAAGAATTTGTGTAGATTATTTGGGAATATTCTGAACAGCGATGTCTTTACAATAGTGATGTTTGTTTCAAGATCCTAAATCAAACAATCTTATGCTCTATAAATGCATAATTTTCTGGTAAGAAACAATTCAATTGATTTAATTTGCAGAAAAAAAGGAAAATAGGAACATTTTGCAGTAGGCTATTACTAAATTAGGGACCTAAAAGGTTGTTACCACAGACATGTCTGGCATAATAACTTAAGCAAGGATTTCATTAAGATCAGTTCCGTCTAGCCCATAGACTGTAGGTTTAGCAAATTCAGCCATTGTATTAAATGTAGCACAATATGGCTTTTTAATCCTATTGTTGCACAGGTAGGCAACATGTGAGTATTACTGACACACTAAATCAAGGAATCTACTTTGAAAACAAAGAGTAAAGCACTCAAACACCTGCTCACATTTACAAAATGCTACTTCATGTAGTATCAGACTTTACCAATAATGTTTTTTTCATTTCGGGTATTTTTGTGTGAATACATACAGTACTTCCTGGTTGAGGGACGCTGGCCAAATGAGAGCGAATGGAAGTCGTCAAAATTTTGGTAAGCAGGTGACCAAAAGCTGCTCGCTAATTGGCGGCTTCAGATTTTCCAATGGGGCGCAGCTCTCTGCGCCCCCCAGACCCTCCCACAGGCAGCAAATCTGTATTGTTCTCATGATCTTTGAGAACATTGGGGCGATGGAGCGATTGGGCCATGACGCTGTCTTTTATGTTCACACTCGCCATTAGGTTTCTGGATGATATTATCATGGCAAATTCGAGTGCGGCCGCAGAAAATTCAGTTTTTTCTTTACAAAAACACCCTTTCACAAGGCGTCCACTGGAAGAAAAAAAGAGAATAAAGGAGCTTGGACCGGACCGACCCGATTAAAAAATGTATCAGCAGGCAAGTGATTGAGGACGAGCTTATAACCGGGGCTAGTGTCCATGAATCACAATCAATTTCCTTCGACATTACAGTGGTGTTGTAGATCGCTTTTTTTTTGCGCCCCATCCAACATTTTTACCACCAGCCGTCACTGGTGTGACGGTAAATCAGTTTACAAAATAAAACGTAACTTATTCAAATCTTATTAAAAAAACACAACCTACTTGGATATACAGTAAGCTAACTTTCCGTGGGGTTATCTCCGAATATCGCGAGAGGACGAGTATCTAAAACAGAATTAGCATACTTCAGAAATGTGTTGGTCAAAACAAAGTTTCAGTGAAGTAGGCTATAAGAATATGTTTGTTTTACAAAATAAGTCAAATAGCCTGTAGCAACTTTAAAATGAATTTGTTGCGGGTCGTCCTTTGTTTTAGATGTGAAGATGGGATGCTTTACTTTTCTAAATAATCACTAAGTCCCGTAGCATCCAAAATAAAAAAAGGAAGAAAAAACAGAAAACAGCGACACAGAAAACATGGAAGCTGTAATGTTATAGATATATACTTTATTAATTCTCTCTGATAAAATAAAAATTACAAAATAATTTCAACCTTAAAGGGCACTTTCCTTGTTCATAATTATTTAACGTATTGTTGTACATATCAGAATTGTCATTACGAATGAGAAGAATACTATAGTTTAGTAATATTATATATCAGCTATAACTGCGTGTAATCATAATGGTAGAAAAGGACTAAGCAATACAAAGCTAGATTTCGTTAACAGCATACTATACAATATTCCAAGCGTATGTAATTCAGTATTCCGGCCACAGCATGTCGCCATAAGACAGTTTGATATTGTTTCCAATGAAGAGTAGGCTTGTCTCTTTTCCCTTCACACCATAATAATTCTTGTCATATAAACCTAAGTCTTTCTTTTTATGTTTTTTTAATTTCATACAGCTGTTCCTTCATGGCCATTTATCCTTTGTAAGGTTTATTTGTGTTCCCTTGTGTTCATCCATAGTCCACCTTGATCTGTTTTAAAGCAGTGAAGAGCAGTCCATGTACAGCACTTTAACAAGTCCATGCCCAGATTTTCACAGTTATTCCCTCAGAAATATTGTCTAGATATCTGCAACGCCTCCTGCTATCTTTTGTCCCCAGTGACAGCAGCGTTCCCTGCCTCTTATTGAAGTCCATTTAAGAGAGAGCACTTTGGTTGTTGAGGTGTGTGTATATCTGTGTGTGCGTGCGTGTTGGTGTCTGTTCCTGTGTATGCACGGCAGTTTAAGTGATCGATCAAACGAGAGTGTTTTGAGTGTATTTCTTTACATAGAACACACTCATGATAACAGTGTGCCGTTTTGGGACTGTGAGCCTAAAGAAAGAATGGTAGTAAGACATTTCTTCTTCTTCCCTTCATGAAGGGTGTTACACACAACCGTACACTGTGAAAAATATTTATCACATCAACTTCTAATCACACAGCTTAACAATTGTTGGATTTTTAATTAAATCTCTAATGTAAAAATCAAAAGATTAGTCATTCTAAGCATAAATATATCTAAA
>NC_136905.1:17865152-17894442 GCF_949606895.1 Notothenia rossii
TAATAACCCTGACTTCATTGTGGCTCTAACAACTACCCTTGTGGCCTTTCAGAAAAACAACTACAAGGAAGGAAGAATTACAACACACAATTAAGTTCTGCAGCATTAATTTGTTTCTATAACAACATCTCTAAGTAGCGATGATATGACGATAAGAGGGTTTCGAATCGTACACAATGCATCGATTATCCACAACTATACCTGCATAGAATGAACCTGACCTTTCGTAGATGATGATTCATTGTGTGTGTGTGTGTGTGTGTGTGTGTGTGTGTGTGTGTGTGTGTGTGTGTGTGTGTGTGTGTGTGTGTGTGTGTGCGTGCGTGTGTGTGTGTGTGTGTGTGTGTGTGTGTGTGTTTGTGTGTGTGTGAAGGGATTCATTCATTCAACTTGTAGGTGGATAAAAAGTACAGATGATTTCAAAGGAGTCATCAGCTCAGCAGCACAGATGTGTGTGTGTGTGTGTGTGTGTGTGTGTGTATGTGTGTGTGTGTGTGTGTGTGTGTGTGTGTGTGTATGTGTGTGTGTGTGTGTGTGTGTGTGTGTGTGTGTGTGTGTGTGTGTGTGTGTGTGTGTGTGTGTGTGTGTGTGTGTGGTGGATGTGTGGTGGATGTAAGGTGTGCTCTTACTGATGTATGGCCTGGAGGAACTTCCGCTGATGTTTGCGGACTCTGGAGTGGTCGATCTTCTTCATCAGCTTGGTAGATTTGTAGATGAGCCAGGTTTCCCTCAGCACGTTGGCCGCTGCATTCTTTATCTGCTCGCAGACAATAAACATACAGACACACACATTGTTAGCAACAGGTTGCCCTTGGCAACAGAAGCAGGCAACAGGTTTGCCCAGTGGCTAAGCAAACCTGGGAACCAAAGCTTTCTCCTTCAAACAGGTTTGTAGCTATTGTACAAGAGAACAGGGCCCACTGTATTCTCCATTGTCTGCCTGTGAAATATTAAATAATATTATTACATATTAAAAAAAATTTTCTTCTTGGAGTCTTCCCTCCTTCTCTCTGTGTCTCTGTTTACACACTGGCTTCCTTGCCAATGCACGCATAAACAGCTCTCTCCTTTGGGAGTTTAGGCAATGAGAACCAACAGGAGTCTCCCCCTCACACACTTCTCTCCCCTCTTGATCTGTCTATACGCCACATAATATGTTAGACTAACTCAAATGGGCTGCATCATCTCAGCTGGTTAGAAGTAATGCACTACAGTGTCAATGCACATTAAAACCAGTGATCTTCCATTTAATTATGACAGCAACTGAAAGAAACAATGGCATAATGAGTTGCTGCTCTTAAACGAGCTGTCAAAGGCAATCCCCATCCCTGCAGTAGAGACATAATAGAGAAATAGCCTACGTAATGATGCTTACTCATGGTCAAGCCTAACAGCCATCAGAAATAATAACAAGATTATTATAAGGTTATACGGACCATCTTAATGTAAGATTGATGTGATTTAATAAAAGACTTGTTCAAAATGTCAGAGTTTAGGCTTCAGGTCAATTTGGACTAGAATAAGGATTCAGTAACATACATTTTTATCCATATCTGTTGTAATGTTCACATTCTGAATATCTCTGTACGTTGCTATGTTATTAAAACACAGGGGTTCTGACACACAGACATTTTTTTTACGCGGGTGGATACCATTGAGAAGAGAGAGGGAATCTGTAAGGACATAACATGAATGAGAGACTTCAAAGGGATGCCGAGCACTGAACAAAGAACAATTATACCCCCGTCCGAGGAGCACAAAAGACCCCGGCAGCTTGGCTAATCAGCCCCTATCCACCGCAGTCAAGGACTGCTCGCACACATACACGCCCACACATAAACACATCTAGACAAACACACTATTGGCCACAGATGAAGAGAGTAGGAGGCCATGTCTTGCAGATGTGTTTTCAATGACGGAGGAAGTCAAACCGAAACCAGCTAATCCAACATACTCTGGGAGATTGGGTCACGTATCACTTTTGATGACAGTCAAAACACTCACTATCTTCAACTTATAACGGCTTGTTTACATATAAGATTGGCAATTTTTATGTTAATAAACCCCACTAATTTAAAGATAATGTATGTTCAGTTCACAGGCCATGACTAATGTGATTTGAATGTAAATCTAGGTCTGCTGTATGATTTAAAGCCGGCTATCCCATGTTCCTCCCTCTGAGCCTCGTCTCACAGTGTATCAATAGGATTACAGCGCTCCCATCCATGTAGCAACGACAGACCCTGACAGAGCTGCAAAGATCCAGAAGAGGCATCATCTTGGTAATGGGCCCAAGGCTATATACATCAACATCATCTTCTAATTTCTTTATGGTAGCATTGTATTTTTTTAAGATAGTGTTTTAACATAAAATGCTAAATCACAACTGGATATTTGCTGAATAAGATTGTCTTATCTTTAATTATCTTGTGCGTGGTTGGTTACTGAAGAGCACATTTAACACTCCTCATATCTACAGGTCAATAGGAAAATTGATATGTCAAATCCTATTTATCAGCTCATTAATCATTGCAGAGTGAGTGAAATATGATGAATAATGGCATTGTGTATCGCTCCGGCCGGCCCGCTGTGGAAGTGTTCACACACACTTCAAACACCTGTCCAGCATGCTGTTGCACTGTTTCAGGCCATTTAATTAGCTGATGCTAAAGCCTCACCCTTCATTTAAAACCTGCAGACTGCTCTGCATGCAAATGACAGGCACTGATAATATTGCCCAGATTTGATTATATGGTTAATTCTCCCCACTGCCCTCTTTACTTCTCTTTCTCCCTCCTCCTGGGAGTAATAGTAGAAACTGAGGCCACTCCATTTACAGAAACATGTAAGCCGCTAAGAATACTCCACAAGAAACCAAACGACGGCAGCAGCAGCTATATGTGGAGCATATGGTGTGTTCTTGGGTCTGCATGTTGGCACCATATGGCTGGTTTGGTTCAAAGATCTGTTGTGGTTGCCCCCCTACGTGGCACACCTTATGGCAGGTACAAGAAAAATATGTTGAGAAATATGTTGAAACAAGGGGTTCCCACATCTCAGCATGTTGGATGGTCGATGACATATTGTTGAGCATAAATCAATCAGTACAAATACAAATATTTTAGGATATGTCATCACAGACACAAATACTGAAAATAAGAATAATCACATTTTTCTTT
The DNA here is from genome assembly GCF_949606895.1 of Notothenia rossii. Taxonomy (NCBI): domain Eukaryota; kingdom Metazoa; phylum Chordata; class Actinopteri; order Perciformes; family Nototheniidae; genus Notothenia; species Notothenia rossii. The sequence continues at coordinate 17,868,332 of NC_136905.1, forward strand.
CTCTAATAAAAATGGGCCCAAAAATGAAGATACCACAAAGATATATGGAAATTAAAACTGGTCTCTACCATTGTTACTTATACTGAAAAGGAAAGAACATCCTGGATTGTTTTCCATTAATTTGCTGTTGTGATGGAAGACAGGGGAGCTGGAACTTCATTGGCAGACACTGAAGATTTATTTGAAGTAACGGCATTTGCTGCAGACACAAAGTGACACAGCTCCTGCCCAACCAATTCTGAAGATCTCTCATAAAATCCCAAGTATTTATCTAGCTCTAGACAAACATCAGGGGAAAAGCCGAGGCGCCTGACCCCTTCAACCCAGGAGAGCCTTGATGAACTGTGGTATGTATGTAATTCATAATTAGGTGCTGTGGTGCTAGAGATTCAATGGTGTTCTCTAGGAGAGCAGAAAACAAACAAACAAACTAATTACCTTGGAAACAGCCTCCCACCTCATCTGCGACCCGTGGCCCTATCTGCTTTAACCTTCCTCTACCGAGCAAGATTCACGCTCAAACATGCTCCACAAATACACACAAACACAACACAAACAAATTAGTGAAATTGAAATAACAATTAGCTTCCTCCACTGGCTATATATATGTGTATTTTTGTCTCCTGAATGAGGTCAGGTCTAGACAGGGCTGCATTTAAAGCTAGAGGACGCTCATGTTCATCTGGTTTAAAGAACATCAGAGGGACGTGTAAATGCGTTTACTGAGTGTCACATTTATTTTAGTTGCCGTCACAATACATCCACACTAATAATGATTCATCTGGCTTTGCATATGTATGGCTGTGGGAAGAGGAGTTATTTTTACTACTGTAAGTGGAGTGAAAGATAGCTTAGTAGAAATCTTTGGGGGTTAGATTGCTCCCATTTGGCTAGTGGTGTAAACATTGGAAGGCGCTGCAGCACCTCCTTCTTGGCCGGAGCCCAAAGTGCACTCTGAATATTCAGAAAGGGTGAAGCTCTGAATATGCCACAGGGACTTCTAAAAGTGCTCTGATTTAACCAATCGTTCAGAGTGAAGGCTGAAGACACTTTCCGAGCGCAAATGTAAAGAAATGAGTACAATTTCTTTAACCGTCCGAGACTTAAAAAAAGAAGAAGCTTGAAACAGAAATAGTGACCTCAGAAACAGCCATATTTACACGGTCACAGCCGATTGCTTCAATGGATGGCATTCAAAAGTGCCTTGAAAAAAAGAAGGACACAACACTTAACTGACATAGCACCTACAGTAAGTGTGTCCTGTTTCTCCGTGTTGAGAGTGCTCGGTGAACGTTAGAGCGATGTTCTGACCAGATGGACTTTCAGCAGTGCTCTGAATTAACCAATACCGTGGAGCCACTGTACACCGCTGCAACCCGAGCGGAAGCCTGTGAAGGCGCTTTAACACTCTGCATCAAGACAACAAGTAAAGACATAAAACATGAGTGCGTACAACCTCACTCACATTGTCGACATGGCGGCAATGTTTACTGTTATGTAATACAAAAATTAATTAATCGTAATAATTGATCACTGCATTAAAATGAACCCTGTGCATTGAACTTTGATCAATGTTTTCAAAGCACATCATCTTCCTTGATAAGGCTGTAAGGTCTTCTGCACCACACAAGATTTCAGTCTTGTAAATTAAACACAGATATTACAATCAACAGGGGGCCACTGGTAATAAGCTACACTGATTGACATTTAATTGACATTCTTGGTAATCCTTCAAAGGGAAGGAAACACCATTTCACCCAAGTACAAAACAGTGGGTGTGCTTTTGTGTGTGTGTGTGTGTGTGTGTGTGTGTGTGTGTGTGTGTGTGTGTGTGTGTGTGTGTGTGTGTGTGTGCACATACGATGACAGCAGGATGTAAAGTCAATCCTTGCATTATTCATTATGAAGCCATGAGTGATTGTATTCTCTTGTTACGACGATATGGCAGAGAATGGCCCCAGCCATGTAGATCAATGAGCATACAACAGCTTCAATCTTTGCTCTCTCAGTAATAGAGCGCAGAAGACGATTACCACCACATAAACCAAAGACCCTTTGAAGGAAATGTCATCAAGCAGCATGCTGCATTGTGTTGTATAGAACTGCTGTTTGGCGCCTCCCCAACATCATTACTGGCTTTGTTAAAATATAGTACTTTACTTTACTAGATTGAGGAGGACATACACTTTAAAATGTATGGTCTTTATCTACGGGGTGATCTCCATCAGTTTGATCTATATTTATGCAATACATATCAATGCAATCACATAAAGAGAGATACATGACATTATTTTCCATTTTAAATATGAAAAACTTCATGAGCAATCGACATTTGCCCGGGGCATGTGGAAAAGATTGCAGGGTAGCTAATTTGATAACATGAATAAATATTTGATTTAAGATATATTCACATATGTTGTTATGTATAAATGTTATTTAATGTATTGTTATGTATGGTCTTTGTTCAACAAAGATCTATAATAATAATAGAAATAAAAAAATAAAATCAGAGTCTGCTGATCTTGCCAATATTTACAGTCACACCAACCAGCTACAATAACACAACTCCAACCAACCAGTTGTACTGGTTACTGGCTAACTAAAACACCATGAGTGGTATAACGTTTCCATTTGTATCAATGGCACGAGGGCAGATTCAAACCAAACACGAGGGGCCAAATATTTCCAGTTGATGATTGTGGAAGAAATGTCGAGGAATCTCCAAAGTCATAGGTCTAATTGTCTGAACATCGAATATCATCACTCTCATGGCCAGTAATAATTGATGAGATATTCTGTCGGTTCACCACCAAAGTGGTTGATGGACTGACCCACAATTGCTAACATTGATTAAATAAAAAAAAGAACTCAATTTGTACTTACATAAATGATTTTGTAACACTATCCACCTTAAAAGATCAATGCTGTTTAAAATGAATTTAAAATGGGGGTTAAAGTTGGGAACAGTTTCATCAGGAGGTCAGCTGCATTCCACACTGTAAGTAAATGCAAATACACACAGACACACACACACAACCACACAACCACAACCAGGTGTTAAACGTCTTGTGAAAACACACTCTGGTTGACCTGCCCAGAGGCTGCAGGCGTTCAGGGGAGAGGAGCCTCCACAGAGAACCCATTCAGCTTCTCTGTAAATATTTTGCCTGCACTTATTCAAAATATTGATAAATCTGCCCTGTTCAGTCAACTACATCCTAGATACGCTGCTGCCATAATGTACCCTACATATTTGATATGGGAGCTATTTTTAAAACTTGGGCTTCAACCGTATGAAAAATTGAAAAGGAGCAGAGGGAAGGAAGGAGGCACGGAGGGCGCAAGGACTATTGGAAGGAAAGGGCACGAGAAAAAAGGATGAGAGAAGATGACAGAGAAAGAAAAATAAGAGAGAAGGGGATTTACTGGAAGGATCGCCAAGTGGGAGAAAAAAAAATTGGAAATGGGAAGATGGAGAGAGTGAGGGAGCAGAGAGCGAGAAAGAGTTGACCTCTTATTGCCTTCACTCACTCAAATGACAAGGCAATCTGTCACACCAATACAGAGTGATAGTGGTGTGTAGCAATTTGGGAGGGTGAAGAGGGGCGAGGGAAGAACAAGCCTTTTCTCTGGGCTCTCAACCTCCTTATAGCCCAGAAGAAATCTGAAAATATAGTAGGCTGTGTGCCATACGACCATTTCACAAAATAACTGTAACAAAATAACAAAAGTGCTGTTGGAGTGCCAATCATGGTGTGTGCAGAGAACATGTGCTTTCTTTGACAATCATAGCTCTCATTCACAACACACAAGCCTACCCTCTTGGTGAGTTGCGTGTCCATCATGAAGTTGTGCACGTGTTTCTCGGCCTTGGTGAGCTCCAGCTTCCTGGCTACCACGGCAACCACCAGAGCTGTACAGCCCGCACCCTGAGAGAGAGAGAGAAAGAGAGAAGAGAGAGAGAGAGAGAGAGAGAGAGAGAGAGAGAGAGAGAGAGAGAGGAGAAAAGAGAGCACTCAGTCAGTCAGTAGAGGAGGAATTGGTAAATCAGTGGCTTTTGGCCGGGGAATTAGCCGAGTTGATTGAAGGGAACGAGGACAAATATGAGAATGGGAGCCGTGCGACAGAAGGAGAAGTGCATGTGAGCAAGGCAAGGCTTAAGAGGGATGGCTCTGTTCAAGATCCACATTTCCTCATGTTGATCGGCGAGCCAAGTCTATTTTCATTTCCAATCCATCTGGTGTGAGATCCCTTCTATATCGCCTCTATATGGAGCTAAGAAATATCTTACTTTTAGATAAAAAAAAACACATCAAGGATAGACACCACCTAATTTCATTTAATTGGATGCTGTCGATCTGAATGACATGGTGTCGGTCTTCTCCTGTCACTGGAGGCTCGAGGCCTGCAGGAAGTGTAAAAAAGTATGAAACACCAAATGGTTTGTCAGTATTCCAGCTCGATCCACATGGGACATATGGCAAATTCATCTGGGAGAGAGTGACAGCAGTCCCTCAACCAGAAAGACATGCTTGGGTGGAGAAGAGGAGCAGGAACATGGGGAGGAAGACAGACTTAATTAACTTTCAGATTAGACACTATTTTCAGTGGGGCTGTCGAGCGCTCACAGGTACCTCTGAAGGGGTGGATCAGAGAGGGAAAAAAGGAGGTGAAGATGAAAAAGAGCCAAGAGTAAATATAAGTGGAGAAGGAAAGACAAACCAGGGGGTTGGAGAGAGGGTGCGGTTCACGAGGCGAGGGTGTGTGCAGAGAATAAGAGGAGAGAAAGACGGAGAAGAAGGCAATGTTAATGGGGTCACATATCTCCTGATAAGTAATGAATTAAGATTAAGAGTGTTTAAGGAAAATGTATGAGTGCTCTTCCTCCCTGCTTGAGAGTGTGTGCAGAGAGAGTAAAAGAGATAAGGAGGGAAACGTAGTGAGTTAGAGAGCGAGGGTGAGGGGGCATACAACATTTTGAAGCGTGTCGGAAATAGCCAAGACTTCACCGTGCATACTTTTGAATGATAAGACAGGTTCGCCATAAATAACTTTGGCTGGGAAAATGTAAAATGTAACACACAAACAGGCATTAGTGCCCACGTCTATACACTCATCTGCTCTATTTGTGTTTATTCAAAAGCTATGAATAAAATATGACAGCGCCGATGGAAAACCCTTAGAGCAAATTCATACATGCCGGTGCTTCAGGGAAAAGACCCCTGGATGGATTTCTACAGTACAGTATGTACAAGAGCTGGGCAGCCTGCACTTATCCAACTGTGCGTGCGAGTGTGCGTTTGAAATTGTCCTCCTCGGTCAGAAACAACGGGGTGCTGATTAGTTTGTTGTGGCAGGCTGTGTGTGTGCGTGTGCTTGTAAGTTTGTTTGTGTATATGCCTGCATCCATTTGATTTCAGCAGGGTTCCCTGTGCAATCTCCAGGGTGACACGGCTGATGATGGCTGCTGTGATTTGTTTCATACGCCCGGGTGTTTCCTTCGCTTCCTCAACTACAGTGCAGCAATCTACGCTGTCAGAAAAGGAGGAATCACCCATCTGTGCTCCTGTGTAACATCTAAAAAAAAAAACAGCATCCCTATAAACCTGATGCAGTTGAAAGAAGTTTCTCAAACAGGTCAGCAGGAACACAGAGAGGAAGGAGGGGAAAACAAACCAAAAGTGACAATACATTTTCCTTAATTAGAGTGCATAGCATAAACACTAAAGAGACGGGCAGAAGCAAACATGTGTTTGAAATGGCAACTACACTCTCTTAAACCTGATGGCCCTTCAATAACTATAGAGGGCTTATATCAAGAGGCTTTAGTCAATGGCAAACAGTGACACATTTTGTAACCAGTATATAAACGTTTCATAAATATATTGTAGTATGCAGATATTAAACAATTTTAAGAGTTCAAGGTACAATTTATTTTACATTTATAGCTAAGCTTTGTATGTGAAGACATATTTTATAAAATACAATGTTTTCTATATAAATGTCTGTTTAAACATCAAGCACTAGTTGGTGAGCAATATATGAATACATTAAACAGTTATATTTGCATATAACTACAATAAGTGTGTCATAACAACATAGGTGTGGGAAAAAAACACACATGAACTGTAACATACAATATGAGTTGTAATTAAAACAACAAACACCCTTTGCCGTATAGAACATCAGCATGTCCACCCTACCACACACACACCACACACACACACACACACACACACACACACACACACACACACACACACACACACACACACACACACACACACACACACACACACACACACACACACACACACACACACACACACACACACACACACACACACACACACCCCCACAGATAGCCTCTGGCGATGGTATATTCCTTCATGTGTTGTCATAGTAACTACGGCAATAATTTCCTATAAAGAAACTCATTACAATAATAATTATTATTTTAAAGAGACATATCAAATCCTGTTCCCTGGCCTCGACCTTTTACCCACTTTAAAAAACGTCTCCTCACAAACCTCAGCCTCTACCTGCATCCTCACTACTCCTCTGGTGATCAACGAGAATAAGCCTCTCTGAAGAGTGCAACGAGAGTGTGTTTGTGTGACAGGAGAGTAGAGTGTGTGTGGGAGTTACACTAAAAGTGAATGTCAAGCTCTATGTCAGAGTTGTGTGGGGGATGCAGTCCGTAACAGTGGGCTCGGGACGTTCTACATCCACCCCCTGTTTTGTCTTTGTGAGTGTGTGTTCACATTAAAGAGTTGTACTCTAAAACTGGATGATTCACCCTTCAAATAAGGGGGTCTGTTTGTGTGAGTCTTTGTGTATGAGTGTGTTTATTTGCACATTTAATGGGCTTCACATTATAGGAAGTAGGGGAGCTGGAGTTGGACAAACACATTGAGTATTTGTGGGGATGTTATAAAAAGATAGAGAGAAATATGGACACCAAAATAATGAGATCTATGTGTTCTAGCCAGCGCTGCATATTATTGTTACTTATCGTGAAATCATGTCCAAACGGCACTAATATTTACAATAAGTGAGGTTGCTTTTTTGCAGTGGAAAATATTGATTTACTTTTTAATTTGAGAGTTATGCCGAGGGCCTTTTTAATTGCTCTGTTGATTTTTCTTCAACCCTCATCCATCAGTCTATGAACAGATTTGAAAGGCTCTTATACAACATCTTCAATATTAAAGCATGTTGGTTGCTGCTTGACTTCAGGTACGAATAACATCATACACTCAGCACAAGTGCATTAAGAATAGGCATGTGCTGATGTAGAAATGCTGTTTCACCAGCTTATATTGTTATTTCAATAACAAAAAATGCGTGTTTCTTATCATCACTGTGATAGTGGTCACATTATCACATCTAATGTAACTTGACTAATGGCAGCACTGTGCTTATTAAAATGTTAAGTAGTGTTCTTCTTTTGTGTGAGCACATTGCCTCCACATGCTCATATCTGCTGCTGGCATTGTTAAAGCTTATATGCAATGATTTCCTCAGTTTAAAAAAAAAAGAAGGACAATAGTGACCGCCGTGGTATTATCTAGTAAATGAAAAAATACATTTCAAATGTATCATCCAGGTCTTTCTCACCTTCTTTTTTAAGTATGCGATTTCGTGGCACATAAGGATGCTCCAGTAAAGAAGTTACATTAGTTATACAATTACATAATTAATTTTAAAAAAACGGCGTTATCTCTAACTCAGACACCCACTCTGAAGTGAATTTCATCTTTTTAGCTGCGCAGTCTTCTACTACTCACGGTACTCTCCCCACTGGCAATATAAAACATGTGGCACACCGTGTCCTATGAGAGGAAGAATCCCAGGTAACATATTATCATCATCATTTTTTAGCTCTTTCTTTTTCCTTTCCTGACCTTATTAAGAATCAGCCAAAGCCGCCGTAATTACAAGCACATTAAATTAGACTTTACTTGACATTTAGCTGTGGAGCTATTAAAAAGAAATCTAGCATTCTTTCATTTGAAATGACAATCATTTCCAAAGCATCTAGAGCAGGTTGTTTTAACATGAGACCACGTAGAAATATGAGGATATGTTCAAATTATTAAATTAGTTGACCAATTTAAAAACTTGGTATTCGCTTACACAAAAGGTTGCAAGGAAGAATGAAGAAAAGGTCATTGAATTAAAACATATACAGGAAAGGAGACAAAGACAGAAAGAAAGCAGGAGAGACAAACAGAAAAGGTTAAGAGGGAAGAACACCTGTGAGGGATGCAAATAGAGTGAGTAGTCGGCGGCTTGAACACTGATACTAACAGATGGATGAGATCGAAATAAACACATGGCCTCAGGGAAGGAGAGACGGACAGAGAGGAAGAGGGAGAGAGAGGGATAAACAGAGAGGGAGAGAGAGAGAGAGAGAGAGAGAGAGAGAGAGAGAGAGTGGGAGGACATGGCACACTGAAAGGTGGGACCTTCATTATGCAATGAGGACAGGCAATAGCATGAAGACACACACACACACACACACACACACACACACACACACACACACACACACACACACACACACACACACACACACACACACACACACACACACACACACACACACACACACACACACACACACACACACACACACACACACACACACACACACGCACATAACAGGCTCTTGTTTGCGTGCCTACACACCCAAGCACTCACACACGAGTACAGATGCAGGCTAATTCAAAGGCGATTGCCCAAATTACACAAATGGCAGAATTTCTCTAGAAAATGACAGCATGCTCTCTAATCTGCTGACCTTTGAACGAGGCAAGGACAGCGCCTCAGGGAGGGAGAGCAAGAGGGAGGAAGGGAGGGAGGGAGGAAATGTACTCACCATGATCCCTGTGAGGAGACAGACTCCTTTGCCACAGTAAGTGTGAGGAACCATATCTCCATAGCCGATGGACAAGAAGGTGATGGAGATAAGCCACATGGCTCCCAGGAAGTTACTGGTCACATCCTGAGCGTCATGGTACCTAAAAAGAATCACCGTCCGTGTTCAGAGAATAAAGTCAGTCAATAGTGAAATATAAATACATAAACAAACAACACGACTGGCCCACTGGTCCTGTCTGCTAACGTGGGCGTCAAACCTCAAACACGTGACCTAAAAACACATAAACAGCATCTCTTTCCGCCATCCTTCCTGCCCTGTGCACAACACTGTTGCCATAGCGACTAAACCTGGTGCGCATCGGAAACAAAGTTGTTTTCTCAAAACCCATTCAACAAAAACGACCTGTTAATTGTAGTCCTGATTGTTGACAAGAGAAACATTTGCTCTAAGCTAGATTTTCTCTATTCTAGCCTTGTGACACACTCCAAACTCTCAGATTTCACCTTGTTTGAAGCAGTTTAATTGAGTTAGATAATTTTATTTGGATAAGAGAGGAAATGCCAATTAAACTTGAATGATAGCTTCCCAGCAGCTGGGCAATGATTCATTTAATCAAGCTTATTAACCAACTGACATTTTCCCATATTTCCTTGATTATCTCCAAAAGCGTTTGAACTCATTGAAAGTGATGGTCACTACTTGCTTTCCACTTGAAGTTACATCAATAACATCATTCACATAATCAGATTATCAATCTTTAAATATGAGCAGACAATTTCATTTACAATTCAAAAGTGGTTTGAAATAAGAGTGAGAGGACACTGTCAGATATTCTATTTGAACATGTTATGTTATGTTAAAGTTACGCCTATTACGCATACTTTCAGGTTCAAATGTCTATTCAGTGCCTCTACTTTGACATATTTAGATACTTTAATGTTTAAAGCATCTCTTTTCACCCTCGGTCTGAAACCAGAGCCCAGTCTGCTCTGATTGGGCAGCTGGCCGGCTGTGTTGTGATTGGTCAACCGCATAGAGATGTCTCGCTCCCTATCACATACAATGTGTTGGAGGACTAGCCAATAAAAGCAGAGTGTTACGTAGTGATGTCACTATGTGATGGAACTAAACAATGGAGTCCAATGAAGGTGTTTCAGGTAGAGGGGGGGTTGTGTGGGAGAGAAACTTCCTCTGGATTTCAGCCTGTGCAGACTATTAATATGCACAAATTCGTTTATAACACACTACAGGAAAAGGAAACCCCCAAAAAGCATAATAGGGCCCCTTTATCAATTTATACTAAGTATTTAAGTAAAATATATTTGTCTACCTATGTACATAGAAACAACTTTCAGGATATCACGGGAAGAATGACTAAAATACAATGCAACTTATTACAGGGATTTCAATATTTCGGTTCAACCCTTTATTTTGCATTTATAAGCAGTAAATAATCAATTACTAAATATAAATGACGAATGAATGATTGATAATTAATACAACAGTCATTATGATATAAATATAGGTTTTGGTATGCATATGTATATTTATTCGTATTTAATGTGTTAACGAATAATTTGTAATCACTAAATACTTTCTCACTTTCCTTGACAACCTAGCAATCATCATCCAATTAGATGGCAAGGCCAGCAGCAGAGAGGGAAATGTAGTAACTGCACATTAAGTTAATGCACCTTTTGGGAAATAAGCTTTTAGATTTTCTTGCCGAGAAATAGATCTGAGTAATGGTAATCCCCTTGACATCTAGCTCTTTTACCCAAATTGTAAACTACTGTATTATAGAATATTTTTTCAAAATGCTATTTCCCATGTGGCATCACATTCATAAAAAGTTTTAAACCGGCCTGTGGATGATTGTACACATGAATAAACAGTAAGAACATGCTCACATTCGGCTCATATATGTTAATATAACATACAGCATGTTTTCCACTGTGTTACCAATCATTCATTCATACCTGTTACACTGCGTCATAGGGGAAGGTATGGTTGACAAATGATCAAAGAATAAATGTCCTTATATGGGCATTAGAGTTTGCTGCAACACAATTACGTATTTGGATAGTGCTTAAAATAAAGTGTTGTCTTACAGCAGACAATTATGTTGTGGATTTATGAGAGGAAATGGACAAACGAAGTAACAACTCTATCGCCTGGATCAAATGAATTGTACAACTGGTGAGAAAGCCTCATAAACTGAAGTCTAAAGATGGATTATGTTGCACACATGTCCCAGATCACATTTCCTGCCAAATGAATTGTATTGCTCAGTTGGATCCATAGTCCAATCACAGTCTGTCACTCTAATGCGTGATTTAAAACACAACACACCCAAACGGAGCAGCTTAGCGACTGACCTCTCACACACTCGCACGGTCCAGGCAGCGATGATCCACAGAGAGATGCTGAAGACCAGCAGCACCGTCCCGGGGCAGATAGTCATGAGGGTTTTCATTACAAACCGTGTATTAAAATGCACCTGCAAGACACACACAAGTTCAAACGCTCAGTATAGCAGAGCTGATGAATGGCATTGTAATACACACGTTTTCCATGTGTATTTCACACAGACTTGATGTTTTACTAATGAGTTTTCTGAGTAGCGTTTGACAGCGGCAGTAGTCTGAGAATCTTCACTGTAATTGGAGTCAAGATCATCAGGACTCGCCCTCTGACTCGGGTCAAGCTATATAGTGCCTTTGAGTAATTGGCCTATTTCAGTGTAGTATTTATCCGTGGCTCATTTGTTATCAGCTACTGGCAGATGGATAATCTGAGAGCAATGGGTGAGACCATGAAGGGTTAAGCAGCTGATAAATGAGTTGTCATATTAGGGCTGCAGCTTCACCTCCACTCCCTGTCACTACAGCCTGAAGGGGCAGAACAGTGCCATCGCAGATACGCTCTCATAACGCTAAATTACCAATATAAAATCTACTCCATCTCCTATCCCCCTCCTCTGTGTCCTGTAGTTTGCATACTTCCACCACACGCTACATCCCTACTTCCTGATTTTACAATAACGCTTGTCGTTTATAGTCATTACAAACATGGCACCTACCATTTATTTCAATGCTTGTACATATTTTTCCGCGCTCGTATTGCAATCTAACTCTACTCCTTTTCTTTCATGCCCCATTTGAGGCATACGCAGTGTCTTGTTCTCATTTCACGCTCCTGTCCTGTCTCATATTGTATTATGAAAGATCCACCAAAGCTTACATCTAAGTCTCCGTGTGCGACAATGACAGAGACGAGGAAGGGCATTAGAAGTGGTAGATGAATAGAAACCGTGTAACTAGGAGGACAAAGCGGCAGAAGGGACTTGAGAGAGTTAAAGAGTTAGAGGACAAGAATGAAAGGGACAAGGCGGTCACAGATTTAATTCTGAGCAGAACGCTCTTGACCTTAATACCTTTACTTCTCTCTGGTCAGAGCTTTGACAGACACTCTTTCAATGTGTACTGCAGATACACACACACACAAAACCCTTCTCACCTTATTTAGGGCGCCTATACTCCTGGAGGAGGCATCGGTGAAGAGTTTGCTGTGCAGGAGCATGACTCTGGCGATGAGGTAGAGGCGCAGGAACATGGGCACGCTCAGCACCATGTCCAGGTCGGCCTCAGCCTGCGACGGCGCGTACGAGAAGGCCAGCCGCGCCCGCCACTGAAACTTGAAGTCTCCTGGCACGGGATGCACCGCGGACACCAGCAGCTCCAGAGAGATCAGCAGAACCCTCTCCATCGTCATGGCGATGCGCCAGTCGTCGGCTCCGTTGTCGATGACGAACAGCTGCAGGGACAGGAAGGACACGAGGAGAGTTTAAAGAGGGAAGGAGTTGCACTTTCTTTTACTGCGTCCCTATGCAACCTTTTCATCATGCTCCTCTCCTGGAACGGGCCACTCGTCAGAACAGCTGAGTGATTTGATGATTAAACAAACCAGCAGCAATTTAGAGTAAATGTTTCTTTTCCTGAGATGTAAAACACCATCCATGCAATCAGTAATCTATTCAGCGCTTTGGCTCATTTGCATATAACCTAAGATTCTTCCTAAAATAAACCAAAGTCATCTGAAGCAGCTTTTTCTCAGAAGAAGGCTACACAATATATTTTCTCATTAAAAAAAAAGTTGTTTGTTTCTATGGCAGTGTCACGAGCAGGACCACTTAAAACATGAATTGAATTGCAGTTTTCCTTCTCTGTGTGTTGGTGTTTCGGGGTCATAATTGCTGTGGTTACTCTTGATATTGTCGCCAAAGCTGTTGTTATAAGGAAGTGGCAAGGTTTCATTAGAGGGCCCTCCTCCAGACGGCGGTGACAGGAGCTGCTGGGGGTGGGTGGGTGGATGGGATGGTGTGGCTGATGAGAGGGGGAAATAGATGGATGAAGTGCAGAGGAACTGAAGAAAATTTGGAGAGACATTTGCCAGTTGATTTTAGATTACAGGAAACCTATTTCCATCTGTTTCTAGCACTAAGAAGGTGTTCCTCTTTTCTGTTCAATGGGTTTCTTCAGAAAAACTGCAAATTGTAAACTGTTTGAGGCATTGATTGAAATCGGTCAACTTTATTACATTTGACTTGCTAAATAGCAATTATGTGCACTTTTACAACACTGAGGAATAAATGATGAGCAAAAAGGTCTTCACGCTTGCAGTGGACAGAAGAGAGCGAGATGTGTGAAATCTCTCCTGAAAAAGAAAGGCTGTGGCACAGCGAGAGAGATGAGGAACTCCCCTGCTGTAAATCTGTTTATCCGGTGTTATACTGCCCAGAGAAACAGCCGGTGCTAACAATTGCTCTTTACCACATGATTCATCTCAAGGGCTTTAAGCACACACAAACATTTATTTAGGAAAACAATAAAACAACAATGACAGGTCAGACCTCAGACCATGACAGCCGGCTGCTGCCACGAGGACCGAAGCTCAGCTGCTTCCTTCACCACCGTTGAATTCACACATTGCATATTTCATTGTTATCTATATCTGGCTCAGCGGGCTGTAAGTGTTTTCCTTGTTCAGCTGTTGTAACATGCGTGTGCACGCATGTGGCCAACATGTTTACACACATATGTAGCCTACGCACACGCCTGAGTCATGTGTAAGCTATCGTTTGAACCAAGGGTCAAACACTGCCTGTATTATTTCATGATTTTAGCGAGCGTGTGTTAGTGTGTGTTTGTGTGTACTGTATTTGTGTGTACTTGTGTATGCCTGAGTGAGTTTGAGGGAGAGTCTGCAGTCCCAGCCTCGTCATGGTGACTGTTGCCAAGGCGACAACATCAAAGAGCAGCCAAGCTTAATTAGGATCCCCAGCGAGAGAGAGAGGGAAGGAGAGAGCAGGAGGAAGAGTCAAAAAGAGAGAAGCGCTGTGAGAGACGAGGCAAGAAGAAAGGAAGAGGAGATACAGGGAATAAGACGGAGAGGTGTGTGTGACAGCGACTGAAGAGGTACACAGAGAGGAAAGCACAGACAGGTTGTCTGACACTTGCAAAGGTTTATGTGTTTAGTCACATTTTCTGGGGACACAAATCTAGTAGCACTGTCACATTACGGGGACTCACCTCCCACTTGGGGACAAAAGGCTGGTTGCCCGAAGGTAAACGACTGCATTTATGCGTTGCGACTTGTTTTCTGGATAAAGTGAGGCTAAGTTTCCAGGAAATGAATGTAAGTAAATGTGACAAAATATACAGAAATACGTTCCTGTTTGTTTACTTGTTGGAGAGTAGGTCACCGAACTTCATGTATATTCATTATGACTTTCAGATCAGAACATTGCTTTTCATCTGCAAACCAGCCATCATTCATCTTCATTCAGTCCTGTCTGTTTCTTTTTCTGTGTCTACCTCCCTGTTTTTCCTCCTTCCAACCATCCTCCACTCCCCTTCCTCCTCTCTCTGAATGACATCTCCCCAAATCAAAACAGAGGTGATGCAGCTTCATGCCACTGGAGGAAATGAGCGGCTCTCCCTTCCTCTTCCCTTCCACTCCTGTCCTGTCCTCCCTCGTGCTCCTGCTGTCGGTCTTTTCCTGGCTAAATCGCCATGAGGAAGGGATAAATATTTAAATTCCATTAGGAAAGTAATCTGTCAATGGGAGTGAGTGAGTGCCACTGCCCCTGCATGGCCAGAGAGGGAGGGGATGAGGGAGGAGGGTTTGGCAAGAGAGAAAATAGGTAGGGATTGTCTTTGTGAATGTGTGTATTTGTGTGTGTGTGTATTTGTGTGTGTGTGTGTGTGTGTGTGTGTGTGTGTGTGTGTGTGTGTGTGTATGTGTGTGTGTGTGTGTGTGTGTGTGTGTGTGTGTGTGTGTGTGTGTGTGTGTGTGTGTGTGTGTGTGTGTGTGTGTGTGTGTGTGTGTGAGGGAGGGAGTCCAAACACAAACTGTCAAGTCTAACAGGAGAGAAACAGGGGGGAAGGTCAGGGAACAGGGAAGCTAAATATACTTGGACGCAAAGAACAAGCCTACGGGGGAAAATAACCAATGCCACAGAAAATCTTCTGATATTTTGTTAATTAAAAAAACCCTGACATCACAGGGCAGAGGGCAGGGGAATTGGAAGGAAACAGGAAGCACAGGGGACAGAAGGAAAGCGTAATAATAGGAAAAACTAAAAAGCACAAGCAGGCCAGTGGGAGACAACACACGTATGAAGATGACAGGTCTCTTCACAGGTGTCTAAGATGAGATTCTCAATTTCAATCATCCCCCACTTGCAATGCATGATGCATGATGGGTTTGTGCCCGCCTCCATCTTTCCTCTTTAGCCTTCCATCCATCCACATGTGCCTCGACCCCTTCCAGGGCCCAGGGCCATCGTACCTCAGTAATCGCGTTACGGCCCTGATTGCAGATGCCTCTCTCATCACGGAAGCAGACTCAGTGCTGGCCAGACTCTGCCGAGAGCACAACCCAGACTTGCAGAGGCAATTCTGCACACATGCAAGCGCACATACACATGCATACACACATTCAGACAGCCCTTTAAACGCAGCACAGACTTTCAAGAAGAGGGAGATGCAGGCAAATCAGCCTCGAATGGGAATATCCCACATGGGGGTCCGACTAAACCTTAGTCTGGGACGGAGACGGCCCTAATCACGGAAAAAGTGACAGAGTGAAAAACTTAAAAGCATGCACGCATAGGTTTGCGCACATAGTGACACCTCTGGGAAATGTCTGGGTCCTACAGCATGGAAATCCCAAGAACAGGCAGATAATAAATAGGGATAGACAAACACAGAATCCCGCACCTAGATATACGTAAATATGCAGAGACGATTACACGATTTCCTTGACTGTATTTGCAGCTTTGAGGGAACACCCCCATTGCCAGTTCTGCACAGACGACAGAAGGAAGGAAAGCAGGTGTTATGGAAGTGAAGAGGAAGTGTTGGAAATTGTGAGAGATGAAGAAAGGCTCAGGGTTTCTGTGTGTGCATTAGCAATGTTGCCTAGTTTGCCACAAGCAGAAATTAAAAAAGCAACTGGAAGAGAGTGAAGAGATAATCCCCCCAATGGTGTCTTGGGACCAGGAATCTCCTTCATTCAGTGCAAATTAAATGAATAAACTACATCTAAAAAAACAGCCAGAGGGAAGCAAGATGCAAGTAGAATCTAAGAAATAAACAATTCCCGGAAATAAGCAAGTTAAATGCTTCTGTCAAGGCTATATCTGAGGAGGGTGCTGTGGTTTACCTCACTGTCATTGTATCTTCCATTATAATTCCCAGGACGGATGTACACAATGCAGAACATGACATCAAGAAACGAGCATCCAAGTGTTGGACATGTCAGAACTGCAGGCTCACTTTGAAGAAAACAAAAAAAAATGAAAGCTACTGTTCCTAATAGCTTCTTCCTGTATTTGAGTTTCTGAGAGTGCCAAGCGTGTGTCTTCTTGATCAATGGACTGCTTCTAAAATCTAACTGAATAACACAGTTCAGCAATGCTTAAAGTGCACTAATGGAGAAATATCCTTCCCTCACACACTCTTTTAGAGTTTCTATTTGATTTATTCCAACAATTCAATTTTTGCCTTTCAGTCTGAATCGGTTGTAAGTGTATTCGCTAAAATGAATCCTTTCATTCAGTTTCTTGTTGTTGGGAAGGTAAAAAATGTCTGAGGAAATGAAGGCTATTGTTGAGCTGGCAGATAAGGGAGTCACACAACAAACCAGCTCATCAAATAAATGCACATGTATGGGCGTCCCTGGATGCTGCATTAAACACATGAAAGATACACTTGCAGTTTTTAAAACAATAAATCTAGTTTGGTTTTGGCCCTATGGATTGTGTGTCTTCTGATCAACAAAAGGGCCACTTAGAAACCGGGGTTCATATAGCTGCATTTCTTGCTCCATCGTTGGATAAACCAATGATTTTGTAATACTCTGTCGGCATTACTCCTGACCTATCTCATTCACTCGCTCTCATTCCCTCGGTGTTAACTCAAACTAATGGCGTGGGGTTGCACAAATTAGATATTCAATCACAGCTCTCTCACAATGTCTCCCGAGTTCATGGAGGCGATAACAATCTATGCTCAAATTCTAATAATATCTGCATGATAATAGTCTCCATCCGTTATCTGATGTCTTAACCACGTAACAGAGAATCAGTGGAGATTACAAATGAAAAAAACAAAATGCAAGGTTAAACTCACTTGTAAAAGATACTGATTCATAATCCACACAATACTATTGCTGGTTGATGTTGAAGAGTTAATAAAGTGATAAAGTGTTTAAGCCTTGATCATATTGTGTTTTCAGTCTATTCCACTCTAATGCTCAGATAAATCACCAGGCCAGTGTGTTATGTGTGTAAATATACAATAAGCTGTATGTCATCTTCTTGCTATCGATCTTGCTTGAAGATTTTGAAAAGGTAGGTACAAACTAAATGATGTGTCGTAGTCAAGCAGGAATATGGTAACGTTACCATGGTAACATTGTTCAAATCAATACAATCTTGACTGCAACAACAATTTTTACAAGTGTTTCTATCTTTAATACGTTCATTTAAATCTTATGCGAAATGTGGCAACAATGCATACAGTATACATAATAGTGTAAATTAATGTTTAAAAAGTGTTCTCATTCTCAAAAACAATGTTTAAATGTACGGATTAAATCTGATTAAGCCCCACTCCATTAATTTAGTATTGCAGCCCAGCACACTGTTGCACTCCTGATGGACAGTTAAAAAAAAAACGTATCTAGCAGAGATACAAAGGAAATGTCATACACTTGTCAAAACCTGATCCCTACATTATCCACAATGGATTTTGACAGCTGACAAACTCAGTCATAGATTTGGGTGTAGCCTTTGTAGCCTCGAGGTTTTGTAAACTCTCAAAAATGTTTTCACTTTCAAACATCTTTCTTTGGGTTTTCTACAGTTCTCCTTGAAAGATAGTATACAGTACATTCTCTGGAATCTGTGTAAATGCGTTTTTTCTAAAGACATTTTAAAAGAACTACTAACAGAAAACACTCTTACATTGATGAAAGCAACAGTGCACCCAACTGAACTGTTTGGAAATGATTGACTCACTACACATTAAATGCCATAACTTTTTCCCCCGAGCCAGAGCCAGCAAAGTCTGGTGGTCAGTTACAGCCGACCCTTTCCAAAAAAGGACATGTACAGTACATTCTAGGAATATTATAATTACCAGTTATTTATGTGTCTTATTCTTATGTCAGCACAGTTTTCTCTGGTCACTGCTTTATAAACACAAGCAACATCACTAGGCTTTAATTGTACTACATAGTTATCAGTATATTAATCAATTAAGAAAATTCCCATAATGAAAAGAAACTCATCCCATTCATCAGAATTGCAGGCAAAATCAACGTAACTAAATCCCCGACATCTTTGATTTATTGTACCGTTAATGCGGTAAAGGGTCTAAACCCAACTGTGCAGCAACACTGACACAAACTAATAAGTATATTGTAAACAATGATGAAATGGTAACTCAGAGATCATTTCATTGTTATCCAATGAGATCCCCAGCTGAATTTCAGGAGGATTTTAGGGATTAGCTCGCTCAAAGAAGTATGTGAGAACAACCAAGAGAGCAAGACAGACTTGATACATTTCACAATCAGAAGCCATCCCATCAAAATGTTGGAACATGAATGATAACTGTGACGATCAAACATTGGGGTATTTTAACAGCAAATAGAACGCCGTAAAATAATGTTGGAAGGGTTTGTCAATGTGATAATTTATGCTACGCTAATATTAACAATAAACAAATGAAAATCAAAGTTGAATTGAAATGCTGAATTTCTTTTTGTTATCATTTTTTAAAACTTTTGGCCAGGATTTTCCATTTTCTGGTATCAAAATGAAAGAAATAAAAACTAAATGAAACGTGTTTGATGTCAGCCCCCTGTAACAAAAAGCTTTCCCCTTTTGCGTCACGATCTTCTTTCTTGAAACAAGCTCTCATTTGCTTGAGAACAATTATTTCTCTTCCATAACAAGATAATTACTGTCAATAGTTAACAAGAACATTGATCTCCCCCCTTTCCCCCTTATTCCATGCTGAGCACAATTGGTTTGGGCTGTCCCCTGGCAGATTAGAAGAGACAGTGAAGATGAAGAGAGGGGAGGAAGGGAAGAAGCATCCAAAGAGGGACGATACGAGAGATGAATGAAAACGGGGACAAGATAAAAGGCAACAAAAAAAGACAGTGAGGGTTTTAAGAGGGTGAGGATAGCAGGAGAGTGTGGAAGTACCACCGGATAGGGGTAAATAGGTGAGAAGCTGGATGCTGAGTAGCAGGAGAGTAGTCAGGAAGAAAGGATCTGAAACTCACAACATTTCATTGAAGCCCTGTGAAGAAAAAGGAAGACAGATGTAATCTGATAATGACGAAGAAGCAGAAGGAGAAAGAAAGAAAAAAGAAAGAAACAGAGAAGCACACTGATGGTGGTAAACAAAAAGTACTGTGAGATAAAAGACATGAGGAGGGAGAGAGAAAGGAGGTATAAATGCAAGCTAAATCATTCTGATCTCTAGGCTCTCTGCCTCTCCTACCTTCTGTGCAAATGTGTGTGTGTGTGTGTGTGTGTGTGTGTGTGTGTGTGTGTGTGTGTGTGTGTGTGTGTGTGTGTGTGTGTGTGTGTTTGTGTGTGCATGTGCATGTACATGTAATATCCTGTTACATGCTGGGCAAAACGCTCCAGCAGAGTGTGTCATAATCTAAGAATGAGATCTTTATTGAACAATGCCTGTCATTTTGCACAGCATTACTTCTCTTGGGGTGTATCTGCGTGTGTTTGTGTTCGTCCCATCCACCGCTAAAAGCAGGGACACATGGAGACGTGTTATACTGCTCATATATAAGCAAACAGGCTCGGCATCGGCTGGCAGGGATTGAATAATAAAACCAACATGGATGTAATGAAACGTGTGTATTGCTCGAGGCGCAGCCTATATGTGAGCAGGCAACTGTCAGAGCCAGGCTAGCTGTTTAATACTGCTTCCAACTGTAGGCCACTTTTCAGCATTTAAACCCATATGCTTCCTTCAGGAGTGGACCGAAAACACAGCTGAAAGAGGAAGAATATTGAACAAGCAAGTGGGAGCACGACTCCAAAGAAGAACATATGTTACCCCTTACAGCTGAATGTGTAAGCAAGCAGCTGTTTTATAATAAATATCAACTTGAAAGCTGTTCAAATATATCAATGTTTTGTTTAGAGGTTTCTTTCACTGCCACCTGTGACAGTTTAGTTGTTGTGCAATAAGGAATTATCACCAGCATTTCAAATGTGCTGCTCTTTGGTTTCACCTCTTAATAAAGCGGTTAAAACCTGATTATCTGACTGCAATGTCACTGTGTTCCCAGGTTAGTGTTATCATAACCAATAGAAATGATGGCCAAAACTACAAAATAATACAAGCTGTAATAAACCAGGATAATCCCTTGAGCTGTCTGCTGCCAGAGAGTAAAAAAAAATTCTTATAATTTATCACCATCCTCACTCTAGTTATTATCAAAAGTGATTTGGGGATATATCAAATCTTCACCTCCCCCACCCCGCTGCCATTTCCATCCATATCTTCATCGCACTCCTCCTGAAACTTCATTTAATAAAAGGAATGATTTCTCAAAGAGATTAACAGAAGGCCACAGGCCCTTACAGTATCAATCTTTTCTTCTCCCATCGGTATGAGTGTGCCTGTCACGTGAGCCAGCCACAGTGAGCGTGGGAGGATGACTGACTCCATATGTGAAACTGACATCAAACTTCTGCGCAAAGATGAGGGCTATTTATCAATGAAGGCTCAATCTTCATCCTTAAACACAGGCATCGTTGTGAATCTTAATACAAAGCGGCTGCCTGTTACAGACATAAGGCCAGTCTATCTGCCCCTTTGTGGGGCAGTGAATAAGCAATGGCCATCAAGTTATTGATCTACAGACTGAGAGCCTCAGAGCAGCAAGCATCAGAACTCGCTGTAGCTGTAATAGACATTTCCAGCAACATCCAAGCTGCGATTTGATGAAAAAAAGTCACAGCATTAAACTAATACGGGGAGAGATGGATGAGTGTTGCTCTGTGGTTTAGCTGGTGGGAGTAATAGCTGGTGTGGGGGCCCTTTTGGGTCTGATTCCCGCAAGGCTCCCATAAATAGTCAATGTGCATCGATTGCAAATGGCTTCAGATGAAAACTCAGGCTAAATGACCGAGGTACCATTATATTAGTGAAATGACAAAAAGCAAAGCAGATATCAGGAAGCATGAAAGCATTTTCTGATTGATTGTTTCAGCCTTAGAAGAGGTTGAAGTTATGTGTGTGTTTGTGTGGCTTGCATGTGTGTGTGTGTGTGTATTTATATGTTTATGTGTGTATTAATCTATTGAAAGACAGGGTCGTTATTGGCTGAGTGTGTATTCAACATTCGGTTTCAGACTGTTGTTTCGATCCCACAAAGACGCTCATTATAGTCATTAATGGACTGGAGCTGACACACACCTGGGTCTCTTGGTCTATGTCAGGAGTTGGAGGGAGACCACATTATGTGTTCTCTTTTACAGAGCTAATATGTGCATCGACTAATGTTAAACGAAAACCAATCCTTAACAAAAAAAGGTGAAGGCATTAAAGAAGTTGCCGTCATTTTGGTTAATACAGTACGAGAATATTGATACAATTCAAATGTATCACCTACCACAAAGGAAATGTGTAAACAAATCTATTTTAGGGCAAGGGTAACAACAAAGTGTTTTGCAGACGGTCACAG
The DNA here is from genome assembly GCF_949606895.1 of Notothenia rossii. Classification (NCBI taxonomy): domain Eukaryota; kingdom Metazoa; phylum Chordata; class Actinopteri; order Perciformes; family Nototheniidae; genus Notothenia; species Notothenia rossii. The sequence goes on from NC_136905.1 coordinate 17,890,518, forward strand.
GGTGAGAGCAAAAACAGTCTATGTATTTTCTTCTGATTGAATCAGAAAGGAAAATGATTGTTCAGTATTTAACATCTAAATCAGCTAATATTATAAAGCACAATCAGAGGCCAGGACTGTTTTTATATAAAGCCCGGAACTGATTGGACGGAATGTGCACGCCATCCCAGGCACCACAGTTTGGAGGAGAAGACGACAGCCTCCACGTGGCCTCCTCTGCAAGTAACAAGAAATGGTGCAAGACCAACTTGTGAAACTAATGTCGCCAACCAAACGTCGAGCTGGCAGGCTTAGGACCGGCGGGATGACTGAGGCCTGTCAGTGCTTCAACTCAATGTCGAGGGCCTAACAACCGCCAAACTCGAAGTCCTGCGTCACCTGGCTGATTCCAACGGGGCAGCGGTTCTGCTCCTGCAGGAGACACACTGCACATCAGACAACATCCTCAAGATCCCTGGGTTCCATCTCGCTGGGTCCATCTACAGCAAGCAACACGGTGTGGCAACGTTTGTCCGGACTGAAATAAGCTGGTCAGCCAGTAGCCAATCCCCACCAGGCTCTAACATCGAGTGGCTGGTTACAAAAATCCAGGAAACATCAGTCGTCAACGTATATAATAACTGCACCCGCCATCTATGCAGGTGACTTCAACTGTCAGCACACAGACTGGGGTTACAACCACACAACACCTAATGGAGTGGCACTGAGTGAATGGGCCTCCAACACTGATGCGCTGCTGCTGTATGATCCCAAGGAGCCTCCAACCTTCTTCTCTGCACGCTGGAACACCTCCACCAACCCGGACCTGGCCTTCGCCATATGCCACAGTAACGACCCGAAACCGGAGAGACGCGTCCTGGACAGGTTTCCCCGCTCACATCACCGACCATCCATCATTAAAGACATATTACTGGTGGAACCGGTACCAGGGAAACCCGTCAAGCGATGGAACTTCCGAAAGGCCAACTGGGAGTCGTATGCTGAGGAGACTGAAAGAAGGTCAGCTGGCCTGCCAGACCCAGACACAGCCGACCTGGATGCGGCCTATGCAGCCTACTGCCAGGTCCTCCTGGGTGCGGCAAAGAAGACCATCCCACGTGGCTATAACAGGAATTACATCCCAGGTTGGGACGAGGAATGCAGCCACCTTCTGTGTGACCACCAGAGGGCTAGCTCCAGAGAAGAGGTGGATGTGACTGCAGCAGCACTGCTCAAGAAGCTGGATATCACCCGCAGGGCCAGATGGACAGAGGTCGTTCAATCAATCGACTTCACCCATTCTAGTCGCAAGGCGTGGCAGACCATCAACCAGCTCACAGGCAGAAATACAACACCCCACAGCTGCCCAGTCACAGCAAACGCCATCGCATCCCAGCTCCTGAAGAACGGCCACTTCCCGGATGCTGACAAAGCCTTTGCTCGACTGAAATCGCGTGAGGTGTCTTGCATCTCGGGAGCGGCCAGTGTTGATTCCAACCTCTCGGGAGAATTCACAGCAGAGGAACTCAGTGAGGCCATGAGCAAGCTCAAGCCATGCAAATCCCCTGGCCGTAACAACATCCACCCGGAGTTCGTCATCCACCAGAGCACAACAACATCTGGCTGGCTCTGTGCTTTCTATACATCATGCTACCAGAGATTAAAGCTCCCAAAGACTTGGCGCCGTGCCTCTGTCATAGCTCTGCCGAAGCCAAATAAATCTGCAGAAGACCCCAAGTGATACAGACCAATCTCGTTGCTCTGTTTCCCATTTAAGATCTTGGAGAGGATGATCCATAGCCGCATCGACCCAGTGGTGGACTCACAGCTCCCACGGGAACAAGCTGGTTTCCATCGTGGAAGATCAACAGCAGACCAGGTAACGCTACTCTGTCAGGACATCGAGGACAGCTTCCAGGACAATGAGAAAGCTGAGGTAGTGTACCTGGATCTGACTGCTGCATATGACACCGTGTGGCACTGGGGACTCCACCTGAAGCTGCTGAGGACAATACCGGACCGCCACATGGTGAAGTTCATCATGGAGACACTTTCCAACCGTAGCTTCATCCTCCAGACCAGCAGTGGCCAGTGCAGTAGGCTCAGAAGACTGAAGAACGGGGTACCGCAGGGGTCTGTTCTTTCGCCGATGCTGTTCAATATTTACATCCACGACCTACCTGATACAGCATCCAGAAAATATGGCTACGCAGACGATCTTGCCATCATGCTGAGCCGACCAACGTGGAAGGCGATGGAAGAGGGTCTTAACGAAGACATGTTTGCACACTACTAGCATACTTTCGAAGGTGGCGTCTACAGCTCAGCGTCGGAAAGACAGTCGCAGCGGCATACCACCTTAGCACCAGAGAAGCCAGGAGGGAACTTTAGGTGCGCGTCAACAACAAATGTCTGGAGGTCCAGCAACCCCCGAAGTATCTTGGATTCCGGCTGATCTGCCGCCTCGCTGGAACAACCTGGGGAGCCTCCGCTAAGACACTGCGAATATCCACTCAAGCCCTGGTCTTCTCTGTAGCGGAATACTGCACCCCAGTCTGGAGCAGAAGCCCTCATGCGAGAAAGGTTGACGTGGCTATCAATATCTCCCTCCGAATAATAACTGGATGCTTAAAGCCTACCCCTGTGTCCCTCTTGCCAGTCCTTGCGGGAATAGCACCGGCCGGCCTCCGACGGGAGGCTGCCACTCTCGCCCTGGCCAGGAAGGCACAAAAGTATGATTGGCACATCCTGCACAACACCACAATAACACCAGCACCTCCAAGGAGACTCAAGTCCCACCACCCCTACAACAAAGCAGTACAAGAGATGCTCAACTCCACCTCTGAGGACATCCCCAGAGATGCATGGTTGGCAGCAGCTTGGAAGCAGGAGTAGGAGTCAGCCGGGCCCTCCCGAATCTACCGTTACATCTTGGACCCAGGAGATGGCGCCATTGAAGGAGACGACCTACCGCGCCGGCAGTGGACCACTCTGAACCGTCTACGAACTGGGGTCGGTCGCTTTAAAACATCGATGAAGACGTGGGGCTTGGCGGACAGCGCGGCATGCGAGTGCGGTGACCCTGAGCAGACCGCTGACCATATAATCACCATCTGCCCCTTATATAGACCACCCTCGAAAGCTAGCCTCTTCGACCTAGGACCAGAGATGCGGGCATGGCTACACGACACCGAGTTGGACCTCTAACGTTACACAAAAGAAGAAGAAGAAGATCCCAGACACCGACAACGAGCAAAGCCAGTGAACAGCAGCTTCAACCAGAGTGACTGCATGTTTTCCATAATAGACCCAGGATTTCCACTAAGTATACGCTTCAGCAATTTATTAGCTTAGCATAGCATACAGTCTGTAAGCAAAGGGAAACAGCTAGTGTGTCTTCTTTTGAAGTTAAATGTCTTCCTTCCAGCATCTATAATGTTCAATAATTAAAGAAAAGGGTTTAAGAGTGTATAACTACTTTTTGGCCAGACAATGTGACTTTCTGCAGGATTGCAATAGTCGTGCACATAACATAACCCTTCGCAAAACCACAAATTGTACTTCTGACACTTTAACTATATTTTTATGGCATATGATAGCTTTTGTACAATTTAACAAACAAGATGTATTGTGTTAACTAGTGAGCTTCTTGATTTTGATACAGATTAGATACAGTGCTTCCAGTCTTTATGCTAAGCTAAGCTATTGGCCTCAGTCATTGTCATCACAGAGTATTGGTGATCTTACACGTTTTAGCAAAGCTAAGCAACTAAAGCTACCAAAATGTGGAACACCTGCCAGTGAGTTGGTCTGTGTCAGTGTGTATGTGCATGTGTGTTTTTACCTGAACTTCCCGAGCATGGTAGGCTATGATGAGGCCCAGCAGTATGACCGTGGATAGGCTGATCAGACACTTCAAGGCCAGAGAATACATGGAGCTCTGTAG
>NC_136905.1:17894642-17953999 GCF_949606895.1 Notothenia rossii
ACACACACACACACACACACACACACACACACACACACACACACACACACACACACACACACACACACACACACACACGGAGTGACATTTAGTTTACAGCTATTGTAAAAGAGTCAAAAGGCATACTGTGCTGTTAAAAGGGTAGATAAATATATTTATAAATATATATATGAAAGAGATACGGAGGGAGAGATGGAGAGAGAATATATTGAAGAGTTTATATACAATAATGGAAAATGATCTCTGTACTATCACATTTCCCCACACGCTCTCACGCTACCTCTCACTGATGCACACACTGTAGCACCTCAGAATGGCAGCTTCCATTTTCAGTGTGTGAGTTTGTACGGCAGGTGTGTGCCGGTGGACGGTGAGTGCGTGGGTGAGTGATTATCAATAATCAATACAAGAAATCATTGAAGGCCTCCCCCCTAGATTGGTTTAAAGCACTGCATCAACCTCTACACTTTTCTTTTGACTGTCCTCCCATTAATCTCCCATCCCTTTCTCTCTTTCATCCTGACAACCTCAATATCAATTTTTCACAAAAACCAGCGGGCTTCTTTCCATCTCAATTATCTAAGTGAGGGCTGAACTGTCTGAAGGAACTCCAGTATCTGTTGGAGTCAAATCAAATCTCCAAACCATGAAAAAGAAAGAAGTATACATTGTTAATCTGGATTTAGAAAGGAATTTTGATCAGGCTTTGCTGAAGCATTCTCAACTGTCCACCCTGAATGGAGACATTGAAGTTTACACGATATTCTAACAACCAATGTAGAGTGAGAGCAACAATTCAGCCGCCCTGCTCAAATTCACGGCTGCCCATAGATTCTTATGTTGGCCAATGCTACTGGATTCAGATTAAGACTGTATTGGTTGTAGCTTAAGGTCCTAAATCAGGCTTTTCATTAACGCCTTTCCCTTTTTCTCTCCTCCTTCAGCCTTTCATTTCTCGCCCAGCCGCTTCTCTCTTCCGATCACACACCCCCAGTTTGACGCGCACTGGAGGAGCAGTGGAGCAGAGGGAGAGAGAAAGTGAGGGGAATAATGAAAGAAAGAAAGATAAAGAGACAGGCGTGGAGTTGAAATAGAAAAGAGACGGGCAGAGAAGGAGAGCATTATAAGTGTCCGCTGTCCCTTTAAGGGAGGAGAATGGGTCCACAGAAAGGAAGAAATGACACAGGGAAAGCTTGAAAGAGGGGAATACCAAACATGGATTTTCATTAAGAAAAATACATAGACTCTAAAAAAGGTTTTCCTCGAGAAATGGGTGGGAGACAGAGGCAAAGACACGAGTGGAAAAGGAAGAGGCAGATTTTTCCAGCATCGACAGTAACAAAGAGATACTCTGAGACGAAAAACACATCCAGGTGGCCTATTCCAATGGCTTACCTGTATACCTGTTCCCTCACATCATCTTTTACCCGTCGTCACATGGTCAGTGATCCATGAATGACAAGCTACATAAGTGGAAGAAATGTTTCCACCTTATTAGCTAAAGAAAACCAAGCCACTGTGACATGTCAGACTGAGAAAAGGGATGGAACAAGGCCAGAAGTATCTCTGCATCATGAAGGTGAGCTCAACATGCTCCCGAGCTTGCTGGGACAATGTGACACACACAAACACAAACACACACACACACACACACACACACACACACACACACACACACACACACACACACACACACACACACACACACACACACACACACACACACACACACACACACACACACACACACACACACACACACACACACACACACACACACACACGACACACACACACACACACACACACACACACACGACACACACACACACACACACACACACACACACACACACACACACACACACACACACACAGGCAAAAGTAGCCAGGGGCCGATTCAGCTTATTACACTCCCCATTACACAGACAAATGAGATCCTGGCCTCCTATCGATAATCTGCCCCCCCCCCCCCCATGTCCTTAGCAGCATTGTATTACATCATCGAGAAGAAGAAACTGTCAAGCCTGGTCACAACAGTTAACGTTAACAACAACAACAACATGGTGCTGGTTTAATTTGGTGAGGTGGTGTTCCAATCATCACTGCATGAGGGGTGAGAGGCCAATAATTGCCCCCATAATTGCCAGTTTGGGCGTTCTGGTTTGAAGACAATCATTCCCATTCAGTGTCCACGGTTCGAATCTGGCTGGCGGATAGAGATGTGCGCGATAAGTCGATTAAATATTTCTTAATAAAAGCTGTCAGACTTCCTATTCGCAGATATGATTTGTCCATAACATGTTTTGAAGTTAATTGAACACATTTATTACAAAAGTAAAATCAAAGAAACCACACATTAGCCCGGTCATCCCACAAGCATTAAGATGGAGAGTGGGCCAATGATGACTTATTGTAAAACCACCGCAGTTTAGTAGAATTAAGATAAGCTAGAAAATGGAAATAAGTCTGTATGTACGCGGTATCAAAATAAACGGCCATATAACCACTCGACCGAGGAATGCGTAACCACATTCAGCACAAGCTTGTGGATGTTAAGCTACAAGGAGGGCAGGCTGCTGGTGTTAGCCAAACATTGGAAACCACAATGAGATTTAGGTTTACCGCCCTAATGCAGACACTGTTATCCTGCTTGATCTGGAAAGATAATGCAGAGTAGTCCTGTTGCCTTAAAAATAGATTTCTATAGTTTTCGGACAACTTTTCTTTACCAGTCACCATATTCGACGATTTGAACGTCAGGGAAATTAGTCGTTAGGCCCATACCTACTGGTGACTGTTGTAACATGTCCTTTTTCATGTCAGTTTTACTGGCTACAGTCAAAATAGAGGCAAAAAGTAACCAAAATGTCACCCAAGGAGATTCCAGCTAAGGATCTACAGATCTACACCCATAAAGACAGCTTGGTGGAAGATTTGAGGTATTTTTCATCTTCATTAAAGGTGCAATTAACCAATTTATTATTGCACTTACTTAAAGTCGCAGGACTTGAGAGGGACAGATTAAACATAGAGTGGTCAAAATGTAAGAAGCAGATACGGAGATATTTTAACTTTTAGTCCATACTTAGAGTCAAACCCCAATATTACCAGATCCTAAACTGACTATGGACCCTACCTGACTAGGAACAAAACTTTTTTTCAAATGTAACTTCCCACACCGTTTGTTCCACAAGATTTTGTCTATAAATCCAGAGTGTCTATGAAAGATCTCCCCGATGACGTTAGTATGACTTCATCTGAGTAATTTGTTCCTCCTGAGATAACAACTTACAAAACCATGTCTTTGAAGTGACCTTTACTGTAGGTGTGAAATCAGTGAAGAGCCCCTTGACTGTCCTCTCACCTTGTTGTACACGCCCCAGGACAGCTCTGTCTCAATCACCATGACGACGATGCCAAACATCCCGAAGATCAGTGCATAGTCGCTCAGCCTCTTCCTCTTCTCGAACAGCGCCCTGCGCTGCCCCAGTTTATAGCCAATGTTTTGGTTCTTCCTTTTTGAGGCCTTGGAGGTGCTGCCCCTGGGCCCTGTGCCCGCCGCCCCGACCCCCCCCACTGCCCCCACCGCCCCCTGCCTGCTGCCCCGCCCCGTCTGCGCCCGCCTGCTCTCCACCAGCGCGTGATTCTGGTGGTAGATGGACATCTGGTTGGAGGTGGAGTCAGTGATGTCATATCCCGCCCTGAGGTACGGCGAGTCTTCTTTGGAAGAAATCACAATCTCTGGAGGGCTATGAATTGGGGGTGGATTGGTAGAAGACAGGGCCACCAAAGAGGTAGGAGGGGCTTCTCGCTGTCGGTCATGCCCCCCAGCGGCGGTCGCCCCGGCAACAGCTGAAACGCCACCCTCTTTGGTTTCGCTGCTGCTGTCTGATTCAATGAGGTTTCTGCGGGAGGCGCTGAGGCGGCTCAGGGGCTTCATGACCCCGCCTGTGTACTTACAGGAGCTCATGGCGATCTCCGTGAAGGGGTTACTGTCCCGGCGGTGAACTAGGGGGCTGGCCTGCCTATGTTTGCAGCCCCTCTCTCTCTCCCTGTCCCTGTCCCGCTCCATGGAGGGTGAGTGGGACGAGTAAAAGAGGGCATTGTAGACTGGGGAGTCCCCACTCAGGCTGTGCTGCGAGCCCAGGCAGGAGGAGAGGGGGGTACTGGTGGGGTGCAGGGCATTGGGGATGGCTGGGGGAAGAGGCTGGGCTCCAGAGGATAACAGGGGCAACTTAGGGAGCGATGATGGAGGTAAGTTGGGCGTGGTAGGGGACAGGGACAGGGTGCTGCCATTTAGACGGTCAAGGCTTGATCCTCCCATGTGGTTGGAGTGGTTTGATCCTGGCTGGTTGCCAGTTGTTGAGGGATGGGAAATACTGCTCAGGGGAAGGAGGAAGCGCTGGTCCTCATCCTTGCTCCCTCCTAGCAGAGCCAAGCTCAGAGAGGGGGGAGGCTCCATGGTCACGGCGGTGGCCACGCACCTTTCTACAAACAAACACAAAACAAGAGAAGAGCAGAACTATAAAGAAAAATAGAGTACACACGCGGAAAGACTATTCATCATGACGGCAGCAATGCAGACAGCACAGACAGAGCGAGCGAGTGGCTGGAGGGAGCATTGTGATGGATGACGCTTAGTTAAAACAAATAAGGGTAAAGTCTGAACTCAAAAAGCTGAAGATGTGTGACAAAGAGGTGCATCAGAGTGAGGAAGAGTGGCCATAATTGGGGAATATGTTATTCCTTGAGTCACATTTGAGTCAGCTGCCCAGCCAGCCTCCCTCAGTGACCTCTCTCTCTGTTTCCCAGTGTCCTCTCTTTCTCTCACATCCCACAGTGCTTCCAGCAATCTATGCAATAAAATGTCATCTGTTATACACTGATGTAAGCCAGAGGGATGGTGCCGATCCTCTGGCTTCACAATGAGATCAAGCTCCGAGACTAAAGCATAATACTTCCACATCAGTCCGTTTTGACAGCACATGAAGTACTGTGTGTATGCCTCAGTTAACCATAGATTGGCTTCATTTGATTAATCCAAAAATAATAACCTACTTTCAGCATGATATAACGAGACACCTTCACGGCCCCCTCCTCCCTGTCTGTTTCTACCTACCTCCTACTACCTCTTCTCTCTCGGTCCCTGTCCCCCAGGTTAGTTGCTTTGGATCACTGGCTGGATGAAAATAGACCACCACACTTTTTCTTTTTCATGTTGTCACGGCCATCCCATCATCTTTTCGCTTCGCCTTCTCTCATAAAGGTCCCTCCACAGGTCCCTCTCTTGTCTCTAGAAATTGTGCGTCGCTCGCCACAGATGTTGCCTCCGTCTCCACCTGATACGATCAGTTTGATTCTTTCTCAATCACCGCTGATCTCTCGACGGTGCCCATTTCGATCCCGTCAGTGACAATCGACTCGAGATGAAGAGGAATAATCCATAGTGACTGGATTAAATCAGTCAACCTGTGGCTGCACGTCAAAAAATATGCAGCGACATAAACTGGCAACAAAAAAAACGCAAAGCTGGACGTCAAGAAACACTTCTCAGATGAGCAGTGAAGTATGTGATTTAATGTGTGGCTCCACCGACTTCTACTCAATCTACAGCTCTGTGTCTCCCCGGATCTGTCTCTCACTCTCTCCTCCAACTTCTCTCCCTCTTTCTCCGCCTCCAGACCTGCCGTTCATTCCCATTGGACGGAATCAGAGGAGCGATATAAGCGCGGAAACAGGTGGCAGGGTTTTTAAGATGTAGGCGCCAAACAAATGTCTAATTTATTGTAGGCTACTCCTGCTATTTGGGGGTTATCTTTTTGTTGTGCTGTTGCTATTGAAAACATGTTATCCGTTTGGTATTTGAAACTACTTAAAGGCGGTGGCCTCTATAATAAAAGGCATATCTAGTCGCATAAATAAAAGCACCTGTTACACCCGTAAAAGGAAGCTGTATCTGGCAACCTCATGTTAGAAACACAGGAGGCAAGTCATTTTCACATTTTAGGAGCAATATGAATGCATTTTTAAAAAATCGTTAATCCTGTTAAAACAATACTATTCTGTCCAAAATAAATGCACGGATGACTGGGAGGAGGGTGTGGAAACAAGAGAAGCAGGAGCACCATGTAAATAACCAAATTGAGTAATAGAAACACCCTTCAAATATGTATTGTTTAGAGTTTAGAATATAAAAGGTGTTGTAAGGTAATGTAACCCTATATATATTATAGTTGTTCTTTGTTTTCCATTCTGTTAATCTGAGCAGCGAGCTGACAAATGTACTCACTAAGGCAGCCTGAAGTTATATTGCATTTCATTCATATAATACAATTAATGACCTCATTAAAAATGATGCACAATTGACAGGAGAGAGATCCTGCTACAGTAGTTTTAAGGTAAGGGATTTGTCAGATTACATAGATTTATACATTTATAACCATACCTCTACTGAGTATAAAACATAATCCTGCATAATTAGAGTATTACCTGTCCTAATCCGTTTAACATTGTAGTTCTGTGCGCACCCTTAATCTGATGAGCGCTGACACGGAATTGTGTGGGAGCGGATTAGGATGTCTCTTTATAACAGGTCAACCTATCCTGTGATTATGCAATTTGACAGATATCACTAAAGCAAATCATATCGTTTGCAGGAAATTTCCAAGTATTTATGCAATGCCATTGGCCCCCGCTTAACCCATGCACGCAGCTAAAGCAGAGCTCTGACATGATGCCATATGGTTTGATCTGCTGTCAAGATCAATTTGTATTATTTTAGTTTTTACAATTTTTTATTCCCTAAATGCTCTACACGAGTCCCTTTGAATTTGACTGCGGATTGTTTCACCGGTTTCTTCCTCATTAGGGTAGTAATGTGTTGTTTTCTGCCCTGGGCTGATTCGTGATGGGTCGGTGATGGAGAGTCTGCTTCAACAACTGTAAATCCATCACAGAAAGGACCGAAGAAAGGTCAAAGGTCAGGTCTGCACCATCACAAATCAAAGCAATTTATATAAAGCTTTACTGGGGACAATGGGACAGAAATAGTAGAATAGAAAAGGTGTTTTTGGGAGTGCAGCTGTAATATGTTGGAAATTATTTTAGTTTTAAGGAGACTCAGGGTTTTTGTTAAAGTCAGGGATAGGCTTAGTTTTGTTGATAATTTCAAGATGAACAAATGGAAAGCAAACACTGACAACATTAATAAGCAATAACCTCGATAACCAAGTCATCGTTTATGTATTTTTGAAAGCAACAATGTTGATAGGTTTCAACTTGATTAAGTTGTGAAGATGCATTTTCAATAATCATTAGCTGCACCCCTTAAAGGATTAATTCAGTGTGTGATGTTAGCTCATGTGGATTTGATCACATCTGCACAGTTGGCATCCCTAATGTTTTTGTCATCTTCTAAAATAAAATAAAAGAGTCAACTAAATGATATAAAAGAATAATCATCATAAACTTCGATGTTCTGGCAGCAGTTTCTTCACAGCTGTTCTGCCAATAAAACACAGGAGAGAGAGCAAGAGGGAAAAGAGCTTTGACAAACACAACACATCAAAGCACACGCAAATGGGAAAAGGGCTGCCAGAGGCCTGGGGTGACATTAGGACTGACAGCAAATAGGAATGGTGGCAGGCCACACTGTATATATCTTCACAAGTCTTAATATTGTCGACAGAGGTTAGGGGGCAGCAGAGCAAGATGGAGAGTTTGGAGCAATGAAAGCAGAGGGGAGTGACAGAGGAGTAATGATGGGCGGCCCATTGAATGAAAAGGTTAGTGCACAGTTCTGCCCCGCAGCATACGTCAGATGTAGGGTGTGAGAAATAATGTGCACGAGAAAGTGAATAATAGAATACGAAAAGGAATAATAAAGTGGGATGGTAGTTGCTATGCCAACACTGTAGTATACATGATGAGTCCTCACTCCACCTGATCTCCATCTCTCATTTGTCTTCCTCAGTGTTTAAAACCACATAACAGCTTTACAAGTATATTGTATAAATCACATTCTTAAAACAAAAAATGTATAAACCTCAACATATTTTTACCACATATGTTTTATAACGCTGACTCGTACAATATTAAGCCCTTTAGTTTAGCCTTCTTTCTCGTCCTAACTATGAAGCCCTCACTAAATATCAAACGGGTCAAAGAAGTGTTCAGGTCCTTTACTTTAAAGGAGTAGTTCAATATTTTGAAAAATATGCTTAGTATTTGTTGCCAATTCCTTGTTCCTAGTCTGCAAAGTAACCTGTAGCTACAGCTGTCAGACAAATGTGGTGGGGACACAGTCCAATATATCCTTCTAATATGTGATAGAAAATAATTAAATAGAAATGCCAGAGTAAAGAAGGCTACTTCTTAGCACTGAATAACATAGCCGCATACTGACTGAACCTCAAGATCAGTCAAAAAATAACGAAAAGTCCGCCAACATGATAAACGTCAGAGAGGTGATGAGTAAGTGCATTGCGTAGCTGCATGGCTCTTCTTAATAGACCACTGGGTTGGCCCCACTCTATCAGACATGCTCTAATCGCTGCCCTACACCGGCTCCATTGTATCCTAATGGCTCAGATTGCATTAGGGGCCTGGAAGCTGTGGGGGCTAACCCACAGCCTAAAACCGACCACTGTATGCAGATGGGTCTCTGCACAGCAAACAGCACTCTAATCTGACTGCCTGAGAGAGACTAATCAAATACATAGAGCGAGAGACTACAGGGGGTACAAGATACAGAGGAGGAGGGGGAGGGAATGGCAGAGCTCGCAGAAAGCTGTTGGTAATTCGTTCGCTTGCCCATTTACGTCGGAAGCAAGCAGCGCTTCAAGTCTCGCCTCCAAAGAACTGTGCCCTCTTAATGAAAGGAAAAGGACTGAGACACATGCAGGCAGTCACATATCATATTGCTGATAATATGTCCGGTCTTGTTTTATAAGATACAAATGATAACAATGAATAAAGACAAATAAAAGGAGCAAAGGTGTCAAATCTGGCTGCTTACACAGGTCATGTTATTACTTACTTTGATGTTTTTGAAGAGTTCAAAGGCTAACTGAAGCTTCACAGTGTCAGCATGATAGAAAAATGTATGCTGTGGTTATGCTGGTGTACTGGATGTGTGTTTTTGTGTCAGCTCTTTGCCGACTGAAAGACAAGTCAACAGACAAGTGACACTGCCAGATTTCCACTCATCTACACTCTTCCTGTCAATTTAAAATGCAGGTCCTTCTTTCCCCCGCCTCTATGGGTGACTTTTTAGTTTGGAAACTGGACATATCAGCTCCTGTATCCTGGAGCCAAGTGGTGAGTTTGAAAGATGGTTATTCACTTTTCCAGCCAGATGATTAGCTTGGATTTAGTTGAAGCCACAATCAGAACACAGGGCCGGGTGTGATGAGGGCATCGAATTCTCAGAAGCCACTCACTGTTCTGATGATGGCTGAGACCAGAGCAACATTGTATGGCCGTCACTGGTCCTCCTGCTCCTCCTGGTCCAGCTCCTCTGGAACAACTCCTCTCTTGATATCCAGGCTGTTGTGCTCAAGTGTGGAATAATGTTTTGATGTGCTGATCTGGTTCTGTAACAAACTTCCTTAGAGCTGCCATTTAGTTTCACGTCATCATTAGTCATTGTTTGGCCTTCACTAGTTTGTTGCAAGGGGCCTATCTGTCCAGCAGGCGTCTTTTTAGAGGACACAAGTAGTAAAAGTGGTTTCAAATAGCAGTTAACCTAAACACGTGTTATCTTTGTGTGGACCTATAACAGCTGCAGTAATCACCCATGGGTGTTTTCACCTTTCCGTCGCAATTCCTTAAGAACTTTGCTAGCTTTTTTGTTATGCCTTCATTTGAGATTTACAAGTAGAGAGATAACAGGGGATGGAGGAATTAAGAACTCAGCTCTGATTGGGAGATCCCTCAACAAATCTGATATGTAATTCCGTTAGCCAAGTTCCCTTACCCTTCTTCCAAAGCTTTCCACTGACAACTGCAAAAAGCTGTTCTGTTGTAGTGATGGTTGCTGTAATAGGAAATAATGTAGTGTGAGGAATGTGTGGCCTGCTCTGCAGCATCATGTCTAATTACACTTCTCTCAATGTATAGGTAGCGGAGAGTCAAGGTCTAAAGTCTTTTGACAAAAGGAATGCTATATCGTATTATGTGTCAGCCTTGATTGAAGAGGCAATTGGCAGAGTATGTGTCTAAGTGTGTGCAGCTGTCCTGATACTTACATTTAGAAGTGCTCCGAAGCTAATTACAGATTCAAAGTGTCAGCATGATAGTAAAGTTTGAGCAGAGTTAGTGTTTGTGTGTATCTGAGAAGACTGAAGTCTTCTGAGTCAGCTGTCTCTTTTCTCCGAGACAAGTGAAGCTGCCTGACTACTGTAAAGTAAAGTCACTGGTTAGACTGGGATATCCAAATTACCATGGCACCTTATTTGATGGTCCTACTGCACAATTACTGTAGTGTCCACATTTACATCCAATAGTGCTTATATTATTTATACTAATACAAATTAATACATACTGTTAGGGATTAATTTTGTCTTACTCCTAGGAGTATAACCTTTCCTGTGTGTTGACGTTTACGACCAACCCTAAGTCTGTTATCTGTCTTAAGGAATGGGAAGTCTCAGCTATTGTTGACATTACCAGTTTTATGACCGGTCAACTCTCGGTCACAGAGCCTAAGAGTCAGATAAGTGATTCAGTGTCTCCAGGTGTTAACGCCCCATCCCCCAATATGCTCATTAACTCTCTGTAAACTAGTTAAAAGGTCTATCGAGAGATAGGCTGGCCAGAATTGACATGACAACCCACCCGTGCAGTCAGAACCTTTTGCTGCTGTGACTTGTGATATGAATTCTCCGGCCGTTGACTTGTAATAAACATCATTGTTTGACATCAAAGCTCCAACTCTCCTCGTGTCTCTCTGAGTCCTGACTCTCCATTGCTGCAGAAGTTTCCCTTAATATAATGTTCATTAACACTGAGTTGTGCTATTATAGAATAAAATATACTATACAGTAGAATTACCATCATTAAATATTCAAAATGTAAGCAGGTGGATATGTTGAAATGATTAAAGTAATATCTAAATAACCACCCATCCAATTATTTATTGAAGTTAAAAAGACAATGTAGAAAAGTTGATTTTCTAAATGCAGTAAAACTAGAAAGTGTTCAAACAAAAAACCAACCAGCTTCACAGCACTTAAATAAAAAGTAACAGAGTCACCGATGCAGTTTTTCCTCATTACCGAGCTTTTCTCTCTGCATTTCTGAATTCAGCTTCCCCTTAAACAACCTAGCTGTGGAATCTGAGAAACAACTATAAGAAAGACGCTCCTGATTAGCATTTTATACTGTAGCCCTCACACGTGAACTGGTTCCATGATGATTCTAATTTTGGCAACTACTTTATAGTATTTGCATCACACCATGCATTATGCTTTTTGGTTTTCCTCAGGGTGTGTAAAGTCAAACAGGTCGCATACCAAAAACCAACAAGGCTAGAGTCCACAGCCATGCTAGAAGCTCTGTGCGGCTGTATATAGGCACTCTGGTGCTTTGATCTAAACACTAATGTCTGCATCCTAGTGCTCCTGAGTGCTTACAATGACAAGGCTAAGGGGCTGGCAATCCACTAACAAGTATTAAAGATTCAATAAAAAAACAGAACTGTTGACCTCATTGTGGACCCTGAAGAAAAGTCAGGTGATCCCCAAAGTTAGTAGCATACAACGTCAATGAATCATGTACGAAATGTTGTGCCAATCAATATTGGGATGGTGAGAATTTGATGAAAAAGTTGCTCCATCATTTCTGTCCCTTTCTTAATGGCCACTATACATTTTCTACTGGACTCCACATGTTCTTGTAATCGTGTGTGCTTTAGCTCGGTTTCTAAGCTGTTTCTCTCTCCCCACTCAGCCTTTACGTATTCCCTTCTTCCCCTCTCTCATTTACTTCCATTGGAGGGCATCGATTTGCTCTTTTTAGCCCCTTAGTCTGGACAAATATATTTCACTTCATGCAGCCCCGATCAACTTGTCCATCCTTCCCTCTGTCGTGCTTTACTCTTCTGCCTCCTTCATTAGTCCAGCCCTCCCACTATTCAAGAACATGACAGTATGAATACAACTGGAGGGTGGGGAACCTGATTGAAACACTATGGCAAATGGACCAAATAATTATTGCTTTGAAGGTTCATGGATTGATTTTTCAGCCTCAAATGTAATTAAGTATAGTGGCAGATTCATACAAATTTGTAGAACCAGTGTGTCTTTCAATTATGTGATATCTTATCAGAAGTTGTTCAAACTCCCGTTACGTAGCGGCCTCTAATAAAACGGACTGTTTGGGGTGCATTAACAATAACATCATTTATGAGGCACTACACTGATTGGCCGGAAATATTGCTGCCATCATCCGGTCCCTCGACAGTAACAAATGCTGTTGAACCGGAGATAAGAAAAAAACATTCATCTGCTACTTAGAAATTATGTATCTATTTATCTAATATATCATATTCTAATAACTTGCATATAAACTCTTATTGCACTATTTGTATTTACTATTTACTTGCACTATATTTCTGTTTATCTGATTTATCTGATTGTGTTGCACTGTTGGAGGAGCCTGTGACCTAAGATTTTCTGCACTGTAGCTATGTTCGTATGACAAAATAAAACCTTGAACATAGAGCCTCTGAGCTGGACACTGAATATCACTATTTGTTCCCGGTGAGACATCACGCCGAACAACAGCTCAGTGTTCTTGTATCACATATAGACACTGCTGAGAGAGAGAATGAGTATTATCTGGTATAATTGTTTAACAGCAAATCATTAACATCTCTGAAAGAATTAACCAAGAAAATACATTTATTCTTCAATAATTCCCTTTTGATGTTGATCATATTGCCATTATCCGCTTTACGTTTGTATATCACATGCTTACTATTACTCCCCCTTGGTCTTTTACTCATTTGTTTATCTTTATCTATCTCTAGTTGTATTCATTTGC
The DNA here is from genome assembly GCF_949606895.1 of Notothenia rossii. Taxonomy (NCBI): domain Eukaryota; kingdom Metazoa; phylum Chordata; class Actinopteri; order Perciformes; family Nototheniidae; genus Notothenia; species Notothenia rossii. Next base: position 17,907,690 of record NC_136905.1, read on the forward strand.
AAAGTTTAGTCGAAACATACTACTGCCCTAACAAAAAATAGAGGTGGATAGTACATTTAATAAAATACTTTATGCTAAGGTGCAATTTTAGGATATGCGTACTTTAGTTCTGAGTTTAGTTTTTACATTTCCCTTTACTTTATACTTCTACTTTGCTTTATCTCACAGGGAATACTTTATACAACACAACTACTTGACAGATTCAGATTAATACAAAAATATAACATATCATAAAACAATACTAATACATTATGTATTATGAAAGGTTTAAGTACCCAGTGTTGTGTAATGTAATTTAAAAAAGCTCCATAACAGCTACAACATTAAAGTGATGGACACATTAAAGAGCCTGTGACACGATTTTCCCCCATCATCCAAACCCATCAATTTGAGTAAATATTGTCCCCTTGAAAACCGTTACTGAACTGATTTTGGATATTTGTACTTTGATAACCATTAATCTGCCCTTCAATGTTGACCATTTCCTGGATCTTCTCGGGGATTCTTCAAGTCCCGCCAAATTATGGGTGACGTCAATGCGGGCACAGCGCTCCAGCTGCACCGTTCAGGATCCCAGCATCTGCATGTAAACGCACGATGGCGCACACAGCAGCAAGCTCAGACAGCGATGACAGTTTAATTTTGAACGTGTCTGAGAGCTCATATGAGGCTGAAGGATCGGTTTATTTTGTATCTGTTAGAAGTTTAGGAATTAGGTGCGTAAATATGGGCGATCATACGGTCATGTAGCCAGTGGTGGACTGGGACTACAAATCAGCCCGGGACTCTCGAACGGCCCACTTCGGTACAACTAGTAAATTGTCAACGGGGGGAGTGGGGGATGTGCTAGTGACTTATCCGACCGGCCCACTTCGGTACCGGCCCATCGGGATTCGTCCCGATGGCCAGTCCGCCACTGCACCAAGCCCAGCCCATGTAAACTGTCAACGGGGGGAGCCTCGCTGCGGGGAAACGGCGGACCTAGTGTCCCGATCGGAGTGGGAATAATAATAATAATAATCCGTGCATTTTATCCATTAATTTCCCCAACATTGTGGTAAAAAAAAACACACGTTTAATCCATGTTGGTGTACTACTACAACCAGTGGTGTAGTGGGGATGTTTAACTGGATGGACGGGGTAGCTCTCACTACCGATTTGTAATCCTAATTTAATCATCATCTTCACCACGATCATTTATGTTTATGTTCGCCGAATTGACATGAAAGCACTGACAAATATGAATATACTGTAGTCAACTTCATTAAAACGTTATTAACGTGCCTAAACTCAGTAATTCACCATTTCTACGCATGACAGCACACTTTGTCCGTGTTTGGCTCTCTCGCCGCACAGTGAAGCGTTCCCGCATTGACGTCACTTCCGGCTTCCCCCAAAACCTCAAAATGAGTCGAAGGAATTTTCCCGCGATGTTCGAAATTATTGATATTTATCGGAACGGTATCGCTTTTTCTTTTTTAAACTGACGGTTCGAGATTACTAGTAGCCCACTATTTCATTGCACAACAGTTGTTGGGTTCGTATCACAGGCTCTTTAAAACAGTAATTATAATCCAATAATATAATGTTAATCATTATGAAATGGCAAGTTGATATGTTAATACCCTTGGACTTTTACTTAAGTAACATTTCAAATGCAGGACTTTGACTTGTAACAGAGTATGGATACACTGTGCTATTACTACTTCTCCCACCAAGGTCGAAAACGTCACTAATCTAAAGAAGATGTTCATAGTAGCTTAATTGTCCTTGGTTTTAAATATCTAAACAAGAAAAAAACAAGAAATGTGTTCAAGCAATTACAGGAACATAACCATACTCCTGAAAGTTAAAGCATAAGGACAACAATGTGTATTGTAATTATTTAAAGGAGTCCACAAAATATACTGTAATGCCTATAGATCAAATTAAATTAATGTTAGCACTGAAAAGATCTTGATAAGGAATTCTACACACAGATTTTGTCATGCATCCACTATGAATATCACCCGGGGCTGGATCCATGTAGCCCCGTCATCCACCCAGCATCCTGCCCTGAGGTGAGGACATGTTTCCATCTGCTGATCCTTTGAAGCATTGCAACAGAATCTGAGGAAAAACTGGATCTAAACGCTACCCTGAGGAAAGCAGCCCCTGTTGTAGAAGAGTTAGCATCTCATTGGACACTCAAACTTTCAGTCTAGAAAACGTCTTTCCAATGTTCGTTTCTGCATCAATATTAGCCCAAACTTTGCCTTGGATGAGGAGTCCGGAGCAGACACATTTTCAGTCCCCTTAATAAAAGTCAACAGCAGCTCTGACACAATCCCCCCCCCAAAGATGTCAGAGCCCGTTTCATTCAGACTACTCAAAGAGGGGGAAGTACTGCTCTGGAGAAGGAAGTAGGTGATAAATAAAGCACCAGAAAAGCATCAATCCTTGCTACTAATTTTAATTTTTCGTAACTTTCCAAACATCATTGGTAAAAAAAACAGCACATTTCATTGCAGTTTAGTTCAAACATCAGGAACGAAATATAGAAAAGCAATTGCAGATGATTTACAAAATATATACATTAAACGTATACATATACATACACAGACATATTTACAGTTTTATACTTTAAGATCAATTTTAAATACAGTGGGGTCCAAAAGTCTGAGTCCACTACCAAGAACTGTACATGTAAATGAAAACTACAAAACGTATACAAGTGTTGTTCTCTCAAAGCTTCTGATTTAATTACATTAAACATCAAGATATCAAAGCACATCTCAGGTAATGTAGATTCTCAAAATTGTAAAAAAAGAAAATAAAAGATTAATATAAAATCCTTAAACTACCTGCATTTATTATAAAAACATCATGCAATATTTGGAGAAATTAAGTATTTGACTTTGTTTGTTTTCAAAAAACAAGTTCCCTGAACTGAACTCAGGCTTTTGTCCCCCACTATAACATCTCTGTGTAAATGTATTTGTATATACCTGATGTATATATTGCACCTTCGATCTACATAAAACAAAAACACCACCACACTGCTTAGACAACAACACTGTCCTCACCCAGCCGTCCTCAACAACCGGCCATGCTAAAGCCAGCCTAAAAGCCTTTTGGTAGCCTTTTGCTAGCATGGCCAGTTACTGATGAGCATTTTGCCAGAAGTGAAGAAAATATTAAAAAAAGGAAAAACACTTAAAAAAATCACAAAAGCAATAACAGAGATATTGTACTTCTTAGAGGTCGTGACATCAGTTATTCTTTATAAGCACAGAGAAATCATAGGACTGATCAAAGGGGCGCGCTGACCTACACTACGCTAATGGAGACAATGCAACGACATGTGGATAGATGCAGGGTGTACGGCAAGTTCAAATGTGACTTAAAGGGGCCTGCTGGATCGAGAGTTGTTGTTAGTGAGTAAATATTTACTTCGCCACTGATCAAAGCGAAAGTCTTCTTATGTACATAACGAGCTGGGACTGTGCAGAGCATGGAATCATTTGCAAGTTTACTCGTGATATCTATCTAGGATGAGTGCAATTTTCAAAAATCAACATTCCTGCTGAGGGCTTCCCGATGTGTCTGCTCTCGGTTCTAGAAACAGCTGTTTGTATTTCCATGCAGCAAAACATAGAGAGCCGAAAATATAACAAGCACTCCATGGCAGAATACTTCAAACTCTAAATGAATGTCATCACAATTACAAACACTACTACAAAGGTGGGTCATATTACGTTGAATGCCAATTAGCAGCACTTGTCAACTACTTGAGCTCTCGTGGCCAAATTAGACAACAAACCAGGGTCTCAAGAGGCCAAATTATCTGGGTCAATACTGCAATTGCAACAGTCAAAGATCCTGCTAAAATGAGTTTATATCTCAAGTAGAACGGTGGAAAAACAATGGCAGCATATGCCAAACACTACAATGACAAAACAAAAATGACAACTTAACCCACAAGTATAAACAGTATGCACTAATACAACCCAGATTTGTTGCAGTGTTTACCACGGTGATTTACTGACTTTTAACTAATTTTTTTTTTGTATGTAGTGTTGACATTATTCTGTACACCCCGTGGATGTCTGGAGAGGTGTGTCTTTCTTCTATGACCTCCCCATCCTTCAGCCAATGACATCTTGCTCCCCTTCATGTCACTTTCCATCGCTCTCCTCTACAGACTCTAACCATGTTCCATCAGAGGATACAGGACTGTATCTTCTGCTGGCTACATTGGATTGTCCCTTTTTCCTCCGATCCCACCCTTCCAATCTGCCCCTGCCCTGTGCTCCCCCCCCCACATATTTATGTTTCCCCCTTTATGATGCGCTCATCACCGCCACGTCTTGCTTCATCTCCTCTTGCTTGATCTCCATTGCTCCTCCGTTTCTACTGCTGCCGAACCCAAAAGGTAAACTGGATCCATTGTTCGCGTTCTCCTCGCCGGAGTCAAAGCTCTTCTCTTCGAGCGGCTTGCCGATCCACGCGCCGTAACCGTGGCTGCTGAGAGCGCGGAAGAAAAGATCCTTGGCTAGCTGGAAGGACGTGGCGGACATCTTGGCCTGGGAGTAGGAGGGCAGGGAGAGGAGCTCAGTGCGGCCGCTCTTCTGGCACACAGAGCGGAACAGACAGAACAGGTTGGACTTGGAGACCCTAGACACGCTCAGCTTGTTGCTGGAGAGGAGACAATAGAGGGATGTTCAGTGAAAGAGTTCATCAAACAAAGAAAACTGGCACAACTGCTTCTTATTTAGCTGGTTTAACTGCCTGCTGCTCACTGTTTTGGGCCATTCAAAAGGAATTCAGCTTGTGGTTACTTAGCTTTTACTAAAATACAACAGAGCATTTGAGCATATTTAAAATAAAAAACATTGTTGCCAAGGGTTCTCTCACGTTTTTTTTGTTAAGCGTAATTTATAATTTACCACATCTTACATTTCTTTATATATGAGTGCAAACCCAATTTAAACTGATACAGTACAGATAATACATTTTCAAACAAACACAATCCCAGGGATATCTCTTCACAATGATATGTTCTTTGTATCAATTCCACCGTGAGCAATAACTTATACACGAAAAAAAAATAATCACATTTTTGGAAATCGTTTTGGAGGCACACTGAGCGTCTGGGTAAATCCATCTCTGCTTGGGTTAAGAATTGACTTGAATCTGTTGAAGGTTAATAAAGTTGTTAAGAAAAAAAAAACGTTAATAGCACCACGACGCTTCCTAAATAGTAAGGTCGTTACGTTGATAGTAACTCACCATGACAACAATCCAAAGCTATTCGTTAAGAAAAATGTGCCGTCGGGAGATACATACCCGTCCAGTTTGCCTTTGGTGCCGTCCAGCACCTCCACACTGTGCTGGTCCGGATAGCTCCAGTTCACACTGGACTCCTTGGTCTTGCCTGTGTGCCGCGTGGAGTCGTACACACTCACTCTGCCGACCTACAGGAGGAGAGGGAGAAGGGAAAGGAAGAGAGCATCTATTTCAATCAAGCTAATTTAGCCCTTGGTGCAAGTCAGCAAACAGAGCTGCTAAATAAGTGGTAGAATGCATGTGTCAGTGTGACGGCTGCCTCAATTAGAAACAGTAGATTAAACCAATTTCACTAATATGTGAATGAAAGCCAAGGAAGTGTTCAGGAAAAAAGGAACAAGCTGAAGTGTGCCTCGTTGCCAGCTCCTGTATCTCTCCACAATTCGCCCAGCGGCATTGGAGTGACCTACCTGCGCTTTGTTAATTGATGGATGAGCCAAATGTAAAGAAGATGAGCAATGAAGAAACAGGAACAGATAGGAGTGGAGGCAGCTTAATTCAGTATTTTTTGACAATGACCTCAATACCCCTGATTAATGTCCACAAGATTCAAAGGTGTTATTGTCATAAGCACAAAGCTGTAGAAATGGCAATGACATTCTTCTGACCTGAGCTCCTCCAACAATGCAACATACACAATAAAATACAAAATAGTGCAAAAAGTCTATACACATGTCAATAGAATATGGGATGTGTAAAAGAACAGAATATGGCATTAAATCATGTAAATTAAAACAAAATTAAATACGGTTTATTGCGGTGGGTAACTATTTATATAAATTAGTATATTGCAAGATGATAACATTTGATGTTGCCAACAATCTACAAAGCTACTTACCTCTGGGTGATTCAGCATGAAGGGGGGGGGGAGGCTCTGGGTGAACGCCTCCCCGTCTCTGGACAGCCGACAGCAGACAGCACGAGTGAGGTGCCCGTGGCTGTACAGATAGCCTGATAGAAAATTGAGACAAGCAATGTAAAAGTCACCGAATTTCACTGATGTCACCTCTCGTATGTCACATGATCTGTTCCTTATCAGAACACCATGTTTTACCTAGCGTGATGGACTTCAGGTAGATGGGATGCAGGAAATGGGTGAGTAGCGACCCCTGGAGGCCCAGCACGTTCCAGCGCAGGATCTTATCGCTGCAGCTCATGGTGCGCAGCCTCTCGCCGTGCTGGATGCCGTCCCAGGTGGGGACGATGGCACTGGACTCCACCGGGATGGTGCCCTCGCCTGGGTCAAGAGACAACACACATACGGGGGTCACAGGTCTTGCTTCCACACCAGTGAGGGGAATCATTTAAAAAGGTCTCCTATCATGCTATTTTTAGGCATATATTATGGGTCTCAGATATGTACAAATATATAAAAAACATGTCTATGATGGGTTTTGCTGAAAATACCAAACAGATCTTGCATTTTAGACATCCCTCATATCCCTCCCTCCAGTACAGCTTAGCTCTGAGTGTTAGCGATGCTTGCTAATGTAAACAAAGACCATATTACGTCCAAAACAGTCGGGCATTGTTTCTGATAGTGCCGTGGGTCCACATGTCCAATATCTGGATCAGCTCTGTTGTACCCCCGTTTTTAGAGATTTGTGTACGGAGGAAAAGAGAGGGGGGCTTTGTTTTCTGACACTTGAGTACCCTGACACACCGGGGGACACATATTTATGTATAAAAGACATCAAAAAGTGTATTTCGCATGATAGGTCCCCTTTAAATCGAAGCGTGGCACTGATACATTTTTGTGAGTGCCAGATGTGTGTCCGTCTCATCTCTCACCGTTCTCCACTTTGGTTCGGAGCTTGCCCTGCTTGGCATTCTCAAAGAGAGGCTGATGACCCTCAACGTCGTCCCCTGACTCACTGCATGACTTGTCAAACAGAGCGCCGTCCCCGCAAGGTGCCGTGCTGTGGACGAGAGAGAAAGACGAGACATGAGGTATTGAAATGAGGAGGTCAACATTGATCCAAACATTCAACAACGATAAATCAGACTGATGGATATGATGGGAATGGGAACAGGAGAAGAACGTGGTGGAGGGAAGGGAGAAAGGAGAAAGAAAACATCTGACCTGATGTAGAGGTGGAAGGTGATGTCAGATTTGATTCGAAGTTTGTTGTCCTCCGCTTGCTCAAATATGCTGTCGTCTGTGCCGTCGTAGTGCTTGATCAGTTCAATGTACAGAAACCTGAGGAGAAAGGAAACAGAAAGTTAGACTTTTAAATAACGTCCTGCAGACTGGTTGGGTCTTTTTTCACAATAGGGGGGATAATTAAAATAAAAAGCAAGATCTATTTCTACCGAACGAATCCCCTTCTGGAGATGATCTCGGCGTGGCAATCGTTGACAGTGTCCCCTTTAAGGCTCAGCTCCTCCCCTTTGACACAGCGATTTCCTGACAGAAAAACAAAACAATAGAAACATATTCAATGTCAGAGCATGAACCAATGCAACGTCTCTTGGTCAGCAGTGACCGAGTTCTGCTTTCTGACAGTATATGCCTCTAAGCACAGAGTTCTATAAAACGTATGCACATCAAGGAAAAATGCAGGCAAAAGTTGACGGGTGTACCAGTTCCCAGGCTGACAACGGTCCCCAGGCCCTCCCCCCGCCTCATGACGATGGTGGCGAGAATCTTGCGTCCCAGAAGGCTGTGCTGGATACGTGTGGTCAGGGCGTTGAAGCGCTGGTGACTCAACATCGCTATCTGGTCGTGCAAAGTGCTGCCACTCACTGGGAGCTAGAGAGAGGGGTGCAAACAAAATCAAAAAGGAAATGAGGATTATTTAATATTTGGTACGTCTGAAGTATTTATGGCTGTGAAATTCAATGAAACATCTCAGGAAAACTACAATAGCAAGTTATTAAAAGCTTTCCAAATGTGTGCAATGTTTATATTGTGTCATATCAAATTCACTACCTTTTCTGCTACAAAGCGATGAAGTGATTCAGTTACTCTGAAGCCACCAAGGTGTGGGGTAGAATAGTCTCAGGGTGTAGTTAACTTAAGACTCCTTATGTTCTAACTGAGGTCACATGTTAGTCTGAGTGGGCAGATGTGATTTTTTATGTGTGATTTGCCAAGGTGAGATGGTTAACCAATTACATGCAGGTGTTGACTGTAACTCCATTATGCTCTGCGTAATCCCCACGTTGAGCCAGAGAAGGCTAATGTTTCATGACAGAAAATGTGAACCATTAAGAAGTCAGTACCTCAGCTGGGATTAGCTCCCCGGTGCGGGCTGCCCTCTCGGCTTCTCCAATCAGAACCCGTAGAGCGGCATCTGCTGCTTCCTGTTTTCCCTGCTTCTTGTTGGACGCACACACTGGAGGGAACCAGCGTCCGCCCAGTTTAGCCTGATATGTGAACCTGAGCAGGGGAAAAGAGAAGGAGGATTTAATAGTTTTTCTCAGTCACTTTAAGAACAAAAAGGTCCCAAGGGAACAAGAGCAGAGAAAAAGTGTTGTTAGCGGAAAATTACTTTCAATAATGTTCCAAAACTTTTAATTCTTAAAGAAATGTCTTTTTTCCAGGGACACAAAGAAACATATTTTCCCGAGAACATGGTTCCCCAGACAGTCAGAGGATTAGTCTAGTGCAGAGGTCGCGTTAACCGAATATTTTCCACCTATGACGGATTTTTTTTTAACAATGACGGAAAAATCTGAAAGCAGTCGCACAAACTCGGAACAGCGCCGGAAAGCTTCCCCGTAGCGAGGCTCCAGTGTTATCCCGTGTTATGCATGCCCGCCAAAAAGGAAATGATATCGTTTCCAAACCTAACTTTGTCGTACAAATCATTGAAATGTCTGGGAGTTTTTGCTTTACGCTGTGCGCGCTCCCGTGAGGTGCAGTGGGCATGCATAACACGGCATAACACCGGAGCGTGCGTCCCCCCCCCGCCGAGTTGTGTAAAGAGTAGACCGACGGGTAATAATGTATTTTTGACGAAATACAAAAAAGACGGGCAGCGAAAAAGTCTAGCGCCACCTCTGGTCTAGTGTGTACATGTTATCTGTGCTTTCATGCAGCTCACACATACTTGGGCTCGTGCGGGGGCCCGGACTGGCCCACCAGTCGGATCTCAGCAGCAAAGCCCCGGGCTCTAGCGTACTCCAGAAGACCCGACACTGCGTTGTTGTTGAGGTGGTTAATGAGGTCTCCGACTCCTGCCTCGTGAGCCGCTCGCAACTCGTCTGCAGTCAGAGGGGGCAAAGAGGGACATGTAGTCCCAGACCCACTGCCATCGTTATCACTGGAGGAGCCCAGGGGCAACTGGGGCTGGAGAGGGGAGAAGGAGAGATTTGAACAGTATTGAGCAAATTGAGCAGAACAGTCTGACAGAGGCCACACAATAATTTATTTCAGCCTCCAGGGCGATCTGCTCGTTTTCTAAAGACATTATACTCATTTTGAAGATGTGCAAAGCCCTTCTCTTCCCTCCTTTATTCTCTGCCTCCGAGTCCTCACCTTGTTGAGCTGCAGTCTCCCGTCAGCCATTAACTCTTTCACAGCCTCCTCTGCAGCCAGCTGGCGGGCTGCCTTCTTGCTCGGAGCGGAGGCCTCCGGAAACAAGCTCTCTCCGACCTTCACCCTGTACATGAACCTGGACACAGATGGTTAGGATGAGTGGAAAGACAGAAAGGGAGAGAAATCATTTATTATGTTACACTTGCCTGCCCTTAATGACAAACAAGAAGACACAACAGAGTATACGCTATCATTTACAAGTGGTCATGCATGCAGCATTTTTAGAAAGTGACCCAAGGAACACAAAAGCTGTCATTATATCTACCAGTCAGCTGCCTAAAGGGATAGGTCATAAATAAAGAGAGATTAGACTGAGACAGTGTTGTGTGTTTGTCAGCTGACTACAGTACTGAAATGTTGGATAGAAGATATTCCAAACGGATGGACACAGAGGAGGGGGAGAGGGTCAGTACCTCGGGTCATGGGGTGGGCCGGCCTGCCCGGTGATGATGAACTCGATGGGGCTCTCGCTGCGCTGGCTGTACTCCATGAGGACCGACACAGGATTCTTCCCACCGGGCAGAGAGCGGGACAGCGGCGGCCGAGGTGCTTCCACCGTCCCCATCCCTTCCACACTCGTAGTCCCAAAACCACCGCCTGTGCCTTCAGCTGGCACCTGGGATGCAGCGGGAGACAACAAATATATTTTCTACCAGGGCTGCACATAATCACAGATAACATGTCAGCCTTTGCATCTTCTAAAACTTGACTTGTGTATGTGTACTCGGCTGTTTACAGTGTCTGCTTTGAAGCATTAAATGAAGTTATACCTACTAAGGCTGAGCGAAACAACATTTACATATCAAATTGGTTACATTTGAAATTGCAACTTTGGGGGACTTAAGATGGCTGATGGGGGTCTTAAGATGGCTGATGGGGGACTTAAGATGGCTGATGGGGGTCTTAAGATGGCTGATGGGAGCTTTTTTCCACACATTTAATGAAGAACTTACACTGGGGTCTGGGAGTACCTCCATCACCTGGTCCACATTGGCGGCATTTCCATCGCCTCCTGTGCTCGGCCCTCCCTGCATCTCTGCGATCAGAATTTGCAGGGTGGTGGCAGCAGCGTCCTTTTTGGCAACCTTTTTACTGGACGCCTCTGCGACAGGAAACAGCCTTCCATTGAGCAGCACCTGCATACGAAATCTGGTACGGGGGGGGGGGGGGGGGGGGGGAACATTTACAAAGATTAGACAGTGATTCGTCAATACATGATTAATTGAGCAGCTCCAATTTTTCTTCCTAAGACCTGTACAAATAAATTGTCATTGTTAATTGGCAACATCATGCGTCTTCATTAAGGCTGGTATATTTCCCACAGACTTTGAATCGATAAATGAGTCAACAGGTGCTTTACAGAAAGTAAGAAATGTGGGCAGATCAACAAAAAGATGCCTTTCACACAATGAAAAGACGGATAGCATTTCATCACCCGTGTCTGTAACCTTGTAACATTTAGGGATGCCCTGATCTAACTTTTACTTTCCTGGTACCTCAACTAAGAGCATGTTCTGTTACAGATCACTCCAACGGGGATTTTGTTACCCCAAATGTTAGGTTTACATGCAACTATTTAGGTATGTTTAATAAGAGATGCACTGGAAACTAAGTTGTTGACCTGCTGTGACTTGATGAATGTTACAGATACAATGACATTGACAAATACATTGTATTTAAAGTTAATTTTTTAATACCTGATCTATAAACAGCACCCTGGATTGATTCCTAGCTACTCTTTAATATTACAACATGACTGAAAAGACAATGACGATACATATCATTTTTTGTGACAAACCTTGGGTCGTGAGAGGGTCCCGACTGGTCGAGGAGCTGGAACTCACAGGTGTGTCCCAGATACTGGGCGTACTCCATGAGGCCGCTGACAGGGTTCTTCAGCTTCACCTCCTGCAGTTTGGCCCACAGGTTCTGGGGAGGTGGAGCAGCCAGCGACACAGCCACAGTTCCCACAGAGCTATTAGCATGATCTGCTAGTAGTTTCCCAGCGTCTGTCTCTCTGCGGATGGCGTTCAGGAATTCTGGGATCTCGTCAGTGGCCCACTGTCCTTCGTTTGCCTCTAGCTCTTTAGATGGGGTGAGGAAGGATTCAGGCTAAAAAAGGGGAACGCAGAGGTACCGGGTTAATAAAATCAAGGTAGACCTCCAAGGCAGGTAACCTCAACTCATCAAGTAAACAGACATTTCACATCATCCAAGGACACCGTGTAGTTTACATGCAAGCCCTAACATTTGTTTCCAGTAAACATTATGCTACTGTCGGTCTTGTTAGCGTAATATAAAGACTGTAAACAGTAATTAAAGTGTAGGCCATTTCCCACTGTCAAACTGCTTATAAATCACTTTGTAGAGGCTGCACGTGGTGGGAAACACTTTTGATTACCTAGGAATTGTTGGCTGCCAATAAAGTAATGTATCCGGGTCAAATAGATACAATTTTTTTTTGTTTAGTTATGTTATTAAAATGTATGCCAATGAGTCATGCCTCTTATGTTTTGTGTATCATTGTATATTTATATGAAATTAATCACCTTGATAGTGTGACCATCAGGGAGTGGCTGGGGTTCGAGGCCTGGGATTGGCAGTAGTCGAGACGAAGGGAGAATACCAGAGCCTTCTCCCTTTGCTCCTCTACCGGGTTCCTGCCCCATCTGACCCCCCTCATTGCGAGGGCTCGTGGCGGCTTTAATGCTCCTTTCCATCCTCTCTCTGCGGTGGGTGGAGAGCTCCCAGGTGTGAGGGGTAACTTCAGAGTTCTTAATGACTTCACCTTGTTTCTCCAGCGAGCAGAGGGTGGGATTCACCCGATTGGCACTCCTAAGACCCAGATTTTTGGATATGAGCAGAGCATTTGCCTCCCCTGCAGTGAGGAGGTACTGCAGAATTTGATCTTTCTGCTCGGCCATTGCGGGAAGTGCGAGTTCGGGATCAGGGGGACTCGAAGCACAGAGGGGATGTTTCACCTGCTGGTGACCTTTTGCTGGTGACAGGGATTGCTCAAACTCAGATGACTCTGAAGAGGAGGAGCAGGAAGAAATGGATTCTGTGTCACAGTCCTCTTCTTCTTCTTGTCCCCTGCTTTCTTCTGTGTCTGTTTTTAGCTCAACCTTGACTTCACGATCTGCAGGGTGTCCTGGGCTAACACACAGATGGGAAGGTGAACTTTGTACTTTATAATTGTGATCTTCCTTGCCACTGAGAGGCTCTCTGTAAAGACTCCACTCGGGAGGGAGGAGTCCTTGCTTCAAGACTTTCTGAGAGCGCTCCAAAGAGTAGAGAGCCTGGTTCACTATCTTTTTAGGCAGACGCAGTTGTTTGCTCAACAATTTTGCACATATACAGTTGTTCGGCTTCAAAGCAGCCAAAACCCTGTAAACTTGGTCCTGGATGTCAGAAGTTAGAGCGATTGTCGAGCTTGAACTTGCTGAGCTGCTCGATGCAGAATGTCTGACAAACCTCTCTCCTCCTCTCTTGGGAGATTCTCGATGAAGGGATAGATTATGTAAATCGTCACACAACGAGTCTGCTTGAACAAACCTTGAGTATTGATTGTGCTTCTGCGCTTGCAACTGGTTAGGATTCGGGTGTCGAGGACCTAGGGTGCCTCTCGGGGCTCCTGGGTATACAGACCTCTGATCCTGACTGTACCCCCCTCTCCCTCTTGGGCTGTTGTTAGGGTATGGGTATCTGTTGTAACCTGACTGGGGCTGGTATGAACAATTAGGCCACCTGTCAGATGTGACTCCGCCTCCTCCACGCAGATTGGCTCTGAACTGTGGCGCCTCAGAGCTGTGTCCTCTCAGAAACTCTGCTTGTTGGTACTGAAAGGAACTGGGACAAGGACTGGGGCTCTGATTCTGATAATGTGAGCTGTTAGGGACATCTGGTTTAGGGGTGACTTTATTTTGCTTTGATAAGGGGGGAGCAGGGGGGGTGAGATGAGCTGGGGGCGGCTGTGTGGGCCCTACAGGACGAGGAGGGCTGTTGTAGTAACTCGAATATGGGCTCTGCGGTGGGCCAGCTCTAGGGTAAAAGGAGACTGGGCCAGGCCTGTAGTTATTGTCCTTAGCTTGGAAGTCAGGTGGAGGATGCCGGTGGTACTGTTCTCTGTAGGGCCCTCCTCTACCTCTGCTCATAGCGCAGGGGTGGAGCGTGAAGGGGGCCGGTGCAGCTTGAGGGGCAGATTCTGTGAGAGTGTGCGTCCTCTAGCACAAAGAGCAGACCTGGTGGAAGGTCAGGGAAGGCCAGTTTCAGCAGAGCATCTGCAATACAAACAAAGGACAATGTTAGGAGATTATCAAAGGGAACAAAATAATTTAACAATGTAAAAATGAGCAGCTGCATTAAGGCCAGATACAGTTATTTTCCAACCAATTATACACAAATGTGTGCCCCGCTGGCAAATCCGCAACCTGCTTAAGTGTCCTTGGATAAGTTAGTGAACCTATACCAGCAAGGACACATAATTAAAGTCTGGCCTTCTTAAAATACACTATAAAACAGTGGGCAATGGAACTTCAGGGTATAATTGAAAACTAATTAAATTATCTGCAAAGGATAGGCTGTCAAATAAATCAAAACTGTTAACATTGCTGTGTATATCTCCAGACTATGCTCCTGTCAGTGTACAAGGATACTGAGTGGTGACAAACTGTCTCTTCCAGCCACACTGAAACATAATCCCAGGGTGAAAGGATGGTGATGAATAATTCAGACCTTCTTGTGACTATTCTGTTTTATTTCTGGCCTTACAAATTATTGCTGGACCTGGATCCATAGCAGAGAGGGAAAGTGAGACACTGGTGCAGACAAAAAGGGCAGTTTCAAGGACACAAGAAAGTAAAGGGCAGCCTGTCAGTTACAAACTGTGGACAGAAAACCTTGTAGTTGCCAGCTGACAGTCCTGACTATGAGGAACATATTTTGCACAGCAAGGTTTTCCCCTCCACACCTGAACACTTTCAGCAAAAGTGAAGAACCCAAACTGCATAGTGCTGAATTCCAATATCCTGCTATTGAACAACAAACATTGATTCAGCTTCAAGTGTCATATCTGACAAGACTCAATAATGTCTAAATCAGTGAGACTGACAACAAGGAGACACCCAATACTGAGTTTCAATTTCATCCCCCTGGCCCAGTCAGCATCACCGGTCTGTCACATAGAGCTGAGCTGGCCTGAACACCGCCACATTAATAAAGAACAACATAGTGTTGGTTCATCACAGTAATAGGGGCCGACAGGGCCGGAAGCCCAGGGGCCAAACGTGGCTCGGGCTGACTCATCTTGACCCTGATGCAAAGCAACAGTTGACAGCCAAAATAACAAACAAAAAAAATATGAACCCACTGTCATTATGCTCCTCTCTGTTATGAGCTGGAGGAGACGCATGGGTATGATGACAACCCATATGACAAATGATGAATCAACTCTTTTGCTCACTTCATTGGGGCTGCTCGATTATGGCAAAAATCATAATCTCGATTGTTTGGGTCAATAATTGATATCACGATTATTAAAAACGATTATCCATTTACTTTGAAAACATCAATTTATTGGAGAAAGCAATATGTGAACAGTATGTTTTGAACAGTTGATTACCCTGAACTTTAAGTATAATTAAACTGAAAAAAAAAAAAAAAAAAAGTAATAATAATAATAAAAACATTATCGTTTTATTTCAATTACGTTGTTTTCGTAATCGTTGCAAAACATAATGGTAATTGCGATTAAAATACTATTAATTGAGCAGCCCTACACTTCATGCTGTTATGTCAGAAGGCACATTACAATACCACCAATACACAGTCTGATGTCCATCACTGAGACCACGGTCAAGTTAGAAGTGCAAAGATTAAGCCTGGTAAATGCTCCAATTCCAGTGTATGTTTAATCACAAGTGCATGCAACAACGACTCACACTCTTACTTTACATGGCCTTGTGGATCTCACCTATAGGAGGAGTAAGAGGCGGCGGTGAAAAAAAGAGAGAATTTAACGTTAGTGCTCCGGTAGCCTCGCAATGACCAATAAATACTCACGTGTTAATTAAAAGCAATTCCAATTCACAAATAATATCGTAAATAAGTTAAGTAAGCACGGAACCCGTTGTCGATCAGAAATAGTTACGATGATCTTGTTTAATGAAACGGCAAAAGTGTTATCCAACGCGCAGTTGTTTCTTCCGCTTTGAGGAGAAGAGGTTCTTTCTGTAGCGTCTACAGTAAAATCTCCAGCTCGCTTATTTATGTTGTAGGCAGGGGGGTAAAAAACGCGTTGCTGACTATTGCACCACGTAGGTTGGGGGTATAATCACTGCATGAGTCGGGTAAGGAAAGGGAAACAATACGAGAAGCGCAATAAACACGACTTAAGTTTCGAATTCATTTCTGAGGATAAGTTCTGTTTCTGGGTTGGTCACGTGACCTGCAGAGGTGCACACAGACTGACTGCACACATGGGCAGAAAATGTCTGTAAGCAGTGGCGGTTCTAGACCAATTTTACTTGGGGGGGGGGGCACAATAAAAGCGGGTTAAAAAGACAAAGATAGTATAAAGTAATTGTGTAAAATAAACAAAAAATACAGAAATTGGTAGGCCTATTTGTTTTAGTAAAATTAAGTTACAGTCCTTTGTTTCAGTAGTTTTTTTAGAGTACTTGTTTTAGTAACTTTAAGTGACAATTTAATAAAAAAAACATAAACAGTATTTGCTTATAAGGTAATGAAGAGTTTAATCTCCACTGTACATCTGGGTCTCTGATTTAATTCCAATAAATCGTAATATTGTAACCTTTTTTTTTTTTAAGGGGGGCCACAGGGGGTTTCCCTGGTCAGTGTTACAGCTGGATGCAAGAGTTTATTTTTCATCATAGCGATGTGGAATGAAGAAACCGAAGACCAGCGCACAGTGCACACACGCTATTTGTTGTTTGTTTATATCACGCAGTGGGTTCTTCTTCTCTCGGTTATCACCCAGTCTGTCTTTCGGTTGTTGCCTCTTTTGAATGATGAATACACACTACCGCCGCCTGCTGGTAAGGAGAGTTATTGCCACTCAAGCATGCACAGTTTGTACGTGCTACTTGGCCGTCGGCTGAAGTCTTTGCGGTGTGTTCCAGTGCGAAACATGGCCAAGACGCAGGAGACGTGAGGCGAACACAGTCGTGTTCCGTCGGGAAGTGTTCTTTGGTGTCAGTTTGGTGTGTCTGGGCCTTAAGAAAGTAATACGTACACAGGCTCTTCTGTGGGTACTGCTTCATGGTTAAAGAGGTCAATCTGTGTTACTGTTGAGCTACAAGGACATCCTCTCATGATGTACATGTACACTGTGTCAGAGGAGACATGCTCAGATCACATTCTCACGTTAAAAATAAAACGGAGGACAGGATTGATGGAGACTCATAGTAATGCAATACATTTTGGTAGATACACTTATCACAGTAAAAACCTTGAGCTCTTGTTACAGGATTGTTATAGTGTGGCAAAATCAACGTTAGAGCACTATACTGTCAAGGGCACGATAAAAAACAAACACCTGCACTGAATATTAATATAATTGGC
The DNA here is from genome assembly GCF_949606895.1 of Notothenia rossii. NCBI lineage: Eukaryota > Metazoa > Chordata > Actinopteri > Perciformes > Nototheniidae > Notothenia > Notothenia rossii. Next base: position 17,925,142 of record NC_136905.1, read on the forward strand.
ACTTTGTGACTTACGACTTTCCACTGAACTGGTACATGCACATTTCATTGTATATATATATATGTAACCTTGTTCACGTATCTGTATACATGTACACTCACCTGCTCAGAGTTTAACTCATGTTATTTATATTGATACTGTTAGTAAATGTTTATTCTAAGAATACATGTAATTCTTATTATCCCTGTGTATTTTCCATAGACTGTATATATAAATGGACGTAGTGTCCGTGACGTCACCCATAGGATTCTGCAGAGTTGCCGAGAAGCCCTTAGTAGGCGGAGTCGGCCACTAACGGCTTGACAGCGACGTCAGAGTCTAATCCCGCCTGCTCCAAATAAGGGCAAAGAGGCGGGACCTGCTGCCTCCAAACTGGAAGTAAACAGAGCTAGCTCAGGCTAAGAAGCTAAGCTAACATGAAATACATGCATACCAAGTTGCTGCTAACAGTGTAGTTCCCCTATATAAACGTTACATTCATAATCAAATGAGACAATCTGCAAGAGAATTAGCTATATTTTGTTATTCTTAATGCTTGTCATTCACACGTTAAGAAAAGAAGTACCGATACATAGCAGAACAATTGTGGCGATGTTCAGCTTAATAAGCCTTGTTCAACATCATTTATTTAGCTAATACTACAGCAGGCGAACCAAGTTCGCGTTTCGCTGCATTCCTTGATCTCCAGTTATAACGACAGACGCCACCGCCCGGACCTAACGGAGCCGCAGTGGGCTAGCTCCGGGACGCCGGCTAAAGCTAGCCCCCTGCGGCTACGTTTGCTCCGGCGACCACCACTGGGATAATTGGGTCCCCTATTAACATTTGCTCCCGTTTAGCATTATGGGCGTCATAGCCATAGACTATAAAAGTCTTACCCAAGGCTGAATCATAAACTAAAATGTATATGTATGTATAAAGGGCTATGTCCTTAGCTGGCTAATAAGTAACAAGCTAAGCTACCAAGCACACAAATACCTGCGAACGGGGTTAACATGTATAATATTATCATTTTAGACTTCTTGGAAGTTCTGTTAGTACATTCAAGCGCACAGCACGACATTTTAATTGTCTGGTATTGGTAACAATATTCCCTAAAAGGCACAATCACCACGAACACGGCTAAAGCTAAAGGGTCAAGTACAGTACTATGACTAACTAACGTTGTAGCCTCTATGGTTGTAGCCTAGTAGAGTGGACAAGTTGCTGTTAGCTGACAGTGAGGCATGTACATGTCCATCAAAGTGACCACGCCCTAATTTATGCAAAAACTTTAAGACCTAATATAAATAAAAGGGTCGTGTTAGAAAACAATTCACTCACAGATTCATAATCATGAAGGTGTAATCTAACTATATCGATAATATTTATTGCATCCATGGGTAGAAACATGTTTTTTTTCTGCTGTAGAGTTGGGCATTTTAACATGGGGGTCTGTGGAAATTGCTCCTTTCTGCAGTCAGTCCCTAGCGGCCCATGTATGAACTCTTTTGACTCCACTTCGAGCGATAGAATTACTAACAAAGAACTGCTAACAGAGCACTTATATACTAATAAAGGACTGGCTTATCTAAAGCCAGTTGAGTAGCACTTGAAATGTTTGGCTCTATGAAACCTGATGTACTTATATGATTCTGTTTTCTTCAAGGTTGTATCTTCCTGGTCGAATGTACTTATTGTAAGTCGCTTTGGATAAAAGCATCAGCTAAATGCAATGTAATGTAATGTAATGTAAATGCAGTGTGTTGCACTTCCGTATTGGCGTCCCAGCTGTTCCCCAGAGTTTGCCGCTTGGTATTTTCTCATGTCTGTGTTTCTCTCTTATTCCGTTTCTGCTATAACACCTGGACTTCCCTACAGGGATCAATAAAGGTCCATCTTATCTTTAAAAAGGCACTGAAACATTCATGAAAATATGAATGAGTTCATTTAACTACATCAGCAGTGTGTTCCGTTTACAGTACAAATCTACTAGGCGGCATAGAAATATTAGATGCAAACTAAAGCCATGTACTCAAACTCTGCTATGGTAAAAGTTTGACAAGATGTCTCATCAAACCAACCATTAAATAAACACTGACAATTTATTCTGACAACTCATGAGAGTAAACGTTATAGATCTATGACGTTCTGAATAGTTATCTCTGGGCTAATGTGAGATACACGAGATATACACTATAACGTTACACATTGTAAAACTTGACTTTATTTTGCAGGGTCAAACACTAAGGGAGGAAAACGCTCATTGTCATCACCTTGCTTTTGCCTGAATCGGTTATGTTACCAAGTAGGTTAACACATACGAGGAATTCGCTTTGGTAAATGGTGCATTCAAAGACACAGAGAGAAGAATACGTAGCAAAAAATGAATATACAAAGCTATTTGAAAAACAATGTTCAAAATAAAGAACATATTTACACAAAATAGAGTTATGTGAGAAACTGAGTACAGTAAAATCACATAAACTAGGTCAAATACTATACTATATTCAAAGTGGAGAGCTGTGTGGACGAATTATAAGAAAAAAGGAACCAGGAGCAGCTACAGGTTATACGTGTTGCTTAAATGCGATAAAAGCCACTGAGAGACACGTGTTCGGACATGTTCTCCCTGAATGTGTTACTGTGAAGCCTTATTTACAGTGCTAGCAGATATAGGTTAGCAGTATTTTACAGAACAGCGTTCTTCCTGCAGCTAACCTTAGCTTCACTCCTAGCCTTCAATGCACCGCACTGCCACTGCACCATTTCCCACTATATCCTGCAGCACCGCTAACCACCGTCTGCTAACGCAAAAACGCTTAACCTACATGTAACTCAAGCCGTCAACATGACAAAAAGAACCATACTGTATTTAATAGATTACCTGAATTGGCTATGATTCGCCTCGTGTTGAATAACTCAATGCGATGATATCGGTGATACACAAACAATCAAAGAACTGGTGCGCGAAGAAGTGACGCCCATAGCTCGCGACAAACAGCTAGCGTCGCGTGCGGATGACGCAGCCGCACGGGCAAGGTTCGTATATTTTGAACGTGTCCTCTGCAAGTGTTTATAACATTTTGGGTGAATAACTTTTGCTCAAGCAGGGCTCTTTTTTCTATTAAGAGTAGGCTTTGTCTGATCAAATTGCTTTTTGACTTGATCATGAATTTAACTTTTGCCAAGGCAGATAATATTGTTTCTGCAATAAACACAAGAATAAGAAACATACAATAATACATGTAGCCTAAAGTGTATAAGTGTCATGATAGTGACCTAATACGACATCACTGCCAACAGAACAATCATAGTAATATACAAAAAGCAAAATAAGTAATTAAAAAAAACACAATGTGTCACAGGGTATTGTGGTTTTTTTCACAGTAATAACGTAAGAGTGGGACTAAAGTGCTATTCTAAGGTTAAAACCTGATCTATAGAATATAGTAGGCTCCTGTTATTACACGTAATTAACTTGTTATCGTATTTGTACAGGTAACAGGAACATATTTTATTTCAATCTAAAAATATAGTGATGTTTTGGGAGATCAGACCACATTTTATAATTTGCACTTCACTATCACATCCAGAGGGTGTCAGCATTACTCTGTGAATGTATTGAAGTCAGAAGAACGCTTTCTGGTTTATGTGAACAAAAAAATTGACAGACTTATAACTTATAACTGTTTAAATTATTGAATGATTAAAGAAAAAATATTTTCCCTATAGATCCCCAGTGTGTTTACACACAATATTCTTGTTTTTCTACTTTCATTTCCTCCACAAGATTTGATTTAGTCCACTTACTGCTGCAATATAATCCCATGATTTGCATCCATAGTCCCTCTTGAAATCCGTGCCAAGTGAGCAGGTGCAGGATTGGCTGGGCTCTGGCTGAGCACAGAGGCGTGAAGGTGGATGTGAGCTGTTGTTCGAGGTATGCCGGCTCACTGACTCTGGAACAGCATCTCCCTCTTTAGAGGATAAACCGTTTCACTGCATCTCTCGCTCTCCCCCGCCTCTCCTGCTCTCTCTCACCCTCCTTTCCCTTCTTCGTCACTGACCGTATCACACTCTCTCCACTTGTTTTCGGTAGCATTTCTTCCTCTTTAGACCACGCTTTTAATCTTACTCTCTCTCTATTCTATCCTCCCTCATTTCTCTCTCCTGCACTATTTCTCTGTTTATACAGAGGAATGCAGTATGTGGCACGCTGTGGTTCTTTGGCTGTTGATGCTCGCGACTCTGTTCCAGGGTGAGTGACTTTCACTGCTGCTTTGAGTGCTGCTGTGCTCGAACAAGTGTCTGTTTTCTGCATGTGCTATACTGTATGTGCTCTCTTGCATGTGTGTGTGCCTCTGCATTTAGAGATGGATAAATGGCTGGTTAAATAATCAGATGCATTATACAGTATGATAGATAGATAGATAGATAGATAGATAGATAGATAGATAGATAGATAGATAGATAGATAGATAGATAGATGGATAGATACATAGATAGATGGATAGATACATAGATAGATAGATAGATAGATTGATTGATTGATTGATTGATTGATTGATTGATATTGTATGTCTTTACTGTAAAAAAGACTTATGTCACTTGTGCATTATTGTATTTCCTATTTTGTATGTCCTAAACTTACTGTATTTTGCATTGTCATAGGAATCTGGAACTAAAAGAACACTTGCCAACAACTATGCTGTAGCTGGTATTAATTACAAAATGTTCTTTTAAATCTTTTGAATTGACTTTTTGAGATAGATAGCTTTGTCTTGAAGGACATTTCTGTGCATCCATTGCAATACAAAGTAGGAAAGACTTCAGTCATAAAGATCTATAAATAAGGTGCAAATCCAAAAGGAATATAATAAATGCAATAACAAAATGGTTAACAACATGTCTTATGTATGCGTTGTCAGTGAGAACGGTTAACTAATCAGATGCAATCTAAGAAAGATAGATAGATGGATAGATAGATGTGCTCAGAAAATAAGAAGGGTGATCTATGAAGCTATGAATGCATGGATAATCATTATGGACACTAAATGGACTATTAATCTGAATTATAGGTACACCAGCGTTGGAGTCATATTGATATTTATTAAGATAGTTAAAGAATATAGATTTGACACCAAACAGGAAGTGCATTAATATTAGACCGTTTAGCACTCCCATGTATGGACGTCGTGGTATACAGAAAATATCTGCGATATTTAAAACAATAATATTGCTTTGATGTAAGTAATACACATATGATAATATCATGTTGGCTAATGTGAGCAGTGAGCACTGGTTTTAGTTGATCAGTTCATGGTTTTCTTTTCAGTCTTTATTAGTGTTATTGTTATCTTTGCATTTTGTGATAGTTAGAGACCCCCCTCCACCTCCTTGTAGTTTGAGTGTATTCCCTTGTCATAAAAGTCACAATATTCACAATAACCAAAGATGATGAAGTTGAATTTAATCAAGTTTTCCCCAAAGATCTTTCTGTAAATATCACAATAATTTCCTTATTGTGAATAATTTTGGCCATTATCTATCTATAAATCTATTATTGTGACAGCCCTACTCCTACGCACTTTATAAAGTGGTATCAGCGGTTTGCCTGCAGGCATTCTGCAGCTCTTCAAATCATACTTTTATTTATTTTTCTTATTCGATATGCTTTTTATACCAATTATAACCTCCTCCACATCAAAGTGATTGTCTTCTGCAGAATGAATCAAAAGTGAATCGAAGCCTTGGGTGGAGTTTAAGGGCGAAGAGAGAGATAGTTCCCCACTCTCATCGTTGTGAGTGCTGTGTGTGTCTGTGTGTCTGTGTGGGGTGTTTTAGTGTTTAATGGCCTCACTATTTCCTGCATGAAATTAAAGTGACATTTTTACAGCGCTGAGAAAGACTCGGCTTGTCTGCTGGTGATCAATCACAGCCAAAATTGATTAGGAGGAACAGGATTTTTTCCTCTCCGGGCTCCTGCCTTCTGTCCTCTTTTTCTTTCTCACATTTTCATTCTGTGCTCTCTTCTCTTGGCCTGTGTACTCACTCTATATCACTCTGCCCTATCTCCATTTTAAAACATTTTACTTTACCCCTAAAAGCCTTCTCTGTTCACCCACATTTGAGCACGTCTATTCTCCTTCTGTTGGCTTGCTTTTCTTTCATTCACCTAGCCCTCAATTTCTACATCAATTTCCCACAAACTATCCATCAATCAATTTCATCACACTGTTTTTCTGCTCTCTTCATGCCATCTTCTTTGGCTATCATAACACAGCTTTATAACTGTCATTTTTTCTCTTGCTTCTCTTTGGTGACTCAACTCTTTCTTTTCCATCCTACCCCCCCCCCCCCCCCCCCCCCCCCCCCCCCATCTGTAGTGTCAGTGCAGGGTCCCCACCAGCGGTTTCTGCTCAGGGAGCTGCTGCGGGACTACAACCCCATGGAGAGACCGGTGGCCAACGACTCCCAGAGCCTCACCGTTCAGTTCTCCTTCACTCTGATGCAGGTCATGGATGTGGTACGCATTGCCCAAAATGCATCATAGTCATACATCCACACTGAAAAAACTGAAAAGTTTACTTAAATTAAATGTAGTATTTCAACAGATTTCATAACTGTATTAGGTGAGTTGAAAGCGATAATAATACGTTTAAATAAAAGTTAATGGTTCAAGTTAATATTATTGCGTTTAACTAACCTAATACTGTTATATGAGATTTTGTGACATAATACATTTGATTAAAGTTAACATTTCAGTGCATACAATACCTTATGAATGAAAAAAATGATTTATGTCTGCTTATAATATTTTTGATTCATGTCACTGTAAAACATATTTCAATTTTTTAAATAAAACTACATTGAAAACACTATAGATTATAGAACAATAACTGGGTTAACCCCTGCATTAACCCTGATGACCCTTGAAGACTCATGCTTTAAGTTATATCACCTATTCTTTTGTATGTTTCGTGTTATGCAAGGATGAAAAGAACCAGATCCTCACCACAAACGCCTGGCTGCAGATGGTGAGTAATGAATATAACTAATGATGGGATATTGATCTGTGTCCTGAAAATGCCCCCCATCACTTGCAGGATCAGCTACACAGCACCTTCCCATGCGTTTCAGTGTCATGATAAAGAAATCTTCATCAGGGCGATATTTGAAGTCATTTGGACTAAAGTGTACGGTCCTTCATCCTTCTGCCCGACAACAACTTCATATTATTTTGTATTTCGTCATCGCCAACTAGGCTTTGTCAAGTTAATGTTGTTAAATTCATCTAGCCAGAAATCCATCTACCCATGCATCAAATATAACAGCTCATCCTTCACAGGGTGGCAGGGGGCTGGAGCTGATTGCAGCTAACATTGGGCAAGAGGCGGGTTACACCTCACAGAGCTGACACACAGAGGAAGGCTTTCATTCACACTCAAATCGGCCATTTAGAGTAAGAAAACCAACCTTATATTATGTATATTTCTGTGGGTGGAGCATAGTACTTGGAGAAAATGAGACACAAAAAGGCCCAAACAAGACATTGTGTTTTAACCCAGAACCCCTTTTGCTGAGAGGTGACAGGAACAACCATCCAAAACACATATAATAATTATTTCTCGGAGAGGGCTTGACAAACTGTACGACAGGCGACATCCTGAAACCCTCAATTGGAATAAAATAAAAGCAACAGAAGAAGATCCCTCCTCCGGGACGAACAGGCTAACGATGTTGTGTATAGAGTATAAAATGACATTATGTCTATCTATGCATGTCGTCATGTTTTATGTCTGAAACCAGTCTTATGCTTGGGTTTTTCCAGCAATGGTACGATCACTACCTCCAGTGGAACCAGTCAGAGTATCCTGGAGTTAAGAACCTCCGTTTCTCTTCGGACCAGGTCTGGACACCTGACATATTGCTCTACAACAGGTATGTGTGGTCTTTTAAAATGTAAACACAAACAGTGCCAGTGCTGAGCTCTGAACTATCTCACCCCTGTGCTCTTATCCTTCAGTGCTCATGATAAGTTTGATGCCACCTTTAAAACCAATGTTCTGGTTAACTCCAGTGGCTTCTGTGAGTATCTGCCTCCAGGTACGTGTTCAATCGATCCAAGTTTGTCTTCAAATCCAAAACGACATTATATTCAGTCATTCTGCACACATACAGTGTTCCTCATGCTGCAGCAAATCAATCCTTAGATTGTTTACTGCAACCTAGTATATTAGTTTACTTCCAGATAACTGCATGAAACACATTTTCTTTAAATCAAGTTTCTTTTGCCCAACACTTACATTCCTTTTGACTATTTCCCCTGCTGTTTTCAAGGAATATTTGTCAGCACCTGTAGCGTGGATGTGCGATGGTTTCCGTTTGACATCCAGCGCTGTGAACTGAAGTTTGGCTCCTGGACGTTCGATGGCTGGCTGCTGGACCTCCAGATGAAGGAGGCTGATGTTTCAGGATACATGACCAACGGAGAGTGGGATCTACTGGGTAAAAGGCTGTGGACACCCTGTACGACAAAGAGTGTTGCTTAGGAACAGTGCTTAAATTACCATGGAGTCCAGTATTTTTTATGGAAATACAGTAAAACAATTTACTGATTTATAAAATACATATCCTGCCACCCTGCACATCCATGTTTTTCCCAACATCAAATCTCTCCCTTCTCTATTTCAGTTTTGTGTAATAAAATATTTGTATGACGCTGGTCCTATCTCAGACTTGTATTATTATGCTTCTCATTTCATATCCTCGCTGGTGTTTTTTGCATTATAATGTCGTCTCTGCTGCACTTTTTCCTCTCTTTGTCCCCACAGAGGTCCCTGGAGATCGTCACGAACTATTCTATGACTGCTGTGCAGAGCCCTACCCTGATGTTACCTTTGTGGTGACCTTGCGACGAAGGACCTTGTTTTACGCTCTCAACCTCCTCATGCCCTGTGTGCTCCTCTCCTCCATGACCCTGGTCTGCTTTCTGTTACCGGCCAACTCGGGGGAGAAGATCAGCCTGGGTGAGAAATAATAAGAGGAGGGTAGTGAAGAACAGGGGTGTGGTATTGTTCTATAATAAGGAAGATTGATTAAATGTAAAATAGGGAAAACAAGTCCGCTGTGAGATGAGTAAGGATACATTTCTTTTTGCATATTTTTTACACATTCCCTACTTATTTCCCTCTTCTAGTTTTTCTCTTTCTAATTGGTCCCTGACAACAGTACCTTGAAACCTTCCATGTGAAATGCACAGCTTTTGTAATGTGTCAGGAGGGCTGAGATGGAGTGAACGAGAGACAAAGACAGAAAAGGGCAGAAGAAAGATGAGAACAATTCAAATCAAATGAGTTTTTCTAGGGATGTCAGAAAGACAGATGATTTGGGCAGAAACAAAGTCAATTGCACAATAAAAAATATTCTGTTCCACTGCTTGCATTCTCTTCTTTTAACGATTCTCTCTTCTTTCTCCTGCGCAACCAACCAATCCCCGGTGTCCTGTTTCTGCCTCCAGGCATCACGGTTCTGCTTTCTCTGACGGTTTTCATGCTGATGGTGGCAGAGATTATGCCTGCCACTTCAGATTCTGTCCCGCTGATAGGTCCGTTTGGCTCTGTGTACACATTGCCCATGTGTTTGTGGGTTTTGCTGTTTTTTGGGGGGGGATTTACACTGTTCATACAGATCCTAATAAGTGAAATGTTCTCCACTGCTGTCCGTCTCAGGACAGTACTTTGCCAGCACTATGGTGATTGTCGGGATGTCAGTAGTGGCCACAGTCATGGTCCTGCAGTTCCATCATCACAGCCCCAACGATGGAAACATACCACGCTGGGTGAGTTGTATAAAGTACTTTTTAAGCAATATGAAAAAGAAAATTCAAAACGCTTAAAACTAAACCTGAAAAACACAATAGTACAATCAAATACAAAAATAAAACAATAAAAAACACAATCGTAAAAACCATGGATACAGTAGGATAAAATAAAAGGGACCAGTTCATCAAAAGCAAGAATTAAGAGGGGATTAAAAGAGAGCTCATATTCAGCTAATCCGATATTCTTAGACAGATACTTTCGGAGTCTTGTGGCCTTGACAGAAAAAGCTTGATCCCCAGCTTTATCTTTGAGTTATACAGCTAGCTGTCTGGAAATGCAATGCTTTGAAAGTTAACTGTTTTGATTTTATATTGAAACGCATGGCCAACCAGTGTAGAGAAAAACAGATGTGGTACGATCCCATCGCTTGTTAGTGCCTTGGGGATATTGCTTGTCTTAGGATATTTAAGGCTTGTTAAAGTGCAGAAAAGTGAAAATCGAACAAAATAAAGGCTTGTATGAGATTTTAGATTTTTGAAATGCAAGCAATGGTTTAGGACATGACAAGCTTAATGGAATGTGGATGAAATTTAGATGTGGTTATTAAACCTGCTCAGAAAACGGTTGAAGGCCACGTGTGTTAATGTGCATCTGTCTTCTTCAATATTTGTGTCCTCGTGTGTCAGGTGCACTTAGTTCTGCTGCAGTGGGTTCCTTGGTTCCTGCGGATGAAGCGTCCTGGAGAGGGAGCGGAGCCGCCTCTTTCCAACTTCCAGGCCGACTGTCAGAGCAAGAACCTGTCCTCTCCTACTACAACCACTACCACCACCACCAACCCCACACCAGTGCCCTCTATCATCCCCCAGAGCCTCAACTCCCTTCAGGCCAGCCTGGCTCAGCTCAACCACCCAATGTCCCACCCAATGTCCCACCCAATGTCCCACCCAGGATCCCACCGGCCCGGCTCTCATACTGGTATCCTCCCTAATATCAGAGATCCTGGCCCCAACCCACATCCACAGCCCAACGGCCATCTCCTGTATATGGGTTTCCAGACCTTCCAGACCACGGCAGAGCTGGAGCAAGTGCAGGGAGGCAGAACCATGAGTCACGGCAGGGTGATCAGTGGAGTAGGTGGAGGTGAAGGAGAGGGAGCAGCAGCCGGAGCGCATACTGGAGATACACCAATCCATCACCACCTCCAATCTTCCAAGTTTAGGAGCCCCCCACTGGAAACTCATCTGTCCATAGACCCCGACCCGTCAACCACAGCCTCTGGACCCTGCGGCCTGGAGACTGGGTCTGCAGCAGGGAGATCAGCCGCTATGCAGAACCACAGCGGGATGTTTCGATCTGTTGCAGTGGACCACCAGCTGCAGGAGCTGCTGGTGGAGGTGCAGTTTTTAGTGGAGCGCGTTAAGGAGCAGGACCGGCTGGTCAGCTTGGCAGAGCAGTGGCAGTTTGCTGCAGCTGTCATTGACCGCCTGTGCCTGATGGGATTCAGTATTTTCAACATTATTTGTACCATCGCTATCCTCATGGCCGCACCCAACTTTGGGGAAGCTCTGTCGAAAGACTTCATCTGACACACAGAGGGATTTGAAGATGTAAAGGTATGATACAGATGAGGGTTTGTTGGAAGTGCTGTTAATGACACTGGGACATACAACAGTACATATTTCCTATAAAGCTGGAGTGGGCTGTGGTACTTGTGGATTGGAATATGATAATGCTCATTCGGTGTTTACTGTTCACATATTTTCTTTTGCAATGGTTTCTATGTAAGTGTTATTTATGTGTTTGTTTCTCCCAAAAGGTAACCAAAGTTGTTATTTAGAGGTGAAAAATAATCCATCTTGTGTTTGGGATCTGCTACTAAATATAATGGGTTCTACCTTCACTCATTCCACACCCTTTCACCAAATGTCATGAATTTTGGACCAACATTTTTTCTCTACTCGAGCTGACAAAGCATATCGTTCTTGGCAGAAGTCAAAAGTAAAAGAAGCGTCTCATATATTGATCCTTTTGGTGAAGTTTCAACAAAAGCATTTTTCACTGAAACCTTGATGATGAAGGTTTGTGTTTCTTTTGTTTTTATCCCAGTCAACAAATTAAGAGTTTTTTGGAATAGTATTGTAATTGAGGATCCTTGAGGAAGATCATCCTAGAATGTGTGTGAAAACTGGGAAGCATGACTTGATTTGATCAATACTGATCTATTTGTTATAAAGTCTTGACACTGAAGTGTTGCATGTAAACCTGCTTTTCCATACAATACAGACCTGAATATCTGTATGCTATTGTGTGATACTAAAACTATTATTTATACTAAAGTACACACATTTCTGTTTGCACTGATGAGCTCCTTCACGAGATGCAATTGTTTTTTAATTCTCATAATATCCTTATTTAAATTTGAATTCTTCTATTACATTAAAAGGTTTTCACAATGTTTAATTTTCAAGAGTATGTCCAAAGTCTTGTTATAAGTATTTCTCCACATGAATGTTATTTATCACAATAACACAGCCTGAACATCCTCCACATATTTGGATGATGACACTGGTGATTCATTTCTGCAGCACCTTCACCAATCACAGTATCTGATGAAAACAAAAAACCCTGCATACTGCCTCAGGGATTATTTTCTACCTTTTTTATTTGTATCTAGCCGTCATTTAACCACGATAGGTTCGATTTAGATTAAAAACTTTTCAAAGGCGTCCAGGCCAAGATAAGCAGCAGCAAAAGATTAAAAAAAAAGTTGTTGTACACAGATACAAAACAGTAAAATAACAATTTAGAAAAAAATCCTTCAAAAGATCTTACACAAATGTATTTATCATTAATTGGAATAACACGACATCTCAGCTGAATAGGGATGGTTAAAAGTACTCTATATGTCTTTCTTGTTTCTGAATATGTAATACACTTTGACATTCACAGCAGAAAAACCTTCTTTTTGATTCAAATAATTGGCAAATATTTTACCTTTTTACGAATTTAGATAAGGTTCAGATGGAAACACGTCAAAGAAGGAAGGTCAACCTTCCAATAACCCTTTTCAAAAGACTCTTAAAAATCTTCTACACACACACACACACACACACACACACACACACACACACACACACACACACACACACACACACACACACACACACACACACACACACACACACACACACACACACACACACACACACACACACACACACACACACACACACACACACACACACACAGATAAACATAATGTCTATGACAGTGGCTGCGCATCAAGTGTTGGTCACTTTGAATAGCACTAGGTCTGAGACTGAGCTGTAGACATAGTACAATATGTTTTGTACTCTCTAAACATGTTTCACATGTTTTTCTCTGGCTCCGTTTCCTTTGATCAAGTTGTAAACCAGAAGCAGAGAGTATTGAAGGAAAGGGGGTATGAGAGGAAAAAGAGCCAGATGGAGAAAAGTGAAAATGGATTTAATGTAGCGCAACAATAAAAAGGGGCAAAAGGAAGCAAGAGACAGAATGAGCGATGCAGGGGAGGGCTATGCAGAGGCACAGACACAGAATGAAAGAGTACTAGAGAAGGAGGTAAAACAAGGCGGGTGGTTGGGAGAAACAGTGGAGGGAAGGGAAAAATGTGCTGAGAAAGGAAATAGGAGCCGATAAAGTTTTTAACTGATTGCTCATTAATGAGAGAGGGACAGGAGGAGGGGGAGTGGAGAGAAAGGAGAGAGGAGAGAATCCCCCCTCCTCTTCCTCTTGGATGCTGCTGCTGCCTTCAAACCATACTCAGAGCAGCGTTTATGGGTGACTGGACAAATATTCTCAATTGGCAAAGATTGCATGTTAGGGTTCTTGGCAAATATTCTAATGCAAAATGATGAATAATACAAACACATGATGATTGCATTTAGCTAAATGCTCTTTTGGCATGGCTGTGCGGAAAACCTTTACCCTAAAGCCTATTAATAAGGCTTTAAACTTGTTTTACTGTAAGCTCAGTATATGTGCAGGCAGTTTACCATTCATTTCAATGGCCTATTGAGATCATCCTGTGTGTGATGGGACTGCTGGGGCGGCCTAACATAGCTGAGAGATGCAAAAAAGCACAAGTAATAAATCTGAGATACTCCTCTACTGCAGGGACTCAGTCATCCATCGGCCCGGTGTGCACAGATCCTGCAGAGCTGTTTGTTCAGAGGAGAATCATACAGAAACAGTGGAGCACGATGCAGAGAGCAGGAGGGTGAGAAGCAGACATGTTTGGTATCAAGGGGCCACTGCAGTGTGTCGCACACATCTGCACCCACATCTGCAGAGTCCTGCTAAGCGACTCATACATCAAGTAAGGACCCTGCTGCAGACCTAGTGCAGTACTCTACAGTCCACACACACACACACACACACACACACACACACACACACACACACACACACACACACACACACACACACACACACACACACACACACACACACACACACACACACACACACACACACACACACACACACACACACACACACACACACACACACACACACACACACACACACAGCTGATAAAAACCAGGGTGAGGGAATATAAAAGAAAGCTATATATAGTTGACGTGCTGTGTTTTAATGGTTCAATCAAAGAACTGACAGGAAGGGAGCGATGCAATAGTTTCTTATTTTATCCTCGATTTAAGGCAGTCAGCTTTTCCTTTTTTTATAGTAAAGAGGAGGGATTAGGAACATCCCAGCGTATTGTACGTGTTCCCCAGACAGTAAGTGTTTCCCCATGCACAGGAAGAAGCTGCGAATAACTCATGCTCCCATTTCAGAGTCCCAATGTAACATCTTGAAATTGTAAAACCATTTCTCCCATGATGCAGCATTTTCAAAGCCTCTTCCTGTGATCAAGGTATGACACTGATATGCACTGAAATTGGACCCTTGGAAAGACATCTCGCAGGACAGGTTTCTGGCCCAGAGATGTTTGCATTTCCAAATTTAGATGCTCCAAGAAAGCATCCCTGACCAGCAGCGGTCGATAGCCATTAATTACAGGGTGCAGGCACTCAATGCAGGTCGATATGCAGCGGCCATCTCACTGCCCGCTGGGTAATTATTTCCCAGATCTCATTTAAAGACATTAGAGTTGTGGAGTGAAGGGGACAGCAACAGGAGAGAGGAAGAAAGAAAACAGAGGTCAGTGCAAAAGTGAGAGTGAGGGGAATAGTGGAAAAATCATTTGCATAGGATTATCATCTTCCTGCTTGTGTGTAAGATCGTACTTTTGGCAGTGTGTGACTCCTGCAGTTGTCTCAGGTTGCACCGAACACACCCACAAAACGTTGCATCAATAAATCGGTTTATTTAAAAGAATATGTTACAATTTATTACAGTAAGCGACGTAACCAAACAATCTCTCTGAAATTGTACATTTCAACATGTCAAAGAATCTGCGGGTTGACGATCTCCATCCTCTTCTTAGCGTGACTCTTCAAAAGCCAAACTACATCAGGTGATAAACCGAACAACAGAGATGCTCAAATGAACATATTATCTTACTAAAATAAATACTGTTAGTGACACTAAACTTTAGTCAGCATGAGAGAGAGAAAGAAGGGGGGCTTAGTGCATACAGTACTTGAAAGTGGGCAGATCAGACAATGTCAGAGGATCCACCACGTCAGATACGCTCCAGTAAGCGGACAAGAACACTGGGAAATGCTTTCAGACTTTAAGGTCGCAGGTCTCTAAACTCAAGGCTCAATACATTCATTAAACCTCCTTGACACACCCACCAGGGTCTGCTGAAGCTCATGAATCACCCAAAACGGCTTTTGTGAACCGTTCATCATTATAACAAGCCCTCTGAGCAAGAGCCAATCAGAATCAATCTGTGACTCTTTACTTGCCCGCAGTATAAAAGAATACTGTTGATAATGTCATAAGGAGCTAAATAGTAGTAAGGGCTAAATATTATTTAAATACTGGTTAACTGTCATTCAGCGGCATCTTATACTTATTTGATTAACTAATTTAAAACAAGAAAATAACATGAAGTTGTCATGTTGTAATGCATCACAGTGGAAACATATGTGATTTTAAATGAATTGATTTGGACTAAACATGAAGCAGCTTTTGAGTTAAGCAAAATCTTTTAAATTGGCTTTCTAAATGAGTTCATAATATGATAAACCAGTTCAGATGTTATGCTAGTAATATCCCAACATAACACCGGACAATTATTAACATTTAATGTCAGCAGTTCAGAGTTTAGTGATGTGATAACGTATGATTGCAAACATGTATTTGATTGTCAGCCTGAAGTCTCTATTGGATCAAATAATCATGTTTATCGCTCATTGCCTCTGATAACAAGGTTACATTTTTGGTTCGTCAGTTAGTCAGAAAAACTACCGGCAATTTCCATATCAATTGTTTGAAGGAAGAACCCTTCACCTTTTGGATCCGGACCGCAAGGCGGATACACACATTCGTTTTCACTTATGTAAACGACCTTGGCGGAGGTCTGTTCTCTCTGAGTGTCCTTTCTGGTACATTATTATTACGTTATACTACGAATGAGAACATTAGCTGTGCTCATTTAGAGGGACATTGAATTACACTTTCACTTCACTACACTGCAGCTGTGTGATCGGTTTTCTACCTAGCCTTTAGTTAATGTGCCGTTATATTCATATCTGTTTAACGTTGATGAAGTGTGCAAGCTGCCCTTTTTTTGCGAATAAAAATCTTCTTCCCACTTAACCTGAATCTGGAGTGCAAGAGCAGTTCAACAGTACAGCGAAGTTCCAGCAACAGAAATAAATAGTGCTCCAATTAGAAAGGCCTTTTGAATTACAGGCCTATTATAAACCCCTTGGGAGCTTTCAGGAGCAAAGTAATCAGTGCCTGTTCAAGAGCAGAAGGAGGAGAAGGACCCCTGCTGTCTCTTATGGGGAATGCATGCTCAACATATTGTACTCCACTGTCTGATCACTGCTGCTCTACAATGGTCTCAAAAATATGAACATGTAGTGTTCACACAATACTATAAATACAAACAAGGTGAAAGTGTGGCTCTGGACACTGCACATGTTGCCTGATGATGTAGTGGATAACAATAATGTTGTAATTCAGTCAGAAATGAATGTAAACCAATCTGCTTCTTCGGTTACATCTCCCACATTAGGGGGCTGTTAATACTGTCGGATAAAGTGCAACATTAGTCTGAAATGTAAAGTCGTTCCTGCTTGTGTCAAGTCATCACAGCTATGTCTCTGAATGAAAAAAACAATTTTACATCGTGTCCACTTTCTCTCTCTCTCTTCTGTCACATTACAATGTTAATAGGTTTGTTTTATAGATGCAAACTGGTCAACAAATCAATGAAAATGTTTGTATGCGACATAATTAAACGATGACTTACATTCTGAGGGCCTGACTCTGGTCGGACCCTTGCCTTTTGGGTCCCCCAGCACGCATTAACATGCACAAACACCTGCACACTAACAACTGGCCGTAAATGGACACACTGCGTCTTCCTGTGGTCAACCCTCAGTCTCGCTGATCAGTGTTAGCTGTGTTCCCCTTTGCGAGCACTAACACTTTTCATTGTTAGTCCCACAATATTTCCTTATTCACTCCAGCTTGCTCTTCCCGGTAGGACTACTTCAGAGGAGGCTAACAACCTCCCCACGTACAAGTCACATTCCACTTCAAGTCCCGGCCAATAAGAAGAAGGCCTGCATGAATCCAAGTCTGGACAGAGTTCTGCTTATGCGTGATTATGGTGCGCTGGATTCAAAAGTTCTGGTTCACGTGTCTGTAGCTTTTTATATTTCAGTTTATTCTATTTGTTTATTTGCAGGTGCTTGTTGGTTTGCATGTATCGGGGGTAGCTTTTAGGTTGTAGCTGATGAAGTGTAAAGGATGACCAGGTAGTTAATAGCTGAGCGTAGCTGGGTCCGGGGCTAGATGAGGGCCGCTGGCGGTAGCGGTTTTGAGTTAAGAGGTAACAATCTCCCTCCCTAGGTGCCTCCATCCCTTCTGTGCCTCAGCAGCTGGAAAATATTCTGAAACAGAAAGAGCAATCAGGAGGAAGACACTCTCCGTAAACAAAAACACAGAGGAATTCACCCAGGCTATTGATTAATCGTATACTGGACAGAGGCAGGCAAAGCCTTACCTTGCCAAACATACCATCTTTACTGCAGTTCTTATTGTCCTTGTCTGTAGCCTCCTCTTCCACCTGTAGAAACACACACATTGCAGGTGTGAGTGAAGCACCCAATGGCTTGTAATAAAACACATTACAATGTTTGTAGATGGTCCTTACCTCCTTCCTCCACTTCAGCTCACAGAAGACTCTCTCGAAGCACTCATGCATGTAGTTAAACTGGAAATCGCCCACGCAAAGCAAATACAAAGAGAGAAACAAACATTTAGATTTGATATGGTTTACATATTTACTCTTGAGAGGAATGGTTTGATATGCATAACACTAATTTTCTGTACTTTTAATATAAGGTTAAAGACAGCAGCTGGTTAGCTTAGCACAAAACTGGAAACAGCAAGCTTTGCTCCGTCCAATGGCAAGAAAAAATACACCAACCAGCGCCTGTAAGTCTCACTAATCTACGTTATGTTTAATCCTGACAAAAACTGAACCGTCAAACGTAAATGTACAGTTTTAGGGAGAGTTATGCGCTACTTCTTGGCTAGAACCTTAAACTTCCTAGACTTAGAGTCTCCGCTTGTTGCCAGGCAACCGCTCACAGCCAATGAGTAGCGTAGTGTAACCGGCCAACACTTTGGTTTTTGTATTGATTAAACAAACGAGAGGTGAGCTTTAGATGTGCTGTTAGACACATCCATTCATTTTGTCTAATCTTTATTAACTAAGTAAACCGGCTGCAGTAGATTCATATTGATGAGAAGATATTTCCTTAAATATTACATTTTGCCCGTGAGTTATAGTTGAAGAAAATCGATTAATTGATTGTTTTTATTTCTCTAGGAGCTGCAATTTGACTGGTATAAGATGAGGGCTATTAGCATATGCAAATGAATGTGCGTGCGACACTCACATAGGGTGTAAATATCTTGACCCATCGTGGTTTCTTCTCTCCTCGTGCATATTCAAAGCAGAAGGCCATACCCTCTTCATCTGTGTCCCACCGCTGCATCTCACCCCAGTCAAATGCAATCACCTGGTTCTGGAACAATATTAAGGCTTTAGTACACTCACTCCCTTATACATGCAAAATATGTCTATATATACACACACACACACACACACACACACACACACACACACACACACACACACACACACACACACACACACACACACACACACACACACACACACACACACACACACACACACACACACACACACACACACACACACACACACACACACACACACACACACACACACACACACACACACACACACACACACACACACACACACACACACACACAGTTGCCCTTGCCTCGAGTGTCCCTTCCTCGGTGCAGGCGTGCAGCTTGAAGTGGTGAATGCTGATGGCCGTGATGACATGGCCTTTACGTCGCGAGTCGCAGGAACAGTGTGGGAATAGGATCTCATTGTAGCCCTCGCAACCCCTTAACAAACTCAGATACTGAGAAAGAAAGAGGACAGAAGAGACAATTATGTTTTTAACTATATATTATAATCTGTACTTGTTCAACTGACTGAAGTTTAGATAGAGGATGCACCTTCAGATGTTTGACTCTAACTAAGCTTAATCAACCAAATCCAGAGAACATTCACTCACTTTATGTATTCGCTGCAGCCCAACTGATCTGAAAACAGGTAATGAGTATTTACTAGCTGGGGGAGGTTACATCTCTCCAGAGCAGGTTCATTTATTTATGTTTTTTAGAAAAACTCAATATTTCCTAATCTAGACTCTCCCTGTAAACTGAGGGAAATGTGTGCCTTTTGCGCTTTGTAACACACATTTAAAGGAGACTGATCAGGTGAGAGAGGGAATGGTAATAGCCACACTGCGCAATTACTATAATAAGTAACTCTATCTGCCTATCTATCTGACAGCAAGTTCCTCAGGAGCAGTAGAGAGGAGCTGTTTGGTGTCTGGTGAATGTGAGAGACTGACCATAGACATCTTCTTCTGCTCCGCCAGCTTCTGCAGCTGGTAGGACTTCTGCTCTGCTTTGACGAAACCTTTCTTCACATCATCGGCAGCCTGCAAAGGAATGAACAAATAGGGGAAACTGTTCAAACAAACCCACAAATAACTGATTCATACACACGCTGAAAAGGTAAAAAGACATATGCACACACCTGGTGAAAGAAGTAGTTGACAGCAAGCTGGTTGTCATTGAGCAGAATCTCCTCTTCAGTAGTGAAGAGCCATTTTCTCAGGGTGAGGCAGGTTCCTGGGATGGCTGAGGTATAGTTCTGTACGTAGAGCTTGTGAGGGAACTCGTTGGGGGCAAGCTTTCGCACTGAGGAAGAAAGAAAGTGAGGGAGGGGAGAGAGAGAGAGAGAGAGAGAGAGAGAGAGAGATATCCTGTTCTTATGTGTTTGAGAAAAACTGTTGAGCTGTCACCTTTGCTTTTGAAATCTTGTAACTATTCTGCACCCAGGGTAAAGATAAAATAGCATTTAGTGACAAATAAGTAATATGATACATGTTCTGCATGGTACTCTCATCTTGTTGATAAAGTGGAAATTAAAAATGTAAATTAAAATAAGAGCAAGAGTTGTTACAGAGGTGAGAAGGACCAATGATTTACAGTGTAAGTCCAAATGACCAATTATTGGTCAATCAGGGTAACAACTCTGGATATACATTATAGCATTAAAAGTAAGGAAATATATATATTCTTTAAAATTGTTACATTTTAAAAAGGTGAAAAGCTGAGAGGAATGGGAGGGGATTTATCATCGTGTTGTTGCTCCAAGAAGAATACTAGCTGGTGCCTTTGAAAGTGTAAGACTTTTGAAAAACATGGATGTTCCTGCCCACGACTGAGAGGTACAAAATACTTTCTAATTTCTTGGGAGAAAGAAATAAACTCCTGAGACATGTACGCAAAACTCTCTCTTGAATTCACTGCTAATGTACTGCTGCTTCTGCAGCGCACAACCTTCATAGAGAATACATTCAGTGGTGCCGCATAGGTTGAACATTCTTCTGATATACAGTAGATTTATTTAGCTGCTTGAAATATCTAAATTATCGTCATACCAAACTAGCCTTGAGAAGGTGAGGATTGGTTGAAGTGACATATGAACATTCTTGCACAAAGGCCTTCTAATATATTTGTTTTGAAGGAACATGGGAACATTTTCAGTGTAGAAATTTTGGAGCATGCACAAAAACTAAAAGCTCAAATGCACGTTCTTACTAACCGAAGGTGTGGTTGATGACCTCAAACAGAGCGAAGTAGCTGGCTGTTACACTGTCCATCCCTAGTTTCATAACCACAGCCTGAATAGGAAAGACGGAGAGAGACAAAGTCAGAGAAGGTGAAGAAACAAAACTGATAGGGTCCTGGTTATAATGCGTAACCGTTTTCAGGCCTGTGTGTGTTTTTACCTGGTACACCTGGTCTGTAGTGGAGTTTTTACGAACTCTGGCGGTTAGCGTAGTTTTGTCGGGCATGGCTATTCTTAACTCCACATCTGACACGCCATTATAGTTCTATGTAATAGGAAGGAGAAACCAACTGCACATGAGACACAGGCAAATGACCACAAAAAGAAACAGCCGTGTTTTATTTTATTTTACCTCGTCTGATTCAGACAGGAACTCCTGCATGATATCACTCTCGCCAATTACCCGTACAGAGCACACTGCAGAGATATAAGAAGGGAACCATTTTTTATATGGAATAACAGTGGTCATGCAATGGCACAAACAATGTACTTATGGACTCTGGGGTGGACAGTATGTCTTCCAGACCTTTCCACACTTTTTATCCCAGTACTTAAAGGTGACCTATCATGCAAAATGCACTTTTGTAAGTCTTTTATACATGAATATACAGAAAACACAACCCTCTCTATTTTCCTCCATACCCAAATCTGTTAAAAAGGGGCTGCAACAGATCTGATACAGACTGATCCAGATTTGAACACTTCTGTGACGTGACAGAAGTGGCGCTACGGCTATTGGGCCAACTCCACCAATCAGGAGGAGACAGCCACGGACATTGCCGTTCGAAAGCGCTGGAGACACTGTAGTACATATGCCAGGCCTGTAGATGGTGCTGTTCTCACAGAATCAGCCCATGCAAAGACAGTGTTAAATTGAGCGAAATGAGGAATGGCTAAAATGCATGATCTGTTTGGTATTTTGAAAAATAAAAAGTATAAATATGTCTTATATAGGTATGGTCCTACACTATATTATTCAAATATAGCATGATAGGTCCACTTTATGTTTACAACAGGATGATACTGATTACTACTTTCTATCTTAACATTTCATTTTCTCTGACCTTTCTCTAGGTATTCCTCAAGACCCCTGCGTCGCGCGTCCAGCTGCTGCTCCGACAGTGAAAAAGGCCATTTCCCAGGCAGTTTTGGGAACGTAAAGTTGGCAAATTCCCTCTTCAGATTTTGGTGTAAGATCACAAACTCACGGTAACGCTTAGAGCATAGCTGCCGGCCCGCCATGTATACATTATATACCTGAAAGAGAATGCAGAGAGTTGGAATATAAAACACAATGGCAGAAGTTGAAGACAAATCCTCCTGCCGTATGAGCTGTCACTTGAGCTGCCAAGTATTGTCAATATTCTCATTAAGTTATCTACGAAGCCATCCACAAGTGCACCCACCACAAACTTTTCCTGGTTGAGCTCGGTGTGTTTGTAGCTCGGGACAGAGATGGGGACAGCCTGCTTGTCGGAGTAGTCATAGCAGGACAGGGCTGAAACGTCGTCTCCGGGATCGAGGCACTCGGCCTCCTGGGGCGGGACGGACAGCACGGCCAGCACCAGCTCCCTCTCTCCGGCACGGATCAGGTCCACCACCTGCTTGTGGGTGGCTCCCTCTACATTTACACCATTTCTGTTGGAAAGCGAGAGGAAGAGCTGTAGACTATTGTAAAGCTTCTTTCTTTGTATTAATGCAGACAGAGCATTATTTACTACTTCAGTGTTTCCCCTAGGTTTACTGCTTTGGGGGGGTGCTGCCTGAGCGGGGGGGGGAGCAATCCTCTGGAACAGAGAGAGGAGCTGTGGATTATTGTTATTGATTAATGCATCAGTGTTTCTTAGGGTCAAAAAAACTAAACTCACAACTTAAAATGAAAGCGTTTAGTTTATTTAAAGGTAACCTATCATGCAAAATGCACTTTTGTGCGTCTTTTATACATGAATATGTGTCCCCGGTGTTCCAGGGAACTCACCAAGTGTCAGAAAACACAACCCTCTCTATTTTCCTCCATACCCAAATCTCTGCAATCTGATACAGACTGATCCAGATTCGAACACTTCTATGACGTCACAGAAGTGGCGCTACGGCTATTGGCCCAACTCCACCAATCAGGAGGAGACAGCCACGGACATTGCCGTTCGAAAGCGCTGGAGACTCTGTAGTACATATGCCAGGCCTGTAGATGGTGCTGTTCTCACTGAATCAGCCCATTCAAAGACAGTGTTAAATTGAGCAAAATGAGGAATGGCTAAAATGCATGATCTGTTTGGTATTTTGAAAAATAAAAAGTATAAATATGCCTTATACAGGTATGGTCCTACACTATATTATTCAAATATAGCATGATAGGTCCACCTTAATAAAAGAGCACATGTTCAATGTGAAAAGTGACAGTAGTTATAGATTATTTGCAATTTGGTGCTATACAGTATATACTGTATATTAAATAAATAAATAATATATATATTTTTTTAAACACCTTGAATTTCAGGGGGGGCGCGGGGGTCCGTTGGCGGGGATCCGTTGGCGGGGCGCAGCGCCCCTCCAAGACAATGGTAGGGGAAACACTGCTACTTGCTTACATTATTCAACGTTTACTAAGAGAACTACTTACATTGTTAGTGTGTATGGCACATTATGCGGCACATATGATAACATTATGTAAATAATTCAGCGCCTCTTAAATCACTTTTATTTATTTTCGTTCTCACTTCTTCAACTGCATACATTTTTTCGAAAAAGGTATCAGGTTAATATGGCTGTTGTTTGGCCATGATAGTCGTGTGGAAACCTGATATTGGGAATCTCTAGAAATGAATCTCATGGAACACAAGTTTTGAATGAAATGACAGAAAAGAAAATCAAGTGAAACAGCTTCTGTTTATGTGTGGCAGACCGAGAGAGGCTAAGGCCTTCAAACCACTCTAGACTCAAATCTTCCCCCGGAGGGAATAACACTTTTGGGTTATGTCTTTAGCACAGCTGAGCATGAGTAACACTGGGTGTGCGCCTTTTGGTAGGCATGATTATGACTGTTGTGCTCCTGACCAATGTTTTACTTTACTCAAAACTAAAGAAAGCGTTGTATAAATATCATATCAGTAAATTACATTATTATGTGCTTTATATTCTGTGCAAATGTAATGAACTGCTTCAACTTAAACAACAGCTAACAGAAATGAGCTTGAATACATTGACCTATTCTTTTCTTTAAACTTTTTTTACAACAGACAGAAACCAACAAATTACTCAAATGTCAATATAATGTTAATTTGCATAACCTGAGTGCAACCCGGTTATACTTTAGGTGACATCTTAATCACTATTTGTGTGGCATACATCTGTTAGTAAAAGCTGGCCTTGGTGTTCTCATATGAAGCTTCCTCTTTGAGTCTTGCCAGATAGGGCAT
The DNA here is from genome assembly GCF_949606895.1 of Notothenia rossii. Classification (NCBI taxonomy): domain Eukaryota; kingdom Metazoa; phylum Chordata; class Actinopteri; order Perciformes; family Nototheniidae; genus Notothenia; species Notothenia rossii. The sequence goes on from NC_136905.1 coordinate 17,949,810, forward strand.
TCTTAGATTTCTTGTTAAACTTTGCACTTATGTAAAAAGTCTTCTTTCTCTGTTTACACATTGCCTTATAAAGACCAAACATTTCCAACCTTCATTCAGAGATGTAACTGTATGCAAAATGTTCATATGATATAGATCACATCATTGGTGCAAAAAATAACATTATTATTATTATTATTATTATTATTATTATTATTATTATTATTATTATTATAGCCTCACTAGGACAACAGTGCATAGAAAAATGAGAAAATAAGTAATAAAAACAGTAATCTGAGTAATACACAAACAATTCATCACATTGCTGTAAGAATCTGTAAATCTAGTACTCCCAAGTGCCTGCTGATTTGGATTATAACATAGAACCTGTGTCGGATTGATGATCTGTTTTGTCAGCATGGCACGATTTATGATGACAGGGTGACACACTGCCAACGCTCTATAATACCTAATAACTCAATGCAAAAGATAACTTCACAGCAGCATGCGACTAAATATAGGAAAACCTTCTGAGCTAGGTGCACAAAAGATGATTATTGAGGTGGAAATAAGAACAGAACAAAAGGGGAGGGACACAAATAAAACTATATTTATATTTTTATTCTGCAGGTGTAGTTGGAGAAGAAAGCCATGTCTCCTACTACACAAAATACAGAATAAGCATTTTGGCAGACTATTATTATATAATAAGCAGCTGCATGATCTAGGGCTCTCTGCTCTTGCATTATCAGCACTTTCTGGGCATATTTAGCTTTTGAGAGACATTTTCCTGTGTGTCATATTTATTTTGTGTAAATAGTTCAAGGATAGAGTCATTTTTTAAATATATATATCTCTGCTGAAGATTAGATTGTTTTATATGTATGTATGCCACAATGATATACAGTAGAACAGGAAACAGGAAACACTATACATTTGCTTTATCATCGAGCAAAAGGCCCAAAAAGTTTTCTCGTACTATTGATTATTCTGCATCAAAGACTCGGGAAGTGGGAGTTGTTTGTAAATGTGCAAAGAAGTATTGATGGAGAAAAGCGGAAAAGAAGCTCTAAACCACTGCAGCTTATCTGCAGGTACTTCATCGTTTGCTTACTGAGATATTGTGAACATACTATGCCTTGAACGAAGGGAGCAATGTTCTATGTGTTGAGACTTAGTCATATCTGGGCCTTCCTTATTTACCGCATATGAGGTACAGGAGAGGAGACAGTACCCTTCAAATAATAATGCTCGTAAAGTATAAAATGTTAAAGCCTACTAGTGCATGGATATTAACCAAACCATTACTTTCAGTGAGCAAAGCCAATTTTATAAGGGGGTGACATATAAAGGGATTTGTATCCAAAAATGCATAACATCCACATGCTTCCACACAACACACACAAAATAATGGGGTCAACAAACTGCCAGGTTACTGAAAGCCATCCATTAACAAAGCAGTGTGCAAAAACCAGCCAATGGGACACAGGGTTTTAGAGAAGGGAAGCCAATCAGAATTGAAATGAAAGCATCCTTCCCTTTCCACACACACACACACACACACACACACACACACACACACACACACACACACACACACACACACACACACACACACACACACACACACACACACACACACACACACACACACACACACACACACACACACACACACACACACACACACACACACACACACACACACACACACACACACACACACACACACACACACACACACACACACACAGAAGTGCCAGTACTGATGCTGAGCTGTGTGCTCCTCTCCATAGCAACAGAGCCTAACATAAGTAAGCAGTCGCCATGCATACTAACATCACACTATCCTGAATGCAGCAGCACACATCAGTGCTCACTGATAGTAACACCAATGTGTGGTTAACTGACCAACTCACCTTCATGATCAATTCTAGCTAAGCAGGCTATGGCTATTGGATGCAGTGTGTTATGCAGAGAGACATACTGCATCTGGTTCCATTGATATTAATGAGTAGCTAAAAGGAGTGACTTGAGAATAACTTGGCATGCTGTGGATGATTAGGTTTCAGTATGACGGGAATTCCTAATGATCCCTGGGCTTTTTTCTGTCTGACACACAGACATCCTTTCATGAGGATGAACGGTGGCTCTGCCTGGAAGACCAGCATCGTGCACGATCACACAGGCTTTTAGGTGATTCTCTAACGTTAAATATAAATTAAATGATGCTCATTGGTCCTGCTTGTCTCAATTTTTATTAACAATCATTTTGAGATGCAACAGTCATGTGTACGTTACCCAAAAACATGCAGTCGGTTAAGCTAATATAGCAGCCACTTACACTTCGAGAATCCTGTCGCCCTTGGAAATACCGGCTCTGTCGGCGGCTCCTCCCGGTAGGACAGCACTGACATGTTGCAGGGGAGGGTACAGTTCTCCGTTAATGCTCCGTAGTTGCCCACCTTCACTGACTTGTCCCCGAACATTAAAGCCATATCCCGAGTCAGACTTCACTATCTGCACCAGCCGTGGGCCTGAAGTAACGGTGGTTGCCTGGCAGCTGCCCGGCGTAACGTTACCGCTACCGGAGCCGTTACGCGAAGAAGGGTGAGGTAACGGAGGAACCGACGAACAAATTCCCTCTCCCTCGACGTCCGCCATTTTTCTATACTCTTTGTATCATTTACTCCAATTCTGCTAACGATAAATATCCAATAAACATTAGCTTGTAGTAGCAGGCTAATCAGCTTGGCTAGCTAACTGACCGAGATCTCCGGAAAGAGCCGACAGAGTCCGATGATTCGCGAGCGCGCGCCCCAGGATGTGTTCCATGTGGGTCAGACTCCTTTCCGCGTGCGGTAAGTTTCCTTTCCTGTTTAGGCCATATAATCAGTGGTTTAAAGTAGGTATGTTTACTCAAGTACTGAACTTAAGTACAATTTTGAGGGACTTGTACTTTACTTGAGTATTTATATTTATATATGACAATTGATAACTTGCAAATTGGTCCTGCTACAAAATCTTTACTATTTTTGTTCTACTTTGTTTGTTATTGCACTATTTTTATTCAATTAAAAAAATGTGAGACACATAATAATACAATAACAAAAATTATGCAGAGAATGTTAACTTATGTTACTACTGTTTTGCTTCTTACCCTAAAAACAATCATTAGAACAATCAATGGATATATCAAACAAAATAGACTAGAATATTACATTACATTGCAATTAGCTGACGCTTTTATCCAAAGCGACTTACAATAAGTACATTTGACCAGGAAGATACAACCTTGAAGAAAACAGAATCATATAAGTACATCAGGTTTCATAGAGCCAAACATTTCAAGTGCTACTCAACTGGCTTTAGATAAGCCAGTCCTTTATTAGTATATAAGTGCTTTGTTAGTAATTCCATCGCTCGAAGTGGAGTCGAAAGAGATGAGTTTTCAGTCTGCGCCGGAAGATGTGCAAGCTATCTGCTGTCCTGATTTCAATGGGGAGCTCATTCCACCATTTTGGACCCAATATAAATATGAGCCAATATATAATATAATATATAAATATGAATATAAAGAGAGATTCCTTAGTTAGTCGTTTTATAAACTCTTTTGCCTTGTTGTGAAAAAACAGGGTTTTTACATAGTCATTTAGTTTGTACTGGGATGCACCCTGCGAGGCCAAATGCTAGTTTGACTATCGAAGGATATTATTCTGAAACTTAAATTCGATATTGGCCCTGAAGAAAAAACAACGTTTTTATAAAGTGTGTCACATACAAACAGAAAAATAACCAACGCAATAACAAAAAGGAAAGTTCACTGCAGCCAAGATATTGAAACATAAATGAATGAAATCAATGAATACAAGCAGAAAACGTAAAGTAAACATGTTAATAATAGTAATGTTATTAAAATACATTTTTCCAAGTTTTTCAAAAGAGTACACTGAGGTAATAGCATTTGTGTCACTATTCAGACTTGGTGTAATTATGAATATTATGTAAGGTTATGTAACACCTCTGTTAAATAAATTGTGAGCCATAGTTAGTATGTAGCTGGTTGTTGGAAACACAGTGGCCTATTATAATGCTGCTATTTGCTGGTTTGTTTAGGATTATAATTTATAATCCTAAACAAACCAGCAAATAGCCATGTATAAACCATGCTGGTTATTTAGGTATTTCATCTATTTCATTACTCATTGTTA
>NC_136905.1:17954199-18101303 GCF_949606895.1 Notothenia rossii
AAAATTATGAACCATCCAGATCTCTCAGGTCTTCAGGGACTGGTCAGCTTTCTGTCCCCAGAGTGAGAACTAAAACAGGAGAAGCAGCGTTTAGTTATTATGCTCCAAATATCTGGAACAAACTCCCAGAAACCTGCAGGTCCGCTGCAACTCTGACTACTTTTAAATCCAGACTAAAGACTTTTCTTTTTGCCGCTGCTTTTAATTGAACTATTCACATCTTGAAATGCACTGTAACTTTTATCCATGTATTTTTTCTTTTAATGTTCATTTTATTATCTTTTCTTTATAATGACTGATTTTAAATGCCATTTTCTTAATGTCTTTCATGTTTTTGTAAAGTACTTTGAATTGCCTTGTGTTGAAAGGCGCTATATAAATAAACTTGCCTTGCCTTACTTTTAAAGTATATTCCACTTCAGCAAAACTAGTTTGGACATAAAGCCTCTAGACATGGTCTCAAGGTAATGGAACAATGCAGCACCTGTGTTAGCTTTTCACATTCACCAAAGCTTTTTAAATGAAAGCCATTATATTTTATGAATTGACCAATTAACCAACCTTCTGGGCATCTGGGACCTCAGGGAAGTTGCCCACATTACAGACTATGACATCATAAAATCGAGTGTTTTCTCCAAACAACAATTGAAAAACCCAGATACCAGACAGTTTACTATCACATATGAAAATATAAAACAGCAGTTTTATACAACTCAGAAGTTGGTCGTGAAAAGAAAAGTTTGCCATTCATTTGAAAGATGACATGAATCAATTATTTGATGGTCATAATAATAAATTACCTTTCTCTTGACCACTGGAAAAAGCGTTGCATAGTTGAATTGCTTCCAGTTCATTCATTATCATTCGGCAGTTAAAATGCGAGGGGTCCCAAACCTATGGCCTAACAGGGAGAAATGATCTACTCGTGACCCATTATATCAGGTCGCGGCCTACAGTATATGGGCATGACTTGTGAATTTGTAAACATCTATTGGTTAAAAAACTCTTACATATCTGAATAGGTCGACTATGTAATATGTCACAATACATTTAAAAAACGCAACACAGAAATAGGGTTGAATATTTGTGTTTCTTATTTTTCTATCCCTGAGACTTTTTCTTGGGGCCCCATGGGGAATCGTAATCCACAAGTTGGAAAACATTGCTTGCAGTCTTGGTTAATAATAACATTGGCTCATTCAGAACTTGTCTCTATTATATGCAGAGGGGTAAGAAGTACTCAGATCTTGTGCTAAAGTAAAAGTATAAATACCACACAGTAGGAATACAAGTAAAAGTACTAGCGTCGAAATATACTTAAAATACTTATATACAGCATAAATATCGTACTTTTACACTTCACTACATTTATTTGATAACTTTAGTTACTTTGCAGATTCGGATTGATAATACATATATTCTATGTAATCACTTAAATGAGAATTGTGTTTGAACTGGATAAAGTACACAAGCTACCCAGCAGTAAATACAGTAAATACAGTAATTAAACATAGTTCCACCTTTACCAGCTGTGGTAATCATTAATACATCAATAATTATAATCATAACATTTAATATTCTGAAATACGCCCGTACACGCCCACTCAGGTCACCTGCTTCTAAATCTACCCAGGCCAGAACCAACCTAAAGCTCAAAGACCGTGCTTGTGCCGCTGCAGCTCTTAAACTGTGGAACGCTCTGCCCCTCCACATTAGACTTCTACACTGTCCGTTTTTCAATCTTAAGTCTTAAAACCCACCTCTTCTCTTAGCGTTCTGCACTTTGCAGATTGTTGCTTTTAAAAAAAAAAAAAAAAGTGTATATATTTTTTACTATATGGCTGTTATTTGTATTCTGTTTATTTGGTGTTCTTCCTGTACCTTTATTTATTTTTTGTTTCGTGAGCTGCACTGTGTAATTTTTTATTTATTTGTACAGTACTTTTAGGATAGATCTCTTAATTAGGAGCCAAGAGATATTATTTTAACATGTTCTATGGCTTTTCAGAGTATGCTCTAAATTATATTTTTACATGCATTTTAAAGAGAGGGCTGGCTGTAGGAGTTCTCATAATATCTCTTTGGTTTAATAACACACACAATTATAAAATGTGACAACATTTATTTTTGTTAGTTAACATCTGTCAATCAATGATTTACAGCACCTTTCAGGTTCTTTAAGCTAACATAAGAACCCATCAATGATTTATCGTTGTTTCTTCAGAACACATTATAATGACATGTCATTTCTAGATTTTATAGAGATGACCTTAAGGCAAAGAATTCTGAGGCAATGTTCCCAAACTACATTTGGCTCATCAGCATCAACAGCAAGGTTGCTGCAAACTGGACAAACTCTGGGAAAGAAACTTTTCCATCCTTGTCCCCATCCAGGCCAGCGAAGAATGCGTCTAACTGTTTTTTGTCCCCCTAAAGAGATGAAGTCCACAGAAGTTTGTATTAGATTTTAAAACATAAAGAGAGGCATACACAGATCTATATTACAATAGTGCTTCATCTTTTTACTTACGGCCATTCCAGGAAACTCCTCGCGGAGCAAATCAGCAAGCTCTGCCTTGCTCATTGAACCTTTGTCTGCGTCTTTTCCAGCATACTTATCGAAGGTGCTCTTCAATGCTTTCAGTTGTTCTTCAAGTATGGCCATGTTTGCTGAAATGAAAAAAGTACTGTTGACTGTGTAGTTGAGTGTTTATTTATAAATGGATTCTTGGAGCGTGCTAGGATCAAGATTCTTACTGCCCAACCATCATTTGTCTTGTGAACATTACTGATTATTTTAAAACGGTGCGATAAAGTCTTGCTCATGTTGCCTTCTCATCTTTTCTTAAAGGGGTAATTACTAAATGTACCCTTGGTTTTGAACAACAGACATGATAAAGTCATGTTTGGGTGGGGCAAGAGAAAAGCTCATTATTGATTTGGTGTGGTAGGCAATTCTGCATCTTTCCAAAAACAATTCAAGGCAACCAAACACATCTAGTCTGATTTCCAAACTCCCTTTACTTGTTGTTCCTCCTTCAATTCATCTCAGTTTCTCTTACCTTTCGCATGACTTTTCAAACAACTTTGCATTTTCAAATTGACAGAATTCCCACAATTTGATGAATGTAACTATAATATGTAAATCAGAGAATTGCTATAATCTTTCTATGCATTGACATTTAAATCCTATACATAGCACTAATAAAACATAATGCTATATTTTAGATATCAACTATTTAGACAATTCAAATGCAAAGGGTTAATGATTCATGTCTAAATGGACTTTAAGAAAAATGTTCACTTACCAAATTCAATGAAAGCTTGAGTAGGTAGAGAGAATGGAAGAGTAGGATTTGTGAAGAGATCACGGACACCTTGGTTTATAGAGAGAGGTTGTGTTACGTGCCCAGTTGGTGCTTGTGTGTGTGTGCTTTTTGTGTGTCTCTCTCTCTCTCTCTCCCTGATTGTCTCCAGGTGCAGCCACTCCCCCAGGTGCTCCCAATCCCCAATCAGGGCCTTAAAGGACCTGAGGAAGGCTGCAGTGGCCTTTCTCCTTCTCCTCTGGCTGCATGTGTGGAGCATGTCTCTGTCTCTGTGTGAGGCCTGTGTTTTAGTGAATTGTTAGGAGATGTGCTCCAGTTTACCTTTTTGTGTATTGTTTAATGTAGTCACTTTCTTTTAGAAGGAAGTTGTTCTTAGTTACTTTAAGTTTGTTTTGCAAATTGGCTGGTGAGCCTCTTTTCTTTTTTTATTAATTAAAGCATCACTTTGTAGCTTCAGCAGTCAGTTTCCTCTCTTTCTCTCGCCCGGTTATGTTTTTTTTGTTACTTTCCTTTGTACCCCTAGTTTAGGAGGGAGCGTAACAAATGGGGGCTGAGTAGTTGCAAGTAAGCTGTAAGTCTATGGTGGTAGACTAGTGCAGTAGTGTGAGTGTTGAAAATTATTTTGTTTGTTCAATATGGCCTCCATTGAGTTGGGTGAGTCCTCTCATACTGGTTCTAAATTAGATGCCAGGTTGAAAGTGAGGTTAGCTTATCTACAGTGAGAGGAGGACCGTGAGCGAGATTTTCAGCTCAGGAGGGAGCTGGAGATCAGAAAGTTGGATGCAGACACAGCTTTCAGGGTGCGTCAGCTAGAGCTGCAGACAGGTTCAGTGGGATCCTCTTCGGGTACACAACCATTGTCAGGTTCTGATGCTCCTTTTGATGTTGGTAACAACATCCAGCTGGTTCCAGTATTTCGTGAGTCTGAAGTTGACTCATACTTTGTTTTGTATGAGCGCATTGCTGCTGCTTTGCAATGGCCGAAAGATGTGTGGCCATACTGTTAGTGCAAGTTAGTCGGTAAGGCTCAGATAGTTTGCTCTTCTCTTCCTGTTGAAGATGGTATACGAAAAAGTTAAATGCGCTATTCTCAAAGTGTATGAGCTTGTGCCTGAGGCTTATAGACAGTGTTTTCGTGGGCTAAAGAAAACACATGGCCAAACTTTTGTAAACTTTGCAATGGAGAAGAGCAAGCTATTCAACGGATGGCGTAAGGCATCAAAGGCTGACGATTTAACTTCAGTTTGTGATCTCATGTTGCTGGAGGAGTTTTAAAAACTGTGTCCCAGAACATACTGTTCATTTAAATGAACACAAAATAACCTCCTTGCAGCAGGCTGCCACTATGGCGGATGAGCTTGTGTTAATGCACAGTGGTGTTTTGGCTCAGAGCAATCCCCATTGTGTTTCTTTCCGGAAAGCTCGTATGCGTGCCACACATTCTCATTCTGTTTCTCTTCCAGGACCCAAGGAAAATAGATTTTTTCTTTTGTCTTGACCCTGGTCATCTAGTGGCAGAGTGTGTAGCTTGGAAGAAGCAGGTGGCAGCTTCCAAGCGGTTTATGGAAAAACCAAAAGGCCGGCACCCAGTTGCAATGCGACAGAGTGGTGAGTTGCAGTTAAGTTCTTCGTCCGTCTGTGACAGTGCTGTGGGTGTGGGTGTTCCCGTCTCTGAAGCGGTGGGTGTGGACCTGGCTCAGAGCGATGTGGATCTGTGTTCAGTGAGTGATGTGGGTATTCCATGTGTTGCTCCAATATCAGCTGCTTGTGAGCAGTATAACGTGTGTTTTATGGAGGGGGGGGGGGCTGTTACGTGCTGCAGTTGGTGCTTTTGTGTGGGTCTCTCTCTCTCCCTGATTGTCTCCAGGTGCAGCCTCTCCCCCAGGTGTTCCCAATCCCCAATCAGGGCCTCCTTAAAGGACCTGAGGAAGGCTGCAGTGGCCTCTCTCCTTCTCCTCTGGCTGCATGTGTGCAGCAGGTCTCTGTCTCTGCGTGAGGCCTGTGTTTTTGTGAATTGTTTAATTTAGTCACTTTCTTTTAGAAGGAAGTTGTTCTTAGTTACTTTAAGTTTGTTTTGCAAATTGGCTGGTGAGCCTCTTTTCTTAGTAATTAAAGCATCACTTTGTGGCTTCAGCAGTCAGTTTCTTCTCCTTTTTCTCTCGCCCGGTTGTTTTTGTGGTTTGTTACGTTCCCTCCTAAACTAAAGGGAAGTAACAGGTTGACACACCCACTTTTCAAGCACCCACGCCATGGTTTTTCTTTTTTCGTTATTTCTTCTCTCCGGAAAAGCTTACACAATGTCAGAGGGTGTATTCATAAAGCTTCCTGGTTTAAAGAGTTGTGACAAACATATAAGAGAACTCTGAAAAAGAGGATGTTGTATAAAAAAATGTGCTCTTGCAGTTAAGCTGAGAACCTGCAGGTAAAGGTTATTTATAGAGTACCAGCCTTTGAGAGAGCTTCTAAGGTGAAAACTAGATGAGTCATTTTAAAATACTAACAATGACCTTATTAAGAGGAGAAAAAGGCGATTACAAAAAGAGGTAGGATATATATTCTCCAAACTCTATGTAACGATGAGTAATGAAATAGATGAAATACCAAAAATAACCAGCATGGTTTATAATCCTAAACAAACCAGCAACTAGCAGCATTAGAATAGGCCACTGTTTCCAACAACCAGCTACATACTAACTATGACTCACAATTTATTGAACAGAGGTGTTACATAACCTTACATAATATTCATAATTACACCAAGTCTGAATAGGGACACAAATGCTATTACCTCAGTGTACTCTTTTGAAACTTTTTCAAAAATTTATTTTAATAACATTTCTATTATTAACATGTTTACTTTACGTTTTCTGGTTGTATTCATTGATTTCATTCATTTGTTTCAATATCTTGGCTGCAGTGAACTTTCCTTTTTGTTATTGCGTTGGTTATTTTTCTGTTTGTATGTGACACACTTTATAAACATTGTTTTTTTCTTCAGGGCCAATATCGAATTTAAGTTTCAGAATAATATCCTTCGCTGTTCAAACTAGCACATTTGGCCTCGCAGGGTGCATCCCAGTACAAAGTAAAGGACTACATGTAAAGGCGCTGACAGGTATTGATAGGTACCTGCATGCCTGGTATCTGTCAAGGTTTTTCACAGCAAGGCTAAAGAGTTTATAAAACGACTAACTCAGGAATCTCTCTTTATATTCTAGTCTATTTTAGTTGATATATGCATTGATTGTTCTAATTGTTTTTATGAAAGAAGCAAAACAGTAACATAACTTAACATTCTCTGCATCATTTTTCTTATTGTATTATTTTTCTGACATCTGCATTACTTGCAAATTGGTCCTGCTACAAAATCTGTAATATGTGTTGTACTCTGTTTCTTATTGCACTATACTTTGTATTTAATAAAAAAAATGTGCTGTCCTATATCATGTTGCATAGTTGGAGGAGCTTGGGACTAAGGTTTTCCATTGCCATATATCTACACTGTACTGTGCATACTGTATGACAATAAAGCCTTTGAATCTTTGAATTTAAACAATTTTTTGAAGAAGTTCTACCCCACTACAATTCAGAGGTAAATATCGTACTTTTACACTTCACTACATTTATTTGATAACCTTAGTTACTTTGCAGATTCAGATTAATGATAATATATATATTCTATATGATCCCTTAAATGAGAATTTAGTTACACCTGGATAAAGTAAACAAGCTACCCAGCAGTAAATAAAGTAATTAAACATAGTTCCACCTTTACCAGCTGTGGTAATCATTAATACATATAATCATAACATATAATATTCTGAAATACGCCCGTACACGCCCTCTCAGGTCAGCTGATCACCTGCTCCTGAATGTACCCAGGCCAGAACCAAGCTAAAGCTCAAAGACCGTGCTTTCGCCGCTGCAGCTCTTAAACTGTGGAACGCTCTGCCCCTCCACATTAGACTTCTACACTGTCCGTTTTTCAATCTTAAGTCTTAAAACCCACCTCTTCTCTTAGCGTTCTGCACTTTGCAGATTTTTGCTTTTTAAAATGTACATATTTTGTACTATATGGCGGATATTTGTATTCTTGTTTATTTGGTATTCTTACTATTTATTTTTTGTTTTGTGAGCTGCACTGTGTAATTTTGTATTTATCTGAACAGCACTTCTAGGATAGATCTCTTAATTAGGAGCCAAGAGATATTATTTAACATGTTCTATGGCTTTTCAGAGTATGCTCTAAATAATATTTTAAAATGCATTTTAAAGAGAGGGCTGGCTGTAACAGTTCTCACCATATCTCTTTGGGTTAATAACACACACAAACAATTATAAAATGTGACAACATTTATTTGTGTTAGTTATCATCTGTCAATCAATGATTTACAGCACCTTTCAGGTTCTTTGAGCTAACATAAGAACCCATCAATGATTTATCGTTGTTTCTTCAGAACACATTATAATGACATGCACTTTCTAGATTGTATAGAGATAACCTTAAGGCAAAGAATTCTGAGGCAATGTTCCCAAATTACATTTGGCTCATCATCAACAGTAAGGTTGCTGCAAACTGGACAAACTCTGGGAAAGAAACTGTTCCATCCTTGTCCCCATCCAGGCCGGTGAAGAATTGGTCCAACTGTTTTTTGTCCGTCTAAAGAGAGGAAGTCCACAGAAGTTTGTATTAGATTTTAAAACATAAACAGAGGCATACACAGATCTATATTACAATAGTGCTTCATCTTTTTACTTACGGCCATTCCAGGAAACTCCTCGCGGAGCAAATCAGCAAGTTCTGCCTTGCTCATTGAACCTTTGTCTTCGTCTTTTCCAGCATACTTATCGAAGGTGCTCTTCAATGCTTTCAGTTGTGCTTCAATCATGCCCATGTTTGCTGAAATGAAAAAAGTACTGTTGACTGTGTAGTTCAGTGTTTATTTATTTATAAATGGATTCTTGGAGCGTGCTAGGATCAAGATTCTTACTGCCCAACCATCATTTGTCTTGTGAACATTACTGATTATTTTAAAACGGTGCGATAAAGTCTTGCTCATATGTTGCCTTCTCATCTTTTCTTTAAGGGGTAATTACTAAATGTACCCTTGGTTTTGAACAACAGACATGATAAAGTCATGTTTGGGTGGGGCAAGAGAAAAGCTCATTAGTGATTTGGTGTGGTAGGCAATTCTGCATCTTTCCAAAAACAATTCAAGGCAACCAAACACATCTAGTCTGATTTCTAAACTCCCTTTACTTGTTGTTCCTCCTTCAATTCATCTCAGTTTCTCCTACCTTCTGCATGACTTTTCAAACAACTTTGCATTTTCAAATGGATAGAATTCCCACAATTTGATGAATGTCACTATAATATGTAAATCTGAGAATTGCTATAATCTTTCTATGCATTGACACTTAAATCCTATACAAAGCACTAATAAAACATAATGCTACATTTTAGATATAAACTATTTAGACAATTCAAATGCACAATGGTTAATGATTCATGTCTAAATGGACTTAAAGAAAAATGTTCACTTACCAAATTCAATGAAAGTCTGAGTAGGTAGAGAGAATGGAAGAGTAGGATTTGTGAAGGGAACACGGACACCTTGGTTTATATAGAGAGGCTGACACACCCACTTTTCAAGTACCCACGCCCTGGTTTTTTCTTTTTTCATTATTTCTTCTCTCCGGAAAAGCTTACACAATGTCAGAGGGTGTATTCATAAAGCTTCCTGGTTTAAAGAGTTGTGACAAACCTATAAGAGAACTCTCAAAAAGAGGATGTTGTATAAAAAAATGTGCTCTTGCAGTTAAGCTGCGAACCTGCAGGTAAAGGTTATTTATAGAGTACCAGCCTTTGAGAGAGCTTCTAAGGTGAAAACTAGATGAGTCATTTTAAAAGACTAACAATGATCTTATTAAGAGGAGAAAAGGGCAATTACACAAAGAGGTAGGATACATATTCTCCAAACTCGATGTAACAATGAGTAATGAAATAGATGAAATACCTAAATAACCAGCATGGTTTATAATCCTAAACAAACCAGAAACTAGCAGCATTAGAATAGGCCACTGTGTTTCCAACAAACTTGTAGACTACATACTAACTATGGCTCACAATTGATTTAACAGAGGTGTTGATTACCTTACATAATATTCATAATTACACCAAGTCTGAATAGGGACACAAATGCTATTACCTCAGTGTACTCTTTTGAAACACTTTCAAAAATGTATTTTAATGACATTTCTATTATTAAGATGTTTACTTTACGTTTTCTGCTTGTATTCATTGATTTCATTCATTTATGTTTCAATATCTTGGCTGCAGTGAACTTTCCTTTTTGTTATTGCGTTGGTTATTTTTCTGTTTGTATGTGACACACTTTATAAACGTTGTTTTTTCTTCAGGGCCAATATCGAATTTAAGTTTCAGAATAATATCCTTCGCTGTTCAAACTAGCACATTTGGCCTCGCAGGGTGCATCCCGGTACAAAGTAAATGACTATGTAAAAACCCTGACAGGCATGCAGGTATTGACAGGGTTTTTCACAGCAAGGCTAAAGAGTTTATAAAACGACTAACTCAGGAATCTCTCTTTATATTCTAGTCTATTTTTGTTGATATATACATTGATTGTTCTAATTATTGTTTTTATGAAAGAAGCAAAACAGTAACATAACATTCTCTGGATCATTTTGTTTATTGAAGACTTTTCTTTTTACCGCTGTTTTTATTTGAACAATTCATATCTAAAACTGCACTGCAACTTTTATTCATGTATTTTTTCTTTTAATGCTTATTTTATTATCTTTGCTTTTTAATCACTGTTTTTAAATTCCATCTTCTTAATGTATTTCATTTTTGTAAAGCACTTTGAATTGCCTTGTGTTGAAAGGTGCTATATAAATAATCGTGGCTTACCTTGCTTATTGTATTATTATTTTTCTGACATCTGCATTACTTACAAATTGGTCCTGCTACAAAATCTGTAATCTTTTTTGTTCTGTTTCATATTGCAATATTTGTATTTAATAAAAAAAAATGTTATGTCCTATATCATGTTGCATTGTTGGAGGAGCTTGGGACTTATGTTTTCCATTGCCATATCTACACTGTAGCTACTGTATGACAATAAAGCCTTTGAATCAAGTTTTTTGAAGAAGTTCTAGCCCACTACAATTCAGAGGTAAATATCATATACTTTTACACTTCACTACATTTATTTGATAACTTTAGTTACTTTGCAGATTCGGATTAATGATAATATATATTCGGATTAATGATTATATATATATATATATATATCACCTAAATGAGAATGTGGTTACACCTGGATAAAGTACACAAGCTACCCAGCAGTCATTAAACATAGTTCCACCTTTACCAGCTGTGGTAATCATTAATACATATAATCATAACATATAATATTCTGAAATACGGCCGTACACGCGCTCTCAGGTCAGCTGATCACCTGCTCCTGAATGTACCCAGGCCAGAACCAAGCTAAAGCTCAAAGACCGTGCTTTCGCTGCTGCGGCTCTTAAACTATGATACGCTCTGCCCCTCCACATTAGACTTCTACACTGTCCGTTGTTCAATCTTAAGTCTTAAAACCCAACTCTTCTCTTAGCATTCTGCAGATTGTTGCTTTTTAAAAATTGTATATATTTTGTACTATATGGCGGATATTTGTATTCTTGTTTATTTGGTGTTCTTACTGTACCTTTATTTTTTGTTTTGTGAGCTCCACTGTGTAATTTTGTATTTATCTGAACAGCACTTTTAGGATAGATCTCTTAATTAGGAGCTAAGAGATATTATTTTAACATGTTCTTTGGCATTTCAGAGTATGCTCTAAATAATATTTTAAAATGCATTTTAAAGAGAGGGCTGGCTGTAACAGTTCTCACCATATCTCTTTGGTTTAATAACACATACAAACAATTATAAAATGTAACAACATTTATTTTTGTTAGTTAACATCTGTCAATCAATGATTTACAGCACCTTTCAGGTTCTTTAAGCTAACATAAGAACCCATCAATGATTTATCGGTGTTTCTTCAGAACACATTATAATGACATGTACTTTCTAGATTTTATAGAGATGACCTTAAGGCAAAGAATTCTGAGGCAATGTTCCCAAACTACATTTGGCTCAGCATCAACAGCAAGGTTGCTGCAAACTGGACAAACTCTGGGAAAGAAACTTTTCCATCCTTGTCCCCATCCAGGCCGGTGAAGAATTGGTCCAACTGTTTTTTGTCCCCCTAAAGAGATAAAGTCCACAGAAGTTTGTATTCGATTTTAAAAACATAAACAGAGGCATACACAGATCTATATTACAATAGTGCTTCATCTTTTTACTTACGGCCATTCCAGGAAACTCCTCGCGGAGCAAATCAGCAAGCTCTGCCTTGCTCATTGAACCTTTGTCTCCGTCTTTTCCAGCATACTTATCGAAGGTGCACTTCAATACTTTCAGTTGTTCTTCAAGCATGGCCATGTTTGCTGAAATGAAAAAAAGTAGGCTACTGTTGACTGTGTAGTTCAGTGTTTATTTATTTATAAATGGATTCTTGGAGCGTGCTAAAGATTCTTACTGCCCAACATTTGTCTTGTGAACATTACTGATTATTTTAAAACGGTGCGAAAAAGTCTTGTTCATATGTTGCCTTCTCATCTTTTCTTTAAGGGGTAATTACTAAATGTACCCTTGGTTTTGAACAACAGACATGATGAGTCATGTTTGGGTGGGGCAACAGAAAATCTAATATGTAAATTAGAGAATTGCTATAATCTTTCGATGCATTGACATTTAAATCCTATACATAGCACTAATAAAACCTAATGCTACATTTTAGTAGTGATTTTACGTATTGCGCCGAGGCTTCGGAGCGTGTGTCGAGTAATCCCCGAAGCTTTTTGTGAAGCATGTATCGAGGCTTGTATCGTTTTGGGCCAGTGACGTCATCGATGACAAACGAAGCCTCGCTGCCTTTCGATACCACGTGACTGCTGCAGGAAGCGATTCAGATCGGTTGAACCCATTGTTGAACCCTATGGTTGAACCTTTGAACCACAACGCTCATAATACCCATGGTGACATAATAAGAACCATATTACCCCTCCTGTACACGGGCCCGCTGGTGACACGATGGAATTAAAAGAGGTTAGAACCTCACTTATATAGAGGTCGGAACATGTCATAAGTATAAATAGGCAAGCATAAATAAATAAAGGAATAAAAACTTGAATAAATAAATTAATAAATACAGGAATAAACATCCAACAGTGTTTTCAGGGAGATTCAGCGTGTGTGCTGTGGTTCAGCTGGAAAGCAGTTGACTCACGACCGTAGGGTCCCTGGTTCAATGACTCGTCAATCGTATTTTTTGTTGTTTATAAAAGCTACAGCTAAATGAGATAATGTAGTTAATAAATGTATTCTTTTATATGGTTTAGCCTTTCTCAGGCTACAACATGGTTAAGTTTATGAATATTACTAAGGAATACAAATCCCTCTTTGCAATGTTTACCAGCCTCCTTAGGCTTTTCAATCACAATCAACTGGAATAAAACAATATTGTTAACATGAACATATGATTTTATGTTCGTTGTTTAGAGTTATTCTAAGGCTTTACTCATTGGGAACTCGGTATGAGGTAGAGCACACTGTTGAGATGTCCAATCTGCCTGTTTTACACACTTTGACCAACAGGGGGTTTGTGTTCAAATGAAGCCCATGATGAAGCCTCATGAGATGAACCCTTTTGCGAACCAATTGGCTGGAAAGCTTCATAAGGCCTCATCTCGCCATCACTACATTTTAGATATCAACTATTTAGACAATTCAAATGCACAATGGTTAATGATTCATATCTAAATTGACTTAAAGAAAAATGTTCACTTACCAAATTCAATGAAAGCCTGAGTAAGTAGAGAGAATGGAAGAGTAGGATTTGTGAAGAGAACATGGACACCTTGGTTTATATAGAGAGGTTGTGTTACATGTGCCGCAGTAGGTGCTTGTGTGTGTGTCTCTCTCTCTCTCCCTGATTGTCTCCATGTGCAGCCTCTCCCCCAGGTGCTCCCAATCCCCAATCAGGGCCTCCTCAAAGGACCTGAGGAAGGCTGAAGTGGCCTCAAGATAGGATATTGATATTGATATTGGAGATCCTGCGACCCTCTCACGAGCGGACACACGTGCTGAGACTGAGTAGACGGAGATAGGAGTGAACGTTGAAGTGAGTGCGAGATTGAGAGCAGCTGGTGGAATGGCTTCTCTGAGTCCTGGAGAGGAGGATATGGAAAGTGCATCTGAAGGAGGATGGAATGAAGTAAGGAAAAAGACTTCAAGAAAGAAGATAGACATGTCAAGTGACAGTCTTAGTGAATCTGATTCACAGAATGAATTGAAGAAAGTAAAGAAAAGGATTGAGAATGAAGAGTGGAAAGTGATTGTGGAGTTTGGTGAGCAATCCGCAGCTAAGCTACATCCAGTGGCCCTGACTAAAGCAATTCACAAAGAAATTGGATCGATAAAACAAGCACGATTTCTGAGCAAAGGACGGATGTTGGTTGAGTTGATTAATGCAAGACAACAGGAAAAGTTACTGAAAATGAAGACCCTGAATGAAGTTCGAATTAAATGCCATGTTCCTGGAGCAAATCGGAAAATACTTGGAGTTATCAGTGGAGTTCCCATAGAAATAGGCATAGAAGAACTCAAGAAGGAAATTTAAAGGGGGGAAAGTGACTGTAGTAAAGCGTCTTCCTACTAGGTATCAAGGTAAGATAGTGGATAGTTTGTCTGTTCTTCTTCAGTTTGAAGAAACAATGCAACAGAAGATAATGATCGGTTGCATGAGCTTTCCAGTAAGAGAATTCATCCCTAAACCTCTGCGGTGCTTTAAGTGCCAAAGGTTTAGGCATGTGGCAGACAAGTGCAAAGCAACTAAGCCCAGGTGTCCAACATGTGCGGGGGAACATGAATATGGTAGTTGTACTGCAGGTGCTAAGGTGAAATGTTGTAACTGTGGTGGGGAACATAGTGCTGCGTATCAGGGCTGTGAAGTGCAGAAAAAGGCCAAGGAGGTGCAGAGATACAAAGTGCAAAATAAAGTCTCATATGCTGAAGCAACAGAAAAGGTTTCACTAAACATAGCTAGGAAATCCCAAGTAGCATCAAGTATGTTCTCTTCAAAAGATTTTCCCAAACTCCCACAGGCAAAGGAAAGCTCCACAAAGTGTTCACATAAGTGTGTGATAGGAGAGGATGCATTGATTGTTAATAAGTACACATTTGTGGCCTTTATTGGAAAAGTGGTGAATGTTGCTTTACAACAAACAAAAAAGAGGTCAAGACTGAAAACAATAGTGGAAGCAGCAGGTGAATTTTTGGGGATAAAGGATATAACCGTTGAAATGATACATGAAATGATAGCCACCAATAATGATGATTCACAGATTAGTGAGTAGATTAATGGTTTTTCTCATTCTGCAATGGAATGCTAGAAGCCTTATTGCAAATGGACAAGAATTCAAGACCTATATATATGAGTTAAAAGAAAAACCAGACGTTATTTGTATTCAAGAAACATGGCTGAAGACTCATTTGGACTTCATAATTGGGGGATATACTGCTATAAGACAAGATAGAAATAATGGCCAGGGAGGGGGATGTGCAATCTTTATCAGAGAAGTCATGTCTTATAGTAAACTAACTTTTAAGAACAGTCATGATTTAGAAATAAGTGGGTGTAGAAGTTTGGATTAATAAAAGGAAAATTAGTGTCCTGAATTTTTATAATCCATGTAATAAACTCAAAATAGAGGAATTAGACGGTCTTTGCCAAGGAAATGAAATAATATGGTGTGGTGATTTTAATGCACATAATACAATGTGGGGAGGGAGATCAACAGATTACAACGGACAGGTGGTGGAGGATTTAATGGAGGCAAAGGAATTAGTTTGTTTAAATAATGGGCAAGGTACAAGGATCAATTTTAGAGATGGAACAGAGTCTGCGATCGACCTAACTCTTGTAACAAGTGAATTAGCTTCTGGTAGCAGTTGGGAAGTATTGGCAAATAACAGTATTGGGAGTGATCATCTTCCGATTATAATCAAGTTTGATATAAATCATGTTGAGCTAGACGGTATCATGAGATGGACTTTTTCTAAAGCAAATTGGGAGATGTTTGCTAAATTGTGCGATAATGAATTGGATCAGATTGATATGGCAGAAAGTATTGATGAAATAAATGAGCAATTTACTTCAAATATAATTAAAAGTGCTAATCAAACTATTGGGAATAAAACTGGGAAACTTGGTAAATGTGTTAAGATGGTACCGTGGTGGAACAAAGACTGTAATGATGCAATCCGAAACAAAATCAGGCTGTTTGGAAAGCTAAGAAAGACACATTCATTACATAATTTATTAGAATATAAAAAGGCACATGCTCAGGTGAGGAACATTGTTAAAAGAGCAAAAAGGGAGTGTTGGAGAGGATTCTGTTCAAGTATTGGGAGAACTACACCATTAGATAAAGTATGGGGAATGATTAAGAAGATGAGGGGAATAAGACAGCAGAGTAACCTGCCAGTGTTCGAGATTGGAGGGGAAGTTGCCACTGGTGCTTTGGAGAAGGCAGAAATTCTAGCTAAAAATGTTGTCAAAGTTCATTCTTTGGAAAATTTGACAGAAGAAGGTAAGATCAGGAGGCAGGAAGTGTTAGATGAGCATCCTAATGTATATGAAGAAAGACATTCGTTGCAGAGTGTTGTAAATATACCTTTCTCTATTCAAGAGTTGAGAAGAGCATTAAGTAAGTGTAAAATGACTGCTCGTGGGAAAGATAATGTATGTTATATAATGTTGACCAAATTAAGTGATTTTGCATTAGGAAAGCTGCTGGAGATGTACAATAAGATCTGGGAGAAAGGGAAGCTGCCAATAATATGGAAAGAGTCTGTCATTATTCCCATTAGGAAACCTGGGAAAGATCCAACCAGTCCAGGCAGTTATAGACCTATAGCTCTGACATCACACTTGTGTAAAGTTATGGAAAGAATGATAACAGAAAGGCTAACATACTACATTGAGGAAAATGAACTAATGACTCCTTATCAGAGTGGGTTTAGAAGAGTGCGGAGTACTTTAGATCCACTGCTGTGCCTGGAGTCTGAAGTCAGGAAAGCCCAAGCGAACAAGGAGTGTGTTGTAGCTGTATTCTTTGATGTGGAAAAAGCTTACGATGTGGAAGGAAGGATTATTAATAAAACTGGACATTATGGGTCTGGGAGGTAATGTATATAATTGGATTATGGATTTTTTGTTTGGCGGTGCCATCAGAGTCCGAGTTGGCAAGTCATATTCTCGAAGGCATGAAGTTGAAAATGGAACCCCGCAGGGGAGTGTCATCAGTCCTCTTTTATTTTCTATCATGATCAATGATATATATACACAAGTAGGATCTGATGTTGGTAAGTCACTTTTTGCAGATGATGGAGCTATTTGGAAAAGGGGCAGAAATGTAAAATATATTGTAGCTAAGATTCAGGAAGCCATTACGGAAATTGAAAGCTGGTCTCTGACATGGGGGTTTAGATTGTCGGTGGAAAAAACTGAAATTTTATTTTTTACGAGGAAAAGGATAGGTGAGGAGGTTAGGTTAAAACTTTATGGACAAGATCTAAAGAAAGTGAAGACATTTACATTTCTAGGAATATGGTTGGACGAGAGAGTCACATGGAGTACCCACATTGATAAAGTAGTAGATAAATGTAAAAGGGTTTAAATGTTATGAGGTGCTTGGCAGGCACTAAGTGGGGGGCTGATAAAGCTGCTTTGAGGAACGTATACACGGCCTTAATAAGATCAGCCATAGAATATGGACTAATAGTGTATGGTTCAGCTGCATATTCTTCTCTTCAAAAATTAGATAGAGTCCAGGCACAAGCACTAAGGATATGCTGTGGGGCAGTAAGATCTACACCAGTGTCGGCACTTCAGGTAGAGGTCGGAGAAGTACCTATTTCTTTGAGGAGAAAGCAGTTAATTGTTAATTACTGGGCAAATCTACAGGGTCATAAAGATACTCACCCTACTAAACAAACTGTACAAACAAGTTGGGAAAGTAACAAAATAAAAAAAGAAAGTTTTTGTTTTTGTGTTTCGGAAATATGTAAGGAATTCAAAGTTAAAGAATGGAATATTAGTCCGACGGTGTTGTTATCAGCTGTTCCACCATGGTTGCTACCTCAACCTATAGTAGATTTATCACTATTGAAACGGTTACATTCAATGAAAAACAAATTCAATGTACAGGCTTATGTGAACACTGTTCTCCATGAACAATATGGGCACTTTATAAAAATATTTACTGATGGATCCAAAAATCCAGAAAATGGTCTAACTAGTTGTGCATTTTATGTTCCTGAGTGAAAAGTCAAAGTGGGAAAGCGTACAAGTGATCACATTGCAGTATATACAGTAGAGATGATGGCTATCTCTCTAGCACTTCAGTGGGTAGAGGAAATTTAGCCAGTGCGAGTGGTCATTTGCTCTGACTCCAGTGCAGCTCTGGAGAGTATAAACAATTTCTCTTAAGAATGTCGTCAGGATATTTTACATGAAATTTTACAAAGCATGTTTAGGTTAGTTCATCTGGGAATTGTTGTTCAATTTGTGTGGGTTCCAGCGCATGTGGGTATTAGAGGGAATGAAGTAGTGGATGAACTGGCAAAATGTGGTTTGAAAGCAAACCAGATTGATATTATGGTACCCATCAGTAAAGCAGAAGTCAAATATTTTACAAAAGTGGTTATCAAGCAACAATGGCAAAAACTATGGGACAGTAACACCAAAGGAAGACATTTATACCAGATACAAAGGGAAGTAGGAACAGGAAGCACGTGGGGGAGTAGTAGTAGAAGAGAACAGAGCATTAACAGCAGGATAAAATTGGGACACTCTGGACTAAACTCATCACTGCATCTGATTGGAAAACATCCAAATGGCAATTGTGATGGTTGCCTACAACCAGAGACAATACATCATGTATTTTGTAGCTGCCCGGATTATAACTGACAAAGATTCATTCTGAAAACTGCACTGGAACAACTCAACATCAAGGACATGGATTTCAAGGCAATATACGAAAGTAAATCAAGAAATGAAGCAAACAAGCTGATCTTCAAATTCCTCAAAAGCACTGATCTGAGGACAAGGATTTAATATGAACATTTAATAACTCAACAGTAGGTGGTGATATATGCTCCAAGTGGAAGCGATTCGCCATTGAAGAAGAAGAAGAAGAAGAAGTGGCCTCTCTCCTTCTCCACTGGCTGCATGTGTGCAGCATGTCTCTGTCTCTGTGTGAGGCCTGTGTTTTAGTGAATTGTTAGGAGATGTGCTCCAGTTTACCTTTTTGTGTATTGTTTAATGTAGTCACTTTTTTTTAGAAGGAAGTTGTTCTTAGTTACTTTAAGTTTGTTTTGCAAATTGGCTGATGAGCCCCTTTTCTTATTAATTAAAGCATCACTTTGTGGCTTCAGCAGTCAGTTTCTTCTCATTTTTCTCTCGCCCGGTTGTTTTTGTGTTTTGTTACGTTCCCTCCTAAACTAAAGGGAAGTAACAGGTTGACACATCCACTTTTCAAGCACCCACGCCACGCCAACACAATGTCAGAGGGTGTATTCATAAAGCTTCCTGGTTTAAAGAGTTTTACCTTGTGACAAACCTATAAGAAAACTCTCAAAAGGATGATGTTTTATAATAAAAGTTGCCCTTGCAGTTAAGCTGAGAACCTGCAGGTAAAGGTTATGTAGAGTACCAGCCTTTGAGAGAGCTTCTAAGGTGAAAACTAGATAAGTCATTTTAAAAGACTAACAATGACCTTATTAAGAGGAGAAAAGGGCAATTACACAAAGAGGATACATATTCTCCAAACTCTATGTAACAATGAGTAATGAAATAGATGAAATACCTAAATAACCAGCATGGTTTATAATCCTAAACAAACCAGCAACTAGCAGCATTAGAATAGGCCACTGTGTTTCCAACAACCTTGTAGGCTACATACTAACTATGGCTCACAATTGATTTAACAGAGGTGTTAATGACCTTGCATAATATTCATAATTACACCAAGTCTCAATAGGGACACAAATGCTATTACCTCGGTGTACTCTTTTGAAACACTTTCAAAAATGTATTTTAATAACATTTCTATTATTAACATGTTTAGCCTACTTTACGTTTTCTGCTTGTATTCATTGATTTCATTCATTTATGTTTCAATATCTCATTCATTTATGTTTCAATATCTTGGCTGCAGTGAACTTTCCTTTTTGTTATTACGTTGGTTATTTTTCTGTTTGTATGTGAAACACTTTATAAACGTTGTTTTTTCTTCAGGGCCAATATCGAATTTAAGTTTCAGAATAATATCCTTTTTTAATAATTATCCATTTTTATGAAAGAAGCAAAACAGCAGTAACATAACTTAACATTCTCTGCATCATTTTGCTTATTGAAGACTTTTCTTTTTGCCGCTGCTTTTATTTGAACTATTCATATCTAAAACTGCACTGCAACTTTTATTCATGTATTTTCTTTTAATGTTTATTTTATTATCTTTGCTTTTTAATCACTGTTTTTGAATGCCATTTTTTAAATGTCTTTCATTTTTGTAAAGCACTTTGAAATGCCTTGTGTTGAAAGGTGCTATATAAATAATCGTGGCTTACCTTGCCTATTGTATTATTATTTTTCTGACATCTGCATTACTTAAAAATTGGTCCTGCTACAAAATCTGTAATCTTTTTTGTTCTCTGTTTCTTATTACTACACCTGGATAAAGTACACAAGCTACCCAGCAGTCATTAAATATAGTTCCACCTTTAGCAGCTGTGGTAATCACATACTACATCAATAATTAGAATCATAACATAATATTCTGAAATACGCCCGTACACGCCCTCTCAGGTCAGCTGATCACCTGCTCCTGAATGTACCCAAGCCAGAACCAAGCTAAAGCTCAAAGACCGTGCTTTCGCTGCTGCGGCTCTTCAACTGTGGAACGCTCTGCCCCTCCACATTAGACTTCTACACTGTCCGTTTTTCAATCTTAAGTCTTAAAACCCACCTCTTCTCCTAGCGTTCTGGACTTTGCAGATTGTTGCTTTTATTGCTTTTAAATTGTATATATTTTTTAATATATGGCTGATATTTGTATTGTTGTTTATTTGGTGTTCTTACTGTACCTTTATTTATTTTTTGTTTTGTGAGCTGCACTGTGTAATTATGTATTTATCTGTACAGCACTTTGGTCTTGAGGTTTTAAAGTTTAAAAAAGTTGGATTGGATTAGATGTTTTGATAAAGTTTTGCTAATGTTAAACCTGGTATCCATTTACTTCAATTAATGAATGATCAACCACATTATTGGAATCTCTGTTCACCCTGGAAGCATGTAAGAATAAGAATTCAAGTTAACATCTTGAGAGAATTTGATAGACAGACATTCTTTTTAAGGGGAAAGCTTCTAAACAGGGACATACTTGTGAATATTTTTAATATAGGATGGATCTCTTAATTAGGAGCCAAGAGATATTATTTAACATGTTCTATGGCATTTCAGAGTATGCTCTAAATAATATTTTAAAACACATTTTAAAGAGAGGGCTGGAGTTCTCACAATATCTCTTTGGTTAAATAACACACACAAACAATTATACAATGTGGAACAACATTTATTTTTGTTAGTTAACATCTCATATTAAAAATCAAAGATTTATGCTCAAAGATAGCACCTTTCAGGTTCTTTAAGCTAACATAAGAACCCATCAATGATTTATCGTTGTTTCCTCAGAACACATAATAATGACATGCACTTTATTGATCTAACATTTCCTTGAGCATCATCATTAAGGATCCTACTAACACAATATACTCATTGAAAGAAACAGTGCCATCCTTGTCCCCATCCAGGCCGGTGAAGAATGCGTCTAACTGTTTTTTGTCTCCCTAAAGAGATAAAGTCCACAGAAGTTTTTTATTAGATTTTAAAACATAAACATTTTTTAAAGGGGCATACACAGATCTATATTAAATAGTGCTCCATCTTTTTTACTTACGACCATTCCAGGAATCTCCTTTTGGAGCATTTCAGAAAGTTCTTTCTTGCTCATTGAACTTTTGTCTCCGTCTGTTCCAGCATACTTATTGAAGTTCTTCATCAAAACTGCCATGGCCCCCAGCATGCTTTCTCCCATGTTTGCTGAAACGAAAAAAGTACTGTTGACTGTGTAGTTCAGCTTTTATTTATTTATAAATGGATTCTTGGAGCGTGCTAGGATCAAGATTCTTACTGCCCAACCATCATTTGTCTTGTGAACATTACTGATTATTTTAAAACGGTGCGATAAAGTCTTGCTCATGTTGCCTTCTCATCTTTTCTTTAAGGGGTAATTACTAAATGTACCCTTGGTTTTGAACAACAGACATGATGAGTCATGTTTGGGTGGGGCAACAGAAAAGCTCATTTGTGATTTGGTGTGGTAGGCAATTCTGCATCTTTCCAAAAACAATTCAAGGCAACCAAACACATCAAGTCTGATTTCTAAACTCCCTTTACTTGTTGTTCCTCCTTCAATTCATCTCAGTTTCTCTTACCTTCTGCATGACTTTTCAAACAACTTTGTATTTTCAAATTGACAGAATTCCCACAATTTGATGAATGTCACTATAATATGTAAATCAGAGAATTGCTATAATCTTTCTATGCATTGACATTTAAATCCTATACATAGCACTAATAAAACATAATGGTACATTTTAGATATCAACTATTTAGACAATTCAAATGCACAATGGTTAATGATTCATTCCGGCGCAGACTGAAAACTCAACTCCCTCCACTTCGAGCAATAAAATGACTAACAAAGCACTTATATACTAATAAAGGACTGGCTTATCTAAAGCTAGTTGAGTAGCACTTGAAATGTGTTGGCTCTATGAAAACCTGAGTACTTATATGATTCTGTTTTCTTCAACTTTGTATCTTCATGGTCGAATGCACTTATTGTAAGTCGCTTTGGATAAAAGCGTCAGCTAAATGTAATGTAATGTCTAAATGGACTTAAAGAAAAATGTTCACTTACCAAATTCAATGAAAGTCTGAGTAGGTAGAGAGAATAGAAGAGTAGGATTTGTGAAGGGAACACGGACACCTTGGTTTATATAGAGAGGCTGACACACCCACTTTTCAAGCACCCACACCCTGGTTTTTTCTTTTTTCTTTATTTGTTCTCTCCGGAAAAGCTTACACAATGTCAGAGGGTGTATTCATAAAGCTTCCTGGTTTAAAGAGTTGTGACAAACCTATAAGAAAACTCTCAAAAGGATGATGTTTTATAATAAAAGTTGCTCTTCCAGTTAAGCTGAGAACCTGCAGGTAAAGGTTATTTATAGAGTACCAGCCTTTGAGAGAGCTTCTAAGGTGAAAACTAGATGAGTCATTTTAAAAGACTAACAATGATCTTATTAAGAGGAGAAAAGGGCAATTACACAAAGAAGTAGGATACATATTCTCCAAACTCTAACGATGAGTAATGAAATAAATGAAATGAAATACCAAAAATGACCAGCATGGTTTATAATCCTAAACAAACCAGAAACTAGCAGCATTAGAATAGGCCACTGTTTCCAACAAACCGGCTACATACTAACTATGGCTCACAATTTATTGAACACGGGTGTTAATGACCTTACATAATATTCATAATTACACCAAGTCTGAATAGGGACACAAATGCTATTACCTCAGTGTACTCTTTTGAAACTTTTTCAAAAATGTATTTTAATAACAGTTCTATTATTAACATGTTTACTTTATGTTTTCTGCTTGTATTCATTGATTTCATTCATTTGTTTCAATATATTGGCTGCAGTGAACTTTCCTTTTTGTTATTGCGTTGGTTATTTTTCTGTTTGTATGTGACACACTTTATAAACATTGTTTTTTTCTTCAGGGCCAATATCGAATTTAAGTTTCAGAATAATATCCTTCGCTGTTCAAACTAGCACATTTGGCCTCGCAGGGTGCATCCCAGTACAAAGTAAATGACTACATGTAAAGGCGCTGACAGGTATTGATAGGTACCTGCATGCCTGGTATCTGTCAGGGTTTTTCACAGCAAGGCTAAAGAGTTTATAAAACGACTAACTCAGGAATCTCTCTTTATATTCTAGTCTATTTTAGTTGATATATGCATTGATTGTTCTAATTGTTTTTATGAAAGAAGAAAAACGGTAACATAACTTAACATTCTCTGCATCCTTTTTCTTATTGTATTATTTTTCTGACATCTGCATTACTTGCAAATTGGTCCTGTTACACAATCTGTAATATGTATTGTTCTACTCTGTTTCTTATTGCAATATTTTTATTTAATTAAAAAAATGTGCTGTCCTATATCATGTTGCATAGTTGGAGGAGCTTGGGACTAAGGTTTTCCATTGCCATATATCTACACTGTACTGTGCATACTGTATGACAATAAAGCCTTTGAATCTTTGAATTTAAACAATTTTTTGAAGAAGTTCTACCCCACTACAATTCAGAGGTAAATATCGTACTTTTACACTTCACTACATTTATTTGATAACCTTAGTTACTTTGCAGATTCAGATTAATGATAATATATATATTCTATATGATCCCTTAAATGAGAATTTAGTTACACCTGGATAAAGTAAACAAGCTACATAAATAAAGTAATTAAACATAGTTCCACCTTTACCAGCTGTGGTAATCATTAATACATATAATCATAACATATCATATTCTGAAATACGGCCGTACACGCCCTCTCAGGTCAGCTGATCACCTGCTCCTGAATGTACCCAGGTCAGAACCAAGCTAAAGCTCAAAGACCGTGCTTTCGCCGCTGCAGCTCTTAAACTGTGGAACGCTCTGCCCCTCCACATTAGACTTCTACACTGTCCGTTTTTCAATCTTAAGTCTTAAAACCCACCTCTTCTCTTAGCGTTCTGCACTTTGCAGATTGTTGCTTTTTAAATTGTATATATTTTGTACTATATGGCGGATATTTGTATTCTTGTTTATTTGGTATTCTTACTATTTATTTTTTGTTTTGTGAGCTGCACTGTGTAATTTTGTATTTATCTGAACAGCACTTTTAGGATAGATCTCTTAATTAGGAGCCAAGAGATATTATTTAACATGTTCTATGGCTTTTCAGAGTATGCTCTAAATAATATTTTTAAATGCATTTTAAAGAGAGGGCTGGCTGTAACAGTTCTCACCATATCTCTTTGGGTTAATAACACACACAAACAATTATAAAATGTGACAACATTTATTTGTGTTAGTTATCATCTGTCAATCAATGATTTATAGCACCTTTCAGGTTCTTTGAGCTAACATAAGAACCCATCAATGATTTATCGTTGTTTCTTCAGAACACATTATAATGACATGCACTTTCTAGATTGCATAGAGATAACCTTAAGGCAAAGAATTCTGAGTCAATGTTCCCAAATTACATTCCGCCCATCATCAACAGCAAGGTTGCTGCAAACTGGACAAACTCTGGGAAAGAAACTTTTCCATCCTTGTCCCCATCCAGGCCGGTGAAGAATGCGTCTAACTGTTTTTTGTCCCCCTAAAGAGATAAAGTCCACAGAAGTTTGTATTAGATTTTAAAACATAAAGAGAGGCATACACAGATCTATATTACAATAGTGCTTCATCTTTTTACTTACGGCCATTCCAGGAAACTCCTCGCGGAACAAATCAGCAAGCTCTGCCTTGCTCATTGAACCTTTGTCTGCGTCTTTTCCAGCATACTTATCGAAGGTGGTCTTCAATGCTTTCAGTTGTGCTTCAATCATGCCCATGTTTGCTGAAATGAAAAAAGTACTGTTGACTGTCTAGTTCAGTGTTTATTTATAAATGGATTCTAGGAGCGTGCTAGGATCAAGATTCTTACTGCCCAACCATCATTTGTCTTGTGAACATTACTGATTATTTTAAAACGGTGCGATAAAGCCTTGCTCATATGTTGCCTGCTCATCTTTTCTTTAAGGGGTAATTAGTAAATGTACGCTTGGTTTGAACAACAGACATGATGAGTCATGTTTGGGTGGGGCAACAGAAAAGCTCATTAGTGATTTGGTGTAGTAGGCAATTCTGCATCTTTCCAAAACAATTCAAGGCAACCAAACACATCTAGTCTGATTGCCAAACTCCCTACCTTCTGCATGACTTTTCAAACAACTTTGCATTTTCAAATTGACAGAATTCCCACAATTTGATGAATGTCACTATAATATGTAAATCAGAGAATTGCTATAATCTTTCTATGCATTGACATTTAAATCCTATACATAGCACTAATAAAACATAATGGTACATTTTAGATATAAACTATTTAGACAATGCAAATGCACAATGGTTAATGATTCATGTCTAAATGGACTTAAAGAAAAATGTTCACTTACCAAATTCAATGAAAGTCTGAGTAGGTAGAGAGAATAGAAGAGTAGGATTTGTGAAGGGAACACGGACACCTTGGTTTATATAGAGAGGCTGACACACCCACTTTTCAAGCACCCACGCCCTGGTTTTTTCTTTTTTCTTTATTTCTTCTCTCCGGAAAAGCTTACACAATGTCAGAGGGTGTATTCATAAAGCTTCCTGGTTTAAAGAGTTGTGACAAACCTATAAGAAAACTCTCAAAAGGATGATGTTTTATAATAAAATGTGCTCTTGCAGTTAAGCTGAGAACCTGCAGGTGAAGGTTATTTATAGAGTACCAGCCTTTGAGAGAGCTTCTAAGGTGAAAACTAGATGAGTCATTTTAAAAGACTAACAATGATCTTATTAAGAGGAGAAAAGCGCAATTACACAAAGAGGTAGGATACATATTCTCCAAACTCTAACGATGAGTAATGAAATAAATGAAATGAAATACCAAAAATAACCAGCATGGTTTATAATCCTAAACAAACCAGCAACTAGCAGCATTAGAATAGGCCACTGTGTTTCCAACAAACTTGTAGACTACATACTAACTATGACTCACAATTTATTGAACAGAGGTGTTACATAACCTTACATAATATTCATAATTACACCAAGTCTGAATAGGGACACAAATGCTATTACCTCAGTGTACTCTTTTGAAACACTTTCAAAAATGTATTTTAATGACATTTCTATTATTAACATGTTTACTTTACGTTTTCTGCTTGTATTCATTGATTTCATTCATTTATGTTTCAATATCTCATTCATTTAGGTTTCAATATCTTGGCTGCAGTGAACTTTCCTTTTTGTTATTGCGTTGGTTATTTTTCTGTTTGTATGTGAAACACTTTATAAATGTTTTTTTTTTTCTTCAGGGCCAATATCGAATTTAAGTTTCAGAATAATATCCTTCACTAGTCAAACTAGCACATAGCACACAATCTGTAATATGTATTGTTCTACTCTGTTTCTTATTGCACTATTTTTATTTAATTAAAAAATGTGCTGTCCTATATCATGTTGCATAGTTGGAGGAGCTTGGGACTAAGGTTTTCCATTGCCATATATCTACACTGTACTGTGCATACTGTATGACAATAAAGCCTTTGAATCTTTGAATTAAAACAATTTTTTGAAGAAGTTCTACCCCACTACAATTCAGAGGTAAATATCGTACTTTTACACTTCACTACATTTATTTGATAACCTTAGTTACTTTGCAGATTCAGATTAATGATAATATATATATTCTATATGATCACTTAAATGAGAATTTAGTTACACCTGGATAAAGTACACAAGCTACCCAGCAGTAAATAAAGTAATTAAACATAGTTCCACCTTTACCAGCTGTGGTAATCATTAATACATATAATCATAACATATCATATTCTGAAATACGGCCGTACACGCGCTCTCAGGTCAGCTGATCACCTGCTCCTGAATGTACCCAGGTCAGAACCAAGCTAAAGCTCAAAGACCGTGCTTTCGCCGCTGCAGCTCTTAAACTGTGGAACGCTCTGCCCCTCCACATTAGACTTCTACACTGTCCGTTTTTCAATCTTAAGTCTTAAAACCCACCTCTTCTCTTAGCGTTCTGCACTTTGCAGATTGTTGCTTTTTAAATTGTATATATTTTGTACTATATGGCGGATATTTGTATTCTTGTTTATTTGGTATTCTTACTATTTATTTTTTGTTTTGTGAGCTGCACTCTGTAATTTTGTATTTATCTGAACAGCACTTTTAGGATAGATCTCTTAATTGGGAGCCAAGAGATATTATTTAACATGTTCTATGGCTTTTCAGAGTATGCTCTAAATTATATTTTAAAATGCATTTTAAAGAGAGGGCTGGCTGTAACAGTTCTCACCATATCTCTTTGGTTTAATAACACACACAAACAATTATAAAATGTGACAACATTTATTTGTGTTAGTTATCATCTGTCAATCAATGATTTATAGCACCTTTCAGGTCCTTTAAGCTAACATAAGAACCCATCAATGATTTATCGTTGTTTCTTCAGAACACATTATAATGACATGCACTTTCTAGATTTGATAGAGATGACCTTAAGGCAAAGAATTCTGAGTCAATGTTCCCAAATTACATTCCGCCCATCATCAACAGCAAGGTTGCTGCAAACTGGACAAACTCTGGGAAAGAAACTTTTCCATCCTTGTCCCCATCCAGGCCGGTGAAGAATGCGTCTAACTGTTTTTTGTCCCCCTAAAGAGATAAAGTCCACAGAAGTTTGTATTAGATTTTAAAACATAAAGAGAGGCATACACAGCTCTATATTACAATAGTGTTTCATCTTTTTACTTACGGCCATTCCAGGAAACTCCTCGCGGAGCAAATCAGCAAGCTCTGCCTTGCTCATTGAACCTTTGTCTTCGTCTTTTCCAGCATACTTATCGAAGGTGCCCTTCAATACTTTCAGTTGTTTTTCAATCATGCCCATGTTTGCTGAAATGAAAAAAGTACTGTTGACTGTGTAGTTCAGTGTTTATTTATAAATGGATTCTAGGAGCGTGCTAGGATCAAGATTCTTACTGCCCAACCATCATTTGTCTTGTGAACATTACTGATTATTTTAAAACGGTGCGATAAAGTCTTGCTCATATGTTGCCTTCTCATCTTTTCTTTAAGGGGTAATTAGTAAATGTACGCTTGGTTTGAACAACAGACATGATAAAGTCATGTTTGGGTGGGGCAACAGAAAAGCTCATTTGTGATTTGGTGTGGTAGGCAATTCTGCATCTTTCCAAAACAATTCAAGGCAACCAAACACATCTAGTCTGATTTCCAAACTCCCTTTACTTGTTGTTCCTCCTTCAATTCATCTCAGTTTCTCCTACCTTCTGCATGAGTTTTCAAACAACTTTGCATTTTCAAATTGACAGAATTCCCACAATTTGATGAATGTCACTATAATATGTAAATCAGAGAATTGCTATAATCTTTCTATGCATTGACACTTAAATCCTATACATAGCACTAATAAAACATAATGCTACATTTTAGATATAAACTATTTAGACAATTCAAATGCAAAGGGTTAATGATTCATGTCTAAATGGACTTAAAGAAAAATGTTCACTTACCAAATTCAATGAAAGTCTGAGTAGGTAGAGAGAATGGAAGAGTAGGATTTGTGAAGGGAACACGGACACCTTGGTTTATATAGAGAGGCTGACACACCCACTTTTCAAGCACCCACGCCCTGGTTTTTTCATTTTTCTTTATTTCTTCTCTCCGGAAAAGCTTACACAATGTCAGAGGGTGTATTCATAAAGCTTCCTGGTTTAAAGAGTTGTGACAAACATATAAGAGAACTCTGAAAAAGAGGATGTTGTATAAAAAAATGTGCTCTTGCAGTTAAGCTGAGAACCTGCAGGTAAAGGTTATTTATAGAGTACCAGCCTTTGAGAGAGCTTCTAAGGTGAAAACTAGATGAGTCATTTTAAAAGACTAACAATGATCTTATTAAGAGGAGAAAAGCGCAATTACACAAAGAGGTAGGATACATATTCTCCAAACTCTAACGATGAGTAATGAAATAGATGAAATGAAATACCTAAATAACCAGCATGGTTTATAATCCTAAACAAACCAGCAACTAGCAGCATTAGAATAGGCCACTGTGTTTCCAACAACCAGCTACATACTAACTATGGCTCACAATTTATTGAACAGAGGTGTTACATAACCTTACATAATATTCATAATTACACCAAGTCTGAATAGGGACACAAATGCTATTACCTCAGTGTACTCTTTTGAAACACTTTCAAAAATGTATTTTAATGACATTTCTATTATTAACATGTTTACTTTACGTTTTCTGCTTGTATTCATTGATTTCATTCATTTATGTTTCAATATCTTGGCTGCAGTGAACTTTCCTTTTTGTTATTGCGTTGCTTATTTTTCTGTTTGTATGTGACACACTTTATAAACGTTGTTTTTTCTTCAGGGCCAATATCGAATTTAAGTTTCAGAATAATATCCTTCGCTGTTCAAACTAGCACATTTGGCCTTGCAGGGTGCATCCCGGTACAAAGTAATGACTATGTAAAAACCCTGACAGGCATGCAGGTATTGATAGGTACCTGCATGCCTGGTATCTGTCAGGGTTTTTCACAGCAAGGCTAAAGAGTTTTTAAAACGACTTACTCAGGAATCTCTCTTTATATTCTAGTCTATTTTAGTTGATATATGCATTGATTGTTCTAATTATTGTTTTCATGAAAGAAGCAAAACAGTAGTAACATAAGTACGAAACTAAAGGTTAAAACAAGTCTGATGGATGAAATGTTGCAACTGGTTGCTGTGTGCAGTAAAATTGGATTATTAATGTTATGGGTGTTAAGCACAGAGAGAAAGATTCACTTGTAGAGACAGTAAGAAGAATCAACTACAAAGGATAAGCAGAGTCAGGAGACACCATGATTCACTGGTGGGGAATGTTTGCAGGCACAGACTACGCCCAACCGTTGTTCATTTTGGTCTCCTTACAGACACACACCCATATCTACAGAATACATTTGCTAAGTAGGTGATTAATTAATAACTCTAAAACTATTGTGAGAGTTAACCCTTTCCTTGCCAATCTTTTTCAACAACACACTAGTAGGCGTGTTGCTAGAATGACAAACATAGAAGTTGTTTTATTTGAATTCCCATGGTGCAATACAGCGGCTTGTGGTTTTGTCCTTGTGTATAATCCAGTTAATTAGAAGTGCATGCCGAAGTCCCAAAGATTTACTGTGTTGAAGAGCAAAGAGCATTCACACAAAAATATGTTTTATCTTACTTTGCTTACTTATTGATTTGCAGGTTTTCAGCATTATTTTTGTGTCTATCTTTCATGAACAATATACAGATTTAACAGTTTTTTTTGTCCATACTGATTTCTGGCAGTAGTTGTTCCATCAATGAACTGAAATACTGAAATGAATAACACAACTATTGGACATATTGTCATGGATTTGGTTCAGATCACATCAGTTCACATCTCATCTCTGACATGTCTACAAATCTCTTGATGGACCCCAGTGAAGCCTCAAAGGTTTTCCATCGTGTGCCTGCATGTTTTTCTTTTTTAATTTCTGAAAAGATAAATCAGACAGTTGAAATGCACACACTTGAGACACACAGTGGCAGTATCTGCAGATACTCAACAGACTTTTTACTGCTGCAAATAAAAGTACAAAAGTAAAAGAAATGTGCTCAGTATTAGTTTTTGATGTATGAATATAAACTATTTGTGGACTGATGAAAGCTTGGAGTGTCATACACTACCATTACTGTTCGGAGTGACCTCCTTGTTTTTGCAAAAGCAGGCTTCTGTGTGTGCTGCATAGTCTCTCACTCTTTCTTTGTACCAACGCCCAAAAAACCTTCCACTACGAACCAGTTTTTAATTTTGTGTAGTGTGGGTGTGTGTTATGCAAGTGCTCTGTTCTGGCTGTAGCTATGAAGAGTATTTTAGGAGCCTTCTCTTACTTCATATTCATGTAATTAATCACATTAATCTAATTGTATACTGTAATTCAGTGAAGGCATAGTGCTTCACTTATTTCCGTCTTTTCATTTGATTTCTGTTTATTCAATTTGTACATTCAGATGTTACATGGAAAATGTTTAACGATTATACCATTGATGATTTGAATGACTTTGACCTTAGAATACACACACAACACACATCTGAGATTTAAAATAAAGAACAAAAGAGCCACCTGTATAGCCTCTTGCAAAGGTGGAAGTAATACCATGTTGGGGTGTGTTCTTTACACTGCTTAAAGGTGCTGCTAAGGTAGGTTGATCCCTTCTGTGGTGAAAAGGCTGAACTGACGTAAACTGAATCAGTATCTATTCTCTGAGATCTTATAAGCCACTGTTGGGCTGCACATTTAGCATTTGCCATTTTCAATTTCAAACAGTGTTGCACCGTATCAAGGAAAGGCATGATTATTTTTATTTTACAAATGTTTTCTTTGCTGTAGTTGAACCTCTTTCATTCTGCCCTGACATGTAAAGAGATAGGCTCCTTGTTTAGATCAGTCTTTAAGCTGTACACATTGTCTAAAAGGGTGCAAGCAAAGTATACTGTTCAAAAACAAGTTACAAACTGGCAAGTCAAACAAAAGGAACATTTTTTTAGTGCTCAAGTTGGTACTTTTTGAAATAAACTCAACTGAGGGATTTGATTTGTTTGCATCCCATGTACATTGTTAAATTCACCTTTCATTTTTACAAAGTAGTTTGATTCCTCCATGACATATTCTGTGTACAACGACAGGAAGCATTTTCACCTTCTTATTACAGATACATGCATTTCCAAACATTCGGTCTACCTACGCTGTAAAATGTATTATCTTTTCCATTTACACACGGCATCTATTGCACGTCTGTCCGTCCTGGGAGAGGGATCCCTCCTCTGTTGCTCTCCCTGAGGTTTCTCCCATTTTCCCCTTTAAACTGTGGGTTTTCTCTGGAAGTTTTTCCTTGTACGATGTGAGGGTCTAAGGACAGAGGGTGTCGTTATCTCATACTGATATTCTGCACAAACTGTGCTGTTGTATTTGCTGTAAAGTGTCTTTACTGTAGGATATTTTTTATTATATGTACAGCACTTTGGCTCGACCAAAAATCGTTTAAAAATGTGCTATATCAATAAAACTTTGATTTGATTTGATTTGAAGCAGGGGGGAGTTGCATATTGAACTAAAACACTTAATTTACTTGTGTGTTGTTTCTTCTGTACGGGATTCATTATATGTCATTGAAGTTGGCATTAGCATTCATTTAGGCTTCCACTACTGTTAGTGTAGCTTGCTTCAGCAGTCTTGTGGGTCCGTTGCAGACCACTGTTGGAGTGGCTTTACACAGACATATGTAAAGTACCTGTATGTGTAGGTTTCATGTCATACAGACTCATATTTCTGTCACTGACAGTAGCTGTATTTAAAAACCTTGAATGATATTTTATACCAACTCTTTATATCACAACTGGTTGTCATCATACACCTGCTTGCTCACACAAATAGTTTAATTAAACACTGTATCATTCAATATATTACTGAATAATAATTTCCCCTACTGGTATGGCCTGCAGCACACTGAGTGACTCAAGTGGGAGTGAATGATGGGGTGGGAGTGGATACAATTCATAGTGATTTCATGAAAATGTAGCATTTTATGTAATCAAAACAGTGATATGAACACATTCCTGTTGTTTGATGGAATAAGTGGTCACCTGCCAAAAGACTCGATGAGCAAGTGTATTGATTATTCTATGGTTAATATAGGATTTATGTGCCATAATGGTAAACTCTGAATATTTTGTACAAGCCCCTTAGAGTTTTACATCAAATGCCTTCTGTGTTTTGTTCATAATTTACATTCAACATCGGTTGAGGATTTCATCCTGTTTGAAAATAGATTGTTTCTGATTGAAAAGCACAGCAAGAAGTTGTCTTTGGTTTTGAATGACATACATAATACTTGGACCTATTTCAGATCAAGTGCATTCTGTTTATTCAGATGGAACTGACTGATGGATTCATAAACGCAGAGCTTTCAAATACATTTTTGCAAATAGATAAAGATAAATGATTTCATACAAAAAGATGACTCCTAACACAAGTTAGAGGTAGACTGAGAGTTGTGGAGACCTACATCTTTTTTTCTCAATTATTTTTATTCTTTATGGACCAGTATTGAATAGCCTACGAAAACCAATTGACAGTGAGACAGTGAACATTTCATTTTCAGTGCAGTTAGTGTTACATATACACACGTTATAATGATAACTCTTCAAAGGTTTTACATTCATTCATCGGAGCAGTCCCCGCAGTCTTTGCCCTTGCCTGTCTTCTTGTGGTAGCAGTTGTTGGCAAGAGAAATCACACAACGAGAAAACTCTCTGAAGTCGATCTCTCCATCACGTGCCATGCAACCTGC
Source organism: Notothenia rossii (assembly GCF_949606895.1). Taxonomy (NCBI): domain Eukaryota; kingdom Metazoa; phylum Chordata; class Actinopteri; order Perciformes; family Nototheniidae; genus Notothenia; species Notothenia rossii. Next base: position 17,988,077 of record NC_136905.1, read on the forward strand.
CTGCTTCTCAAATCTTTTAGCTTTGATTTTGTCCTGAAAAAAAAATGATATTACTGTTAAAATCATGAAACACACCTGACTAATAAAGAAGAAGCAGCATAGTAAGGGATTTGTCGTCATGTGTCATGTAAAGTGAGTATGTTGAGGTTCTTACTTTCATCTCAGCGCATTCAATTTCTTTATCCACCATTGTCATCAGGTCCTCCTTGCTCAACTTGCCATCAGCATCAGAGTACTCCACGTACAACTCCACCATGTTTTTAATGATTTCTTGCAGACGAGACATGGCTGTATCTGTACAAAAAGACAATTCAATATCGAAACAGATGACACTTAATGTATTTCCTTTTACAAAACATACTCACTAATATGTTGCTTTCCAACAGGACTCACCTTAGAGTTGAGGTTCCCAGGTAGAGAGAGTTCACATCCGTGTCAATAACTTGGTCCCAGATGAGACAGATGTTGGACTGAGGGGAAAGCCTACTTTTATAATGGCGTACACACCATGAATGACCAGGCAAAAACACTTGTACACTAATGTATGTTCTCCCAACAAACCAGTTTCACCAGTGCGTTTGTGCAATACTGCATACCTATAGATCATGGGTGTATACATGTTTGTGTTGCTAAGCTTTTGTTGACATTGTCTAAATGTGTGTGCAGTACATTGATGTTCGAAGTGTTTTGGTTACAGGTGGAGCACATTTAAGATTTGTAAAGCCTAACCTATTGTAGAGAAACATCTATAAGTGGAAAGCTATACATTATCCCTGCCTGAAAATGTCCCCTCCAACTACGAAATAAGCAACGCAACCAATAGTTATGTAATTGTAAACTAAACTTCTACACGACAGAGAAATACAATTATTCCTGACAATAATAGATACTGGTCTCAAGTAACTGATTTGTATCCATGGTAAGGTTTTGATCCTTTGTAAAAAGTTATATTATTGGTCATACAGCTTCCCAATTCACATCAATTTTGTCATTATCTGTTGTTGTTTCAATTTGTTTTTTATTCAGAACACGCAACATATATTGCCTGTCAGCCCGACCTTGGAGCTGTTGCTCTCCCTGAAGTTCTGCCATTTTTGCCACTTTTGGTGTATTTTGTGGAGGTTTTTTCATATGCGCTACAATAATCTAAGCACTGAGGGTGTGCGCTGTACAAATTGTAAAGAGACGAATGTGTCTTTTGTATTCTTCTGCTTTGTAAATAACATTTCCTTGATTTAAATAAAAATGTTCTGATTATAGGCCCACAGCGCAGATCAGTAATCACAATACTACACAATAATGCATGAACCATGATACACTTTTTGTATTGAGTATTTCATTTGTATGGCACAAAAGGACAAGGGAAGCTGCTTTGTGGTGCGTAAGTCAGAGTTTTATTCCATGAATCACTGTTTTTTTCTTTGTACAATAGGTGTCGACAGATGTCAGACATTGTGCGTCTGCTTTTGAAAAAAAAAGGAGTTCTCATTGAGTTAGGGTTGTGGGTAAAAAATGCTGAGTCATACAATGGGAATTGCAACTGGAACTGGACACACACAAGCAAGAGGTCTGACCATTAGACAATGCTAACATTTTGGCAACAACAATTTTCTGGTCATTATCTGCATTTGAACATTAACATCACCCTGAAAATGAAGTTAGAAACTCAATACCATCATAATATGTAAAATTAAAATGTAGAAACTGCATTTATGATACTGTCTCACATCCACACAAGCCGGTTAGAGTTTATTTGCATCAATTTGTTTGTAAGCACCAGGGTGGTGCTTTCAAACAAATTGATGCAAATAGGAGCAAACGTACCCTTCACTGAACTGAAGGGTACGTTTATTCATACACAATTTTTAGCTGGACAGCAGTTATTGTGAGACCTGCAGACGCAATGATGTCCAACCGGTCCTGTACGACTCTCTTTTTCTTTCTTACTATGAGCTATATATTTGCTCAGGTTCCCACTGTTTCTGTGCTTTGTCAGTTTTTATTATTACTGCTATTGTAAAGCTTTTGTGGATAATATGCTCTAAAACAAACACATTTTGTATTGGACTGTTTGCAGTGTATTATTGAGTCCTACCTGTATTTTTCCTCCAACAAAGCACCATTCATGCCAGGGCTCTGTTGTGGATGTACCTATTGAGTTTAGAGCTTTTCATTACTCCAGAAGTCAATTACAAATGGACACCTGTCATGTAGCTGTTTCCTTTGCAATATTTTAAAGTTTTTTGGGTGGAAAACCCTTAAAAAAAGAGTGAAAGCTGATTATATTGAGGTGTAATGTGTGATGGAGGGATCAGTAATGTCAGTCAAGCAGGGTTTATTTCCAAATTTGTAATGGATCATAACAAAAAGCAGTTTTTCAGATGCAGCAGTTTCCAGCAGCTGCCTTTCGCCCTGGCACTTAACCAGCACCATTACATCACATCTTAACCTGAATATTATTTATACATATACAAAATACAAATGCATTTTGCCTGATATGTTAGGGTTAGTGAAACAGGCAGGACCCAAATGCAGATTGACTAGGGCCAGCAGTGTGGTTGTAGGGGGTCTGGAAGACGGGTTTTGGGCTGACAGCCCAGGAGCACAGCGGAGGGCCCGGAAGGGATCTCGGGCGGACGGCCCGGGGGCAAGGCAGAAGCCGAGAAGGGGGACTCGGGCGGACGGCCCGGGGGCAAGGCAGAGTCCATGGTGGGGGTCTCGGGCGGACGGCCCGGGGGCAAGGCACAGTCCATGGTGGGGGTCTCGGGCGGACGGCCCGGGGGCAAGGCAGAGTCCATGGTGGGGGTCTCGGGTGGACGGCCCGGGGGCAAGGCACAGTCCATGGTGGGGGTCTCGGGCGGACGGCCCGTGGGCAAGGCAGAGACCATGGAGGGGGTCTCGGGCGGACGGCCCGTGGGCAAGGCAGAGACCATGGAGGGGGTCTCGGGCGGACGGCCCGGGGGCAAATGGAGAGTCCATGGAGGGGCGAAGACCACAGCGGGCGAACTCAGGGGTCCGGGCTCGAGGGCGAAGACCACGGCACTCAGGGGGCCGGGCTCGAAGGCGAAGACCACGGCTCTCAGGGGGCCGGGCTCGAGGGCAAAGCAGGCGGCGACAGAACAACTCCGGAGGACTGGCAGGAAGGCGCTGACGGGACAGCTCCGGAGGCCGGGGAGGACCCGGTGTCAGCCGGACAGGAACCGGAGCTGGTGGGACACGCTTCGGTAGGATCCCCCACGGAAGAGGACCAGGAGTTGGCAGGATCCCCGGCGAGACAGGTGACGGCGGGACCGCCAACGGAACAAGACATGGGATTTGCAGGACTCTAAGTGGGACCTCCAATGGAGCAGGACATAGGGTTGGCAGGACCCCCGGCAGAAGAGTAGTCGGCGGAACCCCCAACGGGACAGGACATAGAGTTGGCAGGACCCCCAGCGGAACATCCGGCACTTGATAAGGGACTTGAGTGGAGACTGGAGAGGGGATTTGAGAGGGAACACGAGAGGAGACTCGAAAGGAGACTTGAGAGGGAACTCGAGAGGTGACCTGAGAGGGAACTCGAGAGGTGACCTGAGAGGGAACTCGAGAGTTGATCTGAGAGGAGACTCGAGAGGTGACCTGAGAGGGGACTCGAGAGGTGACTTGAGAGGTGACTCGAGAGGTGACAGGAGAGGGGGCTCGAGAGGGGACTCAAGAGGGAACTTGAGCGGGAACTCGAGAGGAGACTTGAGAGGTGACTTGAGAGGGGACTTGAAAGGAAACTGGAGAGGGGGCTCGAGAGGGGATTCGAGAGGGAACTCGAGCGGGAACTCGAGAGGGAACTCGAGCGGGAACTCAAGAGGGAACTCGAGAGGAGACTCGAGAGGTGACTTGAGAGGGGACTCGAGAGGGAACTGGAGAGGTGACTGGAGAGGGGACTAGAGAGGGGACTAGAGAGCGGACTAGAGAAGGGACTAGAGAAGGGACTAGAGAAGGGACTAAGAAGGGACTTGAAAAGGGACTAGAGGAGGGTCTTGAGAAGGGACTAGAGGAGGGACTAGAGAAGGGACTAGAGGAGAGAGGAGGGACTAGAGGAGGGACTATGGCTGCTGGGGCCGGAACCAAGGCCGGAACCATGGCTGCTGGGGCCAGAACCGGGGCCGGAACCCTGGCTGCTGGGGCCAGAACTGGGGCCGGAACCATGGCTGCTGGGGCCAGGACTGAGGCTGGAACCATGGCTGCTGGGGCCAGAACTTGGGCCGGAACCATGGCTGCTGGGGCCAGGACTGAGGCTGGAACCATGGCTGCTGGAGCCAGAACTGGGGCCGGAACCATGGCTCTTGGGGCTCAGGCTGCTAGCCTGGACTTGCGACCCCCTCTCTTAGGAGCCTTTTGGAGGCTCCGTGGACCTCCAAAAGCCAGACGAGTTCCAGAGAACGGCTCCTGGACAGGAGCAGGAACTGGGGAAGAAGCAGAGGTTGACTCCAGACGGAACATGCCGAGACGTATGGTGTCAGGCTGGGAACCGGGAGGCAGGGGGACAGCACGTCTGGGGCTAACAGGCCGGGAATCACACACCGAGAGGAAGTCCAAAATCTCTGTTAGGGTTAGTGAAACAGGCAGGACCCAAATGCAGATTGAACAGAGTAAAATACCTTTATTTCAAGGTTGTAGGTGACAAAAAACAGAACACTAACCCGAGAACACAGTCTCAGACAAACGAGGAACCAACAAATAAAGACAACAAAAACAGAACTTAAATACACACAAGATTAATCAACGAAACAAGAGATAGGTGAGGAGGGAGGAGAAAACACAGGGGCACCAGGTGAACACAATCAAGTAAACAGGTAGGAGGGAACAGGCAGGAGGGAACACACACAAGAGGCTTCTCAATACTCAAATTTCCCCTCCTCGACTCCTCGGTCCTCCGGTAGTGACCCGGAAATGAATTTCAGCGCGCCATTTTGAAGGACATCTCATTTCTCTAAATGTACACCGAGGACCGAGGATCGAGCGTCGAGGAGGCTCTCTGGAGGAGCTATAACCGAGGATACACTGATGGTTCCTCCACGGTTCCTCCGCGGATGCATTTCCGGGAACGGTGGAGGCGTGGCGCACGGCCGGACTTATCTCAGCCAATGACAGCTCTGCATGCATTCCCTGGATATTATTTTAGAAACTGCTTTCATCGCGTCGCAATCATAGGTCGCGATATTTCCAGAGAGAACATCTGTGAGGTCCGTGCAGAAAGCAGAGCAGTGTACAATATATATCACTCAGTATAACAGGCCTATACTCTCTTTATTTGCTTTAGTTTAGTAGATAACTACAAACAAAGAGTCGATATTTTTCTAAGACCATTTAGTGCTTCACATAACAAAACGGCTGTAGCCTGATTATGCTTTAGGAGCTGTACTGTAGGTGTGTGTGGTACAGTGTGTAGGTGTGTGTGTGGTACAGTGTATAGGTGTGTGTGTTGTACAGTGCGTAGATGCGGCGGACAGACGGGTCTCAGTTGGTTTGGTGTCCTGCTTACTTTTAATACTTGTAAATACAACTTTTGCCCGTAATTTCAATTCCCCATTTCAGCGACCAGAGAGAGGGGCGGATATATCCAGTCTCTGATTGTGTAACGTTATTATGAGAGTGCTCTCATACTTTAAATTGTATTATTTATATAAATATATTTGTGTGTGTGTGTCCGCATCTGTAGCCTGTTATTGTCTCATTAGACCGCACTCTCAATGAATTCAAAGTAAATATATAAGTCGTTATGAACACATCTGTCCATCAGACAGAGTGCTGCTGTGCCTCCTGTCATCATTAATGGACTTCTCTTTAAAATGACCGCTCAGAGGAGAGGAGTTCTCATTTCTCTAACTGCCTGCTGCTTCCCCTCCTCTCTCCTCGGTTCCCCTCCTCAGTCCTTCGCTCGCATCTCATGTGGGCGGGACTAAGTCTCGAGGATAGGAGTCGAGGAGGGGAAATTTAAGAATTGAGAAGCCTCTACAGACAGGAAACCAAGGACAGATCTAAACAAGACAAAACACAACGCAGACAGAAAACAAAAGACAGATCTAGACAAGAAAAAACACAGATCGTGACATGATAAGGATTAAATCAAATACGTAGTTATAGAAAGATATACATAACAATAATTTTTTCTCACCATGATATTCCATGTTATGACTTTTAGGGATAACCTCATGTTTGCATGTTATATTATTTTTGACATCAGCTTCATGAAATTAATCACATGAGAAATATGATGACTAATGTAATGCATAAATATATATTATTAATATAGTTACTGTTATTCAGTGTAATCCCTCACCTTCTTCTATCCCTATATTGGAGGGATGTAACCCTCTTTAAAGGTCACACATGCAGAGCACACAGCACACAGTGACATTTGGCCTCTGCATTTAACCCATCCTAGTACTAGGAGCAGTGGGCAGCTATTGTACTGCGCCCGTGGAGCAATGGGAGTGGGGGGGGGGGTGTCCGGTGCCTTGCTCAAGGGCACTACGGCAGGGCCCAGGAAGTGAACTGCGACCTCTCCAAGTAGCAGTCCACACTCTATTTAGGTCTGGTCGGGGACTTGAACCGACCAGTTGAACCGGCGACCCTACGGCTCAAAGTCCAAGCCCCTACTGACTGAGCGACTGCCGAACACACGATACGCCAGTGTTGGGCATAATTTATTATTCTATTGTTGACATTTTACAACAACCAGGGCCAACTTATGTAGGCCTCTTTGTTCACGTTTTACTTCAGAATGCCTTCTGTGTTTTTTTTCTCTCCATAATTTACATGAAGTAATTCATCCTGTGTGCATCTGTTTGTTGAGGATTCCATTTTGTTTAATAAAAGCTTATGAAAAGGCGAATAAGAGTTGGTTTTATATCATGCTTTTGTTCGGAATAACATACTTGATATTTGGACAAATTTCAGACCAGCTGTGTTATTATTGTGCATTAAAACTAATTGTTGCAAATAGGAAAAAATAAATGGTTTTGCAATTATGGAAACTAACACAGAAAGTTAGAGAGTTGTGAAGACTTAAATTGAAAAAAATGATTCAAAAATGTATTGTTGACCGCTCAAATGTATGGTAGATGTCAATCATTAAATGTCAATTGATGACATTATAAACTACAACAGTATGCAAGTGATACAAATGAAGACACCCATGTTGATTTAAACTCAATAATTTTTATTTTTTATTTGCCAGTATTGAAGGGCCTTTGAAAACCAATTGACAGTGAGACAATAAACATCACATTCTCGTGTAGGGAGTGTAACATTATGCCATTAGCACTTTTTTGAGCAGTCTTCCCAGTCTTGGCCCTTGCCAGTCTTCTTTTGGTAGCAGCAAACGGCCGCTTGTCCCAGACAACAAGAAAAGTCTCTGAAGTCGCAGGGATTCTTGTCGCATTTTTTAGCTTTGAGCTTTTCCTGGGGAAAATAATATTACTGTTAAAAGCAAGTAGTGAAGAAGAAGCAGGATAGTAAGGGAATGTGTTGGGGCTTGTTCATTGTAACTGTGTGTAAGGGAGGTTCTTACTTTCATCTCAGCGCATTCAATTTCTTTATCCATCATCTTCATCATCTGCTCCTTGCTGATCTTGCCCTCAGCGTCAGAGTACTCCACGAACAACTCCACCATGCTTTTAATGATGTCTTGCAGACGATGAGCCATGGTTGTATCTGAAAAAAAAGGTATATTTTTTGGGTAATTATATAAGAAACAATAGACTTTCTATCATTTTAAAACTGAGAGGATGAACAGAAAATCAAAGGTGTCAGGATTTGTGTAGTGGCAATATCGTCAAGTATTGTGAAACTATTGATATTGTCAAATTAGATTCAATTTAAGTACACATAAAAACAATTTCAAGCCAGAAGTTCAAATGCAAGCACTCTAAAGTCTAAGATTATATAATTACATAGCCAGTTTACAGACTATACAATGTTATGTTCTGTTGTGTCAGGCTACTTGGTACTCGTCATGATCAATATGTGAACATGTGACTCTTACATACAAAACACACTCGCTCTATATATTGCTTGATATCAAGACTCACCTTAGAGTTGAGGTTCCCAGGTAGAGAGAGTTCACTGACTTGGTCCCAGATGAGAGTGATGTTAGACTGAGGGGAAAGCTTACTTTTATAAGGGACTACACACCATGAATGATTTGGCAAAAATCATGCAGCATGCAGGATTTTGCCAAGTCATTCATGTACTGAAAATCTGACCCACTCCCGCCAAACCAGTTCCAGAGCTTTTGTGCAATACTGAGCCAAGATCCATCATTTATCATGTTTGAAAGGGTGAATAAATGTTTGTGTTGGTTTGCATTTGTTGACATTGCTCAAATGGGTGTATAGGTGCGCTACAATGATGTGAAGTGTTTTGGTTACAGATGGAGTTCACCTCACATTACCCTGACAACGATAGAGATACTCTGAAGTAAATGATGTGTTTGAGCAAGTTTTCATTCATTATAAAACCTATTATTGACCATTCAGTTGTCAAATGACATATGATCATTATACTTATTTATGTTGTAATTTTATTTTGTGATTTATTCTGTATACAACATCTGTTGCACTTCTGTCCGACCCGGCAGCCGTTGATTGTGGTGTTTCTTCAGGGAATTTCCAAATAAAAAAAGGGGGCGTATGCTACAGTATACCAAATGTTAATCCCCCTGAGACAGTTAGGCTATATAAATCTAAATTGATTAATTCAAAAATGTTCTCAAGAATAGGCCCCACATGGCAGCTACTCAATAGAAAGAAGGATTTTATATTCTGAAATGATGTAATCTGCCTGTAACCAAAACACTTCACACATGAATGCATGAACTTTCATACAGGATTGTTACAATGTTATAGTCTATCCCTTAATCTCTATGGCATAAAAGGACAGGCCAAGCCGGTTTGTGGGGAGTAGGTCAGAGTTTTATTTATACTTGAATCGGCTGATATTTTTTTATTTAATTTTACAATATGTGTGTACAGATGTCAGACATTCTGTTAAAACAAGATTTTTAGGTTAAAAAAAAGGCTGATTCATGACATGATTTTGCAAAATGTTGTATGTAACATGGCAACAGTTATTAATCTAGAATTTGAGAGTAATTCCTTAAATGTAAGCTTTATTCTGTGCTACTGCAGACACTAAAGATACATCCTGTAATTTACTTATGTTAGATTAGATGGATTTATTTCTGTATAGTATTGAATATAGTATTGAGTATAGGTACTGAGACAACAAACTGGATATAAACACATGCACGTTGTGTTGTCTTCATTCTCTGTTCATTCACTTTGTTTTAAATTACATTACGTTTTCTTTAAACTTTTTAAAATCAATCAACACTGTCGATATGTTTCAGGAATCTGCTATCGTTAAAGCTGTTGCATAAAGAAATCCCTTAAAATTAAGGAAGAACCTCAAAACCATCATAATGTGTCGAACTAAAATAAACAAATGGCATTTATGAACCGGCCTTCACTGACAGTTGCTACTGCTACATCCACTCAAGCATGTTTCAGTTTAAAAGTTGTTTGCAAAAAAGAGTCCATCCAAAAATGGCCGAGACAAATTATAATATAAATGTTTATGTTTTATGATCTTCTTTGTCTTTTAATGGCAATTGCTGCATGTGTAAACGTATTTGCTCTCACTCATTTCCCATTTATTTGCAGGGAAACCCCTGTTTTATCCTATATGCTTTCATTTGTTTGAAAGCACCACCTTAATGAACCGAAGGATTAGTTAATTCTTACAAAATGTATAACCATACACACAAGGAATATCTTTACTTCCTCAGCCAACAATATAGAAACCATGTGTTCTACTTCTAAAACGTCTTGGAAACATACTACATTTGAATTTTGAAATAAATGTTTACATTTAAACTCACTGACAGTTCAAGAGGACAGGACCCAAGATATGGGTCCTGTCACAACTTGAAGTGATTCAAAGGTTATACTTCATATAAATACAACAATACTGAATCACTGAATGTCCCCTATGTTTACATTACACTCTGCAGCTATCAAAGGCTTTGGAACACACATTTTTGTAAATATTAAAATAACTTATATTGAGAAAGTATGATTTAACTTTGTCACAACATGCGTTAAATAATTAAAAACCTATTTGGATCAGTTGTTGTTGATTTGTTGTCAGCCATCATTTTATAAGCTAATCACATAAATGATCAGGTGGTTTTATGAAGTCACTATTTGAACAAATTCCCTTTTGAGATTTAATTTCTACACGTTATTGTTTGTCTATTTGTTTTGCTTTTGGATGTTGCTAGGCTCTGTTGGACACTAATAGTAAACCTGCATTGCCTGTTTTGATCGCTCAACTGTTTTATTCCGGCAGCCAAGTGAACCTGTTGAACCATTGTGCCAAAGCCTGCACTAGGTTCTGTAAACCGCCTTTTTTTTAACCAATCACAAGAGCCTCATGGAAACAAATGAGAACCAATAGAAAGGTGTGTTTGCTGATAAACCAGATGGGAGTGAGTTAACACTTTGTGGAGACAGGACTATTTGATTTAAAATAAGGTAAGGACACATTCCCATTGCAGAGCAAATGTTCGAATATAACCTCTAAAGACATTATTGGGAAATAACAAAACTTAAAAACAATGCTTCCCAAGAATATAATTGTGTGGATACATACAAAAATACAATTAGTGCCCCTTGTCTTTTGCTTATAATACATAATAATCTCTATGTGCAGTGATGGGTTGGGAATTATGCAAATTGACATGATACATGTTGGGATTAGACCATGTTAATTGACATAAACACATCCAAAGAGAGAAAGACGGAAAGACAAAGAGATATATTCTATCAATGATATTTATGAAACAGTCAGAACAAATCTGATATGGGAGAATAATCAATAGTATTGGAAATAATAGACATAACATTTCTATTTAGGAAGCACTGACAGTGATATGTGCCCCGGAAAACATAGCAGGTGATGTCTGTTGAATGTTTGATGATCCCATGAGTGTTTCCTTCAGCAGAAGTGACATCTGATACCTGCAGCTACTTGTACAGTGATTGCCATAAACCGTAAAGGATCTTACAACAACGGAGACTTTTGGAAGTTGCTTTCCAGGAAGGAAATGTTATTTGCAAACAGTTGACAGAGGCATGAAGGCAGTGCATTTCATATTTTGCATGCAAATGTTATACACAAATAACAAGCATGAGATTCATAATGGCTCTGCACATAGCTTAATAGCAGAAGCATCTGTTTTCAGGATCAGGTGTGTCAGAAATAACACAAACCTATTGTGGCCTGAAGGCAATTTAAATGTCATCTTAAAGGCTATTGTTTGGTTTTTCTTCAGGGTGTTGGTGCCTTCTGTTAGACATTAAGGGTTAACCTGCATTATCTGTCATTGCCCAACCTTTCTCTGGCAGCCAAGTAAAAAACTGTCTCATTTTGCTGCCTACGGCAGGTATTTCTTTAAACAGCTTTTATCCAATCACAAGAGCCTTATGGAAACAAACAAGAACCAACAGAAAGTATATTTGTTGATAAACCAGATGGAAGTGATTGAACACTTTATGGAGGGGAAACAAATCCATATAGAATGAAGCTAAATCAATTAATCTTGATATTTAAAGTGGTATGAAAACATTCACACTGAGCAAAGCGTCTTTTAATCAAACTTCTAAAGGCATCAACAACAAAACAAAACCCTAAAACAATGCTTGCTAAGAGCTTAAGGTGCAGCTAAAGATAATATGCAAATACTGCCCCCTGTGTTTCGTTAATCATAAATAATAAGTCATTTTCTAAATGTTTATTTATGGGTTGGAATTTTGTAATTTGACAAGATAAATGTTGGGTTTGATTTATGTTCATTTACACAAATACATCCAAACAGAGAAAGACAGAAAACAGAGAGATATATTCTTAACTCCTTTTATGGCGTAAAAGGATTCTGATATACAAGAAGTCCTTAACCTGTGAGGTACTCCAGACAGTATTGTTGGAAAATAATACAGCAGATACAGCATTTCCATTTAGGAAGCACTGACTGTGATATGTGCACCGTAAAACATAGCAGGTGATGTTGAATGTTTGTTGAATGTTTGATGATCCTATGTTTCCACAGCAGTGACATTAGATATCTATCAACTATATACAGTGATTGCCATAAACCGTAAAGGATTTTACAACAAACCAAACTACATTTTTGGAAGTTTATTTTCAAGAATAAAAGTTATCCGAAACTCAGTGGACAGAGGTGGGAAAGCAGTGAATCTCACATTTTGCATGCAACATAATGGACCAATAACAAGCTTGAGTTTCACAATGGATGTGCATTTAGCTTAATAGCAGCCACAAATGTGTTAAGGGTCAGTTATGTCACACATAACATTAACCTACTGTGGGCTGAATGTCATTTGCAAATAAATAATGGTGCTACAATCAATTCATAATTAAAACATGTTAAAGTTATTGATATTTGATTTTCTTTGGGGTGTTGTTGCCCTCTGTTGGACACTAAAGGTAAACCTGCATTACCTGTTGCTGCGTAATTACCCAACCGTTGTTCTCCCACAGCCAAGTTAAGCACTGGCTATGCTGTTGAATAGCCTGCAGCAGGTATTATTTTGGAAACCGCTTTTCAGCCAATCACAAGAGCCTTATGCGAAAAAACTAGAACAGATAAAAATGGGTGGTTGCTGATAAACTGAATGGGAGTTAACACTTTGTGGAGTGGAAGAAAATCCATATAAAATGAAGCAAAATCAAACAATCTTGATATTAAAAGTAATATGAACACCTTTATATATACAGTCTATGATGAACACCCATCACTCCCATTGATTACACCCAAGTCATTAGTTTTGGAAATAATAGAGCTAACATTTATATTGATGAAGCACTGACAGTGATGAGTGCACTGCAACATAGCAGGTGATGTCTGTTGAATGTTTGATGATCCTATGCATGTTTCCACAGCAGTGACATCAGATACCTATCAGCTACGTGTACAGTGATTGCTATAAACCAATACAAAAATAAAAACACAACAAACCAAACTTAACTTATGGAAGTTTATTTTCTGGAATGAAACTTCCTTTGAAAACAGATGACTTAGGTATGAAGGCAGTGACTCTCAAATTTCGCATGCAACTTTAATACACAAGCTTGAGTTTATAATGTAAGTGCACAAAGCTAATACCAGCCACACCTGATTTCAGGTTAAGTTGTGTTACATAAAATATATGCATATTGTGACCTAAATATTATAATGGATGTGCAAATAATGGATGTGCAAATAGCTTAATAGCAGCAGCATCTGTTTTCAGGGTCAGTTGTGTCACACATAACATAAACATACTGCGGCCTAGATGCCATTTGTAAATATATTATGCATATTATACAAACATTTGTAGGTTTTGCAGGTAATATTCAGTCTTCTTGTTCAGCTTCTGGTTCTTTGCCCTTGACTTTCTTGCCACCCTTCCCTGTCTTCTTCTGGTAGTAGCATCTGGCTAGGACACACACACACCGACAAAACTCTCGGAAGTTGACCTCTCCATCGTGGTTTTTATCCAACATCTCCATTGCCTCCCCGATATCATCTGCATTGATTTTATCCTGGAGGACACATCATAATAGTTAAATAACAACATGAAATGCACAGAAGCCCACCTGAATGGTTTGTCTACAGTATCACTTTTATCTTATGAATAGCATGTCATGCAAAGTAGGTGTTTAAAGTCTCTTACCTTTAACTCTGGGCTTTGTATCTCTAGCTCCAACACCTTCTTCAACTCTTCAATGTTTAACTGGGGTTTTTTGCCATCATCATCAGCATACTCCAGAAATACGTCAACAATGTTTGTAATGACCTGTTCCAGACGAGCCATGGCTGTAGCTGGAGAGAAAGATTGTAAGTAATTAGCAGAGGAAGGAGGAAATACCTTGACAACATAGACAATAAAATGAACAAAATAAACATTGTAGTAGACACTGTATTGCCAAGACTATGAAGCGTTGTGAGTTCGTAAGAGATATGTCATAAGACCAATGTTTATAGACAAATCAGAGGATGCTTAAAGTACTGGCTAAAGAGTAAAAAAATGGGATGAAACCTGAATTAACATGATGAATGAATTTATAACAGTAATGCCATTTATTGACTCTTCCATTGTGCCTTGCATTATCATCATCTAAATGAAATGCTACTGTGTTCTAACAATTAGCTTTAATCAGTACTTACCTTCGAGTTCAAGTTCCCCGGATGAAGAGAGATCACGTCTGTGTTGCCGGCTGTCCCAAGTGAGAATGTTTCAGACTGAGGGGAAAGCCTCCTCTTAAAGAGAAGACACACACACACACACACACACACACACACACACACACACACACACACACACACACACACACACACACACACACACACACACACACACACACACACACACACACACACACACACATACACACATACACACACACACACACACACACACACACACACACACACACACACACACACACACACACACACACACACACACACAGACAGGGGCTTATACACCCACACCAGCAGTGATTCATGCACTGGAAATGTTCCCCCTTTCCAACCAAAATAGTGTTACCATGTCTTTCTCTGAGTATTTCCATAATAAATACAAGACAGTGTTTATGTTTGTGTTTTATAGAGCAAATGTTACCCATGTTGACATGGGTATGTTTGTGGGGCTATGTGTGCATTGGTGAACAGTGGGAGTAGATAATCTAAAGCGACGCTCTTCATTGAGGAGCTGCTCGGTGAAGCCTTCTAGAGAAAATATGTCAGTGAATGGAAAGTTACAGTCAGCACCCTGCCCAAAGTGGTGAGTGGGAAGTCATAGCTGTGTGTGTGTGTGTGTGTGTGTGTGTGTGTGTGTGTGTGTGTGTGTGTGTGTGTGTGTGTGTGTGTGTGTGCGTGTGCGTGTGTGTGCGTGCGTGTGTGCGTAATTTGCCTCCATTTCCTGTTTGCCCAGGAGTTTTTTTTTTCTAAATCTAAGAAGTTTTGCAAATATCGGCAGTGATAACACTATCAAAGAAAAATGCTTCATTTAGGGCTAATTTGTTTTTCAATATGCAATGTGTGGAACCACCAAATGATGTCATGGTTGTATAGTTTAGTCAATTATATAACTCACAAAGAACATGACAGAACAGAACAACAACAGTAGTAGTATTATTCCTGTAGTTCTACTGCAGCTACAAAGTGATTTCTTTTATTTTCTTAAAACTCTTTCTTTTGAAAAGTTAAGAAGTGAAAAAGAGCTATGAGAGCCAGTTTTAAACTTGGCAGCAGTCATAATCATACATCTGCTTGATTAGAGTCTTCAAGTATCTCAATGTGAGTGCCTCGGCTGTCTGTTTTAACATGTTGGATTTCTGGAGCCACTCCCCGCTCATCCTGCTGAACTTTTGCAAAACTCAGCCTCCATTTTCCACTCGTCTGTACACAGGCGGCAGAAGAGAAACATTTCCCTCCTCTCTTACCTGTTTTGCCCCATGCCAAGTCCCTTTTAGATTAAACCATTCAGCACCAGTCTGCTCTTCACTTTGGCCGTATTACTTTCACTTATTGAATACGATCAGATTCTCCTTGCAGGGGAGGAAAAGAAAATAGAGACGTAGGATCATGTGGTGTTAATTACAAAAAAGTTCATCTCTCCACACTCTGCTGGCTGGAGTTACAGTTTCCCTGCTGGAGCCTTTCTGTACCTCTGCAGTCTGCACCATGAACGTGAGCACATGATCTTAAATGAAAGACAAATAGCTTAGAACTACCTTCTAAATATTAGTTTTACCATTAAGTCACATATGTAAATGTTTTCAAGACTTAATCTAAATTATTTATTACAATCTATATGCTGCTATGGCTCTCTTCATTTGAAATAAAACCCACCAGTTAAGCAGAAAGGCAAGCCTCCACCTTTGCAAGTGAAAAAACAACAGCAAAAAGTCGTAAAATATACACTTAAACATAATAGCCATGAATCATACAGCAATGGATGGAATTTCTCAAAATTACCAGATGTGTATACAGGTTTCTCTACATTGTAGTATATACAAACAAAAGGTCCAAAGGAGGTACTTTTGAAAACATTAACCAACTATTTCAACCCACAGAAACAGCATACCCAAAATGCCTTTTCCACATTTACAGACAGACATTGCGACAGATAGCAAGATAAGTCTCCGACACTGCATAGGATGTATCGGAGTTGTTAGGAACACTGTGTTCCTAACAACTCCTATCCTATACATCATCTGTAAACACCACTCTCTGTAAAAAAAAATATATTTTATGTATGATGTCCATTCAACTGATGTTTTGTGTCTTAAGATAACACAACCTTGACTTAAGCTGCATTTTCTTATAAAACTCAAGAGGTGGAATTAGAAAAAACAGTGGAGCAATATCTGAGTTAAAAAGATTGTTTTTAAAAAAGAGTATTCTGACATCTAGTGGCGTGATAAAGTCCATACTTCCTGCTTAAAATACCAAATCCCAGTGATGTTAAAGGCTGATAGACGAGTTGTGACTATCCCCTCGCCAGAAATATATTGAGTACATTTAGCTGTAACTGTCTTTTTGATATCTAACTTCTTATTATATATTGTGACATACTTACTTACTTGAAATAACTTACATAATTGATGAAAACTATACTTATACATTTACAGGGATAGAAAGAGTGACATGATCAAGTAAAAGTACTGACACCTTTTGGCAATTATACTCAGGTACAGTTAATTTACTGGCATGTATACAAATATGTCTATATAATGTCAAGAGCAGGCCATTTAAATTTGGGAAAAGGGAAGAAATGGAAGAACATTTTTTTATATGAGATGAAGTATGAAACTACTATCAAATCAAGATAACCTAAATGACAACATCACAACACAGAGGTCACATTTTTTTGCCAAAAATGTCATGTGGAAACATTTAGTTCATCCTGAAATAATCATTACAAAAGTATTTATTGTTGATTAATAAGTAATTTGCTGATACATGACTCACTGTGATCTGGGGAATAGCGTTAACCTCTGCTCATGCTATGACCTGTAAATAAGTTCCTTGTTTGCATGTTAACAGAAGGGCTGGTGACTCTACCCTGATAGGTAAGGTCATTTTAGAAGTCGCTTATGCTGTTTTTATTGACAAAGAAGTGAGGTTAAATTCGGCTTTGTATACCTTTTAAAAATGTAACGTGACCCACCAGATCACAGTGAATACTTATTTATCATTTATAAAGATTTGTTTTTGAATATTTCATCAAGTATGTTCACTTTCCACTTATTGGTATGTTAATGAGTTCATTATTTAGCCCTATTAAAGGCCTATAAATGACTTATGACCGATTCTATTAAAAAAGTTTCTGGAAAAGCATCGGTGTCACTTATAACAGTAACGATCACATTATCACATTATAGACCCTGCAATCAAAACAGCTAAACAGCCTTCAGCCATCATTACTTTTACCTGTGCTTTTCCTCCAAGTGACAAATACTGCTTTTATTTATTTTCTTGCCAGACTCTCATGACAATGTTATTGAGATACTGCAGCACAGGTGTGACACCTACAATAATTAAAGGCATGTTTCCTTCCCTCTGAAATGTATTTGAGAGTCTGGGTGTGTTCAACAGTGAGATCTCTCTGCTGGTGATGCCAATGTTCCAAAGAACCAGGCAGAAAAGACAGAGAGTGTTTTTGTAATCATTAACCAAAGGCTTTGAAATATTCTTTCCTTGAAAAACTTGGATCACGATTACCTGCTATTCAAATCTCCCTTATACTCCTCACACAAGGTCTATGGTCGATGTGCAATTCCATTTGACCTTCCTTTTAGCTAATACTTATTTTAGAATTCTGTGTTGGTTGGTGCAATGTTGTTTTCAAGGACGTCCATTTAAGTGTGTGTGTGTGTGTGTGTGTGTGTGTGTGTGTGTGTGTGTGTGTGTGTGTGTGTGTGTGTGTGTGTGTGTGTGTGGGTGGGTGGGTGTGTGTGTGTGTGTGTGTGTGTGTGTGTGTGTGTGTGTGTGTGTGTGTGTGTGTGTGTGTGTGTGTGTGTGTGAGAAAAATATAACCAAAGAATGTGCAAGAAAGGAAACAGGATCATGAATTTGGAATCTAAATTAAAGAAGCATGCTTGCAAAACCCTAACTCATTCCAAAACGGAATGTGGTGCTGCACCCAAGTTCATCTGAGCAACATCTGAGTACAGCACATTCCCGTATTGAACCATTTAAATACTGTATAAAATCTGCTGCCTCAAGGGAACATTGATATTTATGGTTAAAATGATGTATCTGAGATGTGAACTCCTCAATATTCTCTGGACTTTCTGAGGTATATGTATCTGGCATTGGGAGAGCTCTTTTTGACTGTAATGTTTTCCATGTATAACCATAAGAGAGATTCCATGAATAAGGTTGGAAAAGTGCTTTGTTCACGACATGCTCAAAAACAGACAGGAGGTAACGTCTTGTAAAAGGTTTTTACTTGGGGATTATGTCCCACATTAGTGATTCATGTTCTACTCTAAAAACGTTCAACATCATAATTCTTCCTTATATTTTCCCATCACTTCTTGGTCTTCTTCTTTTCGTGGAGCATGTAACACTTCTCACAAGCCATTGAGAGGCCGACGACAAGGGGAAGAAACTCTTCAAAGTCCAACTTATCATCTTTGTTTTGGTCCAAATCTTTCAAAATGAAATCCACAGTTTTGGGGTTCTGCTGGGTCTGAAAAAACATTAGCAAAAGAGACACGTTCAGGGTGCAAAGTTAAAGTGAGTACAGTTACATAGGACTACACCAGGGATATAGATGAGATTTGATATGAGGAAGAGGATTCTTACCTTCAGAAAGGTTGGCAACTCATTCTCCATCAGTTTTTTTAGTTCTTTCTTGCTCAAGGTCTTTGCATCACCATCTTCAATAGAATAGCGGTGGAACACCTTGATCAGACTCTCCATGCAGTTCTCTAATTCAGTCATGGCTGCGGAAGTGTGGGCTGAAAGGAGGAAAGATGATACACATTTTGACATTGCACATGAACTTCAATGAAGGATAAGACTGCAGTAAAGCAGTACACTTAATTACATTGTAGGCCTACTTTAACTAAGTATTACATGTTATGCTACGTCACACCCTTCACTACAATTTAAGATGTTATAATGGATCAATATAAGACTGTATTGACCCCTTGTTCAACTTCTCTGCAGTATGTAAAAATAAAACCACACCCCTTTTCCAGCTGCGACATAGTAATGTTCATATTAATGTATCAATTATTATAATTCGGCAATACAGCATTATTCTGAAATGGGCTATTCTGCATTAAGAGTTACATTACATTACATGTCATTTGTTAGACGCTTTTATCCAAAGCGACTTACATACATTCAGTACAAGAGTTATTGTCCTTACTGTTCTTCTAACTAGGATTTTGAATACAGGACTTTTAACAGAGGATTTCTACAGTGTGCTACCTTTGCTTAGAGAAATATATGAAATCTTTGTCCACCACTGAGGTTACTTAAGCCAAAACTAACATATTGGTAAGTGGAAAAGTGGGCGTTGGTCTTACTGGAACTCAGAGCAAATTCTTCAACCATTAGACAATATTTTCTGGCACATAAGCCAAAATCCTTATCTCAAGCCTCCCACTCTTCCTCTCCCCTTCCTTCAATTGAACCATTTCTGGCTGAGTTCCAAAAACAAACGAAACCCCGAAGATCTTAAGAATAGACGAAAAAGAAAAAGGAAAGTCGTGCATAATGCGCCAACAACGCCCAAGCTCACCAATGAAATATGTTGAAATAACAGACTAAACTTAAAGAAAACTAGTTTTATGTAGCCACATTTAAACATAGCCTTAAAAGACATGGGCAACCGAGAAGAATAATCTTTAATCTTCATAAAAGATTTTGAGATTTCGTCAAAACTAGCAATTTAAGAACACGAACAACAGTGGAAGCAGATAAGTACGTTTTTGAGCAATTAAAACAAACTTACCAGGAAATCAAGAGGCAGAAAGTGTAGTTTGAGAGTCAGTGAAGAGTGCAGACGCTCACTGGATATGTGTTCAACAATTTATAGTCCGCTGGGCAACGCCCAATATGATGGGAGGGACAGAGAGAAAGAGGCAGAGAGAAAGAGGGAGCTAACTTAAAAAGCCATGAGCAAATACTATCCAAGTGTTCCCACAACTCTCGCCACAAGAAATACAGAGATGCATCTAGTAATGCTACTTACTGTTCATATATATATTTCCTTTAGATTTTTCAAGATAATGTTATCTTTAGAAAAGTTCAAGTCCAATTCCCAAATCAGGAAATCTGCGTAAGACAATCAGTTATTCAAAGTTGTTGTTGTTTGAATCATGTTTAAGGTGGGTAAAGCACAGCGCAATGACGCAGTTCTGCTGAATGGCACACACATATACTATATTTGCTGGGACATGCTGTGTACGAACAAGCCCGAGCCTCTCCTGCGATGAGTCTTGATCTGTTATTGGCAACATAACGGTATTACGCATTTAAAAAAGACTTACTCGTACTTGTTCTCCTCTGCTTTCGAACAGCCAATTCGCATGAATTAATTTGTGATGACATTGATTAAAACAAGGTAGAAAGTGATGTCTTTAACCATCTCTATCTAAAGCCTTCCGTTTATATAAGGAAGATCCTTCATCAGGCACGCCCTGTTCACACAGTCCAGAAGCACCATCCTACGGTCTGATGGCAACTGAGCAGCTTTACTAGAATTGTTCTTTAGTATAACTTGAGATCCTCAGTGATTTCATCTTTTTTAATTTTATCTTGTCAATCTAATATTTTGTCTAACCTTTTGGCATTGATGGCATGTTGTACTTTTCACCACCCTAAAGAATACCACTTCAATGTTCAACGTCATCACTTACCTGTCTTTGAGCAAACAGTGAAGTCACTGACAAGTAACTACCTGTCCACATGCCAGGGTGTTACACTGTCCCCACCATGGCCATATCATTTCAAATCACAAGTTAGCATTCTCAGTGAAAACATTAACTTTTGATAGACTAAACCATATGCTGTGTCAGCCTGTGTGCATTACAATTACACATTCCATATTTATATTTTGTAATAATACAATTACTCTAAGACTTTTGTGAATCATGGCAGTCCTGACATTAGACATTCACACACATGACAATCATAACCGGTTTACTTATCATCATCAAGCATCGATGGTATGGTTACTTTGTGGAACACTGTTGGCAGAAGACCAAGACAAACTGAATATGTGTCTCTCCCTCCCCTGCCTTTTCTTAAACAGCATGTCAGCTCACAGATGTTTTAGGATACCACCACACCCACCTGAATACATACACTACACTACATACAATACACAGCCATTTTCTAAGTGCACAAATGTGGTTTGACAAAATTAAAACACCTTAAAAGTCTTTTTACAGAGTTTAATTACAAAATGAATTAAACAAAAGAAGCAACTTGATGTGCTGATGAATACACAGGTTGGGATTTTTCAATCTCTTTGCAATCAGTGTAAAACGAGTGCTGAGGAAAAGGTTATCAATGGAATGTTGACAGCTGTTTGGCTTTTTGTTATGACCCTAAGCACGAGATCATTGTAAAAAAAATAAGGACTATGACTGACTTGAAGTCATGGGACTGTTTGTTGATTTCCAAATAATCTTTAAAGATTCTGCTGAAATACACAAAGGGTTATGGATTGAAGACAATACTACAAAATGTGCAACTTCTTTGTTGCACTGGGCCATCAGCACCTGGGTAATATTAACTGATTCACTGGATGCAAGTCGGATCCAACAGATTCATCAGTTCTTCCTTTTACCCTTGCTGGCAGCCTTGGCTGCTGTTACCGCGGGAACAGCGGCTTGGTAGAGGGCAGCAGATACTTTGTTGATGTAGTACACGGCAAAGAGGGAGAATATCAGGCTAGAAGAGAAATAAGAAGAAAAAGCAATATAATCAAATTAATTTAGAGACTACTTTTAACTGTGTTTTATAAAGCTGATTATGGTCTTTGTGATCTGCAGAGGTATTGTCACATACCATGTGGTGACACAGACGCGGTGTACCAGTCCAGAGGCAAACAGCGATAGGCACAGGCACACCAGAACTGGAAGAGATAACACATAACCAGTTAGGATATATGAAAAGAGAAATATTTGGATATGTATTATGTCAGCAAAATAGAAATAGAGAAAGACACACTGGAGTGACGACAGGAGTCTGATTTAAGTGTTGTCATTACTTACTCTCTGGGAATATCTTGGCTTGGAATCCTTTCCCAAAAATCAGATTTTCCAGATTATTAAATGCCTGGATATAAAGTTAAGGGGAATCTCCTCAGTGGTATCTGTGTATGTACATGCATACAGAAAACATGGAACTCAGAGAAATGGTGTACGTTTTTGCTCCAATAGTATTGGGTGATGATTACAAAAAGTTACATTTAAACAAAGCATGAAGTAATAAAGATTGTTGCAGATTAGTCATTGACAACAGGGATTGAAACAGGTCAATAGGATACAGTGAGGGAGCAGATGAAGAGGACTGAGCCCAGGAAACCCCCCACGATGGTGAGCCACTCAGTGGATCCCAGCTGCTTACTGAACATCTGCATGCCAGCAAATACCAGCACTGACAGCAGACTGGACAGCACTAGAGAGGTGCCTGTGTTCACTGCTACAAGACAAAGAGGAATAATTCAAACACAAATGTTAAGACAATAATCAAGGAAGACAATGGCTTATCTAAAAATAATTGGAAAAGTATGCTGGAGTTATACACCGGAAGAGGCAGGACACTTCAGCTTCAGCTAAACTGATTGTATTTTTCTCTGATAGCAGACAAAGTACAGGTAATATCAATACAATCAAAAGTGAAAACAGTACGTAGAGTACAGAAGCATAGCTTTGACTGCTAAACTAGTTCGTTTCAGCTAGTAAAAACACTAATATAATCGAACTCGTTATAACGTAACGCCACGTCAGTGTTCGTTCATAAATGCTTCCGTCAGATTGCTACTAGCTATAAGCTAAACAACCGAGGGTAGCAGCAAATGTATACGGCTGATGCAGCTCTCTACATACATAGTGCAATAAAAAGTGTGACTCATGGCAGACGTATAATAATGCATTCGTTAAATAAATAGCTCCTAATGAAGTCATCTATTTCTAAACGTTAACGTTAGCTAGCTAGCTAGAACACAGAACTAGGCACTAATAAACAATGTATCTTCGAATACAAACGCACTTGTTGACTTGAATGATAAAATAATCATGCAATACATACCCATATTTCAATGTTTAATTAGAGTCCGTGTAAGGAAACAGAGGTGAATTAAGCACTTGGTTGTGCCAGCTAACTTCCCCGGCTCTAGGAACTAAAACCCTCTCCACCCGGTCCAGATTACAGGTGGGACCAGTGGGCGGAGTCTTGAGAGAGGCAAGAGGAACCTGTTGTTGTGCTGGTTAGATTTGTATTGTTTTTATTTTATCTGCTGAATAAACGCCCTGTAAGTCTCGTAACACCTGATTCTTTTTTTTCATATTAACTTTTTTACATGTACACAATCGAAAATTCAATAATGAAAGCCCTTTATTTTGTTTGCTGACACATTTGAACCGTAAATTAAACCATGAATTCCTGCTATAATAGGAAAGCCTGTACTGCAAATGATTGTATTACCATTAGCATCTTCAAAAAGGTTTCGTTCTGCTATTTAGTGGCTTTTTTTTTTATAGGATACCCATTTGCTGTAGGGAAACAGCATATAGAAACTCTGCGTAATTGTTTTTATGAATATATTGTAAAATCATTAATGTGATGCTTTCCATCATTTACAAAAAGGCTCAGGCTGTTTACTATACCAAAAGCTCAACCTTTCAAATGCGTAAATGGGTATTACATTTGAGGGCCTGCTAATTTGGGTGAAGAAAGCAGTATTTCTACATGCTGTGAAACAGATGTCCCAGAGAGGCAAAAATAAACACAAATGCCAAATCGTTTCAGAGCAAAAATTATTGACGACCATCAACAGTTTGAAAAATAATTGATACAAAATGTATTTGGCATTATAATAGCATTCGAGACCTTCCATAGGAATTTGACAGATAGCATGCAAACATAAAACCACATCAATGTTTACGGTTAATGAAAACATAAATGTATAAAAATATAAAACGACAGACAGAGAGTGGCCTGTATATCCCTTTGATGTATGTTGGTGCACTGTGTTCACATAACTCAGTAAAAACACCTTTTTTCAGTTCATTCCTCTGCACATTATCATTGAATCACAGACCCTCTGTAGCTACAGTGTCTGTTGATACAGCGAGGCAGTTGTCCACATCCACACTCATTTGTAGCTTCAGGAGTTTCTTTCATAGTGGCTTCTTCTTCAGTCCAAAAACAGCTATAAACAGAAACATCTCCACGAAGGCAGGTAGCACACTAGGTGGGAGAGAGAGACAGAGAAATGTAGGGAGAAGTGCAACAGTGAGGACAGTGCCTGAAGACATTTATACTTACTGATACTCAATTTTATAGAGACACAATGAATTTGCTTTCTGAAAAGCGGATACATCATCTGAACACACACCAACCTGCAGATGGCAAAAATAACCCAATAGGTCCAGCATTCCCACTTCTCAATTACAAAGAAAGACAGGGATACGGAAGCGCTGCAGTGGACAGCGAGTGCTGGGTGTAGTTACTGTCAGGGAAAAAATACTCTTTTTGGGAAAACGTTTAGGTATACACTAACCTGCAAATGGCAAGGATCCACCAGTAGATGTCACACTCCCACTGCTCAAATAGAAAGAAAAGCAGAGCCACTGATGCACTGGCATGGGCTCCTGTTGCTAATGTAGACGATGAGGCGAATATACAGAGGTTTGAAGTCATGGAATTGTAACTGACAACTAGAATGACTTTTAATATATGACTTGTTCTAGTTTTTATACTTACTTGACACCAATTCGCTGGCTGTCTTTATTTCTAAAATTGCAAAATCCCACCTCCCATCCTTTGTCCAGGAGACAGATGTCAATGCACTTGATGCTGTAATCTCACAGCTTCTATTTTTTGTGTGCACATTATTATTATTATTATTGGATGATAACATTGAATATATATATCTCTCTTTATTTGACTTTCATAAGTATCTATCTTTATTTGAGTATTAGATTGTCTTATCTTATGAATAATCACCTATGAGGGACCCACACTATCAGTGTAAAGGATACACAGGAGACCTTGGCTGCAGTTGAACATGGACACTCCTGAGAAGAACCCAGCCAACTCTACAGCAAAGAGACCGAGGGTGACGGCCAATCCCACCACCAACCTTAGGCAAAGAGAGACATATTAGAGGGTGTGTGTGCATGTGTGTGGCCAGTTATGTCTCTCTTTGTGTATGGGTTTGTCTTATTACTTCATGTCTTCATCGTCATACTGCTCTTGCGTGAAATCCAAAGGCAAGCAAGCCTTCACGTTGTTTTCCTGTGAAAGAACATTTCAGACAACTTAGCATCGAAAAGACTTACAAACAAGTGGAGAAACAGACAGTGGAGAATTGAAAGGATATTTAATGACACACACGCGTATTTGTTATAATTAAAAACAACTAACACTATTATCTGAATGTCAACCAATGTGTTTACAAAAAACGCTTTACTTACCCTCGACCAAAAGATTGTGATAACGATGACAAGGTGAGCTGTGAGAGTCAGGAACCGTGCAGGGACGAGACTGCTGACAGCCGACATGGTGCAACTATAAAACAACCAGTAACTTACACTAAAATACGATGGGCAAACCAATGCAACGTTATTTACCGGTATGTAAAAGTGCCTAGCTAAACCAGTGTTAGGATTAGCTTAGTTTGCTCATTAGCATTTAGCTGAGGTGTGATACTTAATGTAACTTTATCAAAGGCAAACCATCACTACAGCTCGCCACTGAACGTAGACTAATAGGTTTTAACAAACATATCGCTACTTCAACTTATATTTAGCTAAATACATCAACACACCACAGATGCAAACCGACGCTATTGCGCTTTAAAGCGGTTGCTACAACAACCGATATAATCTGGTGCATTCGTAAATACAGTCCGGTTTAACCAACGACCAGCCTCCAAAGGTTCCTGACACGGACAACAATTGAGGACTGCTCGTGTTACACAACACTGCCATCTAACGGTACTACGAAAACTAGGCCACAAACAATTTGGCATTTGGACATGTTAAGAGACACGTACCTCCGAAAACAGCAACCATAAGGTTTATTTTGACAAACTGAGCTGCGTATTAGGATTGCTGTAGTTGGGAGAAAACAAGAAGGAAGCGGAAACGTTTCAAACATTGTATATTTAAACTGTATAAAGAGAAATGGCGTTTAATAAATAATACATAATATATAACCTGTTAAATTAAAACTAGCGATTGCTGTCAAATAAAACTAATAAGATAGCATTTCAACATGTGTATTCCTTGTGCATTGCGGCTGTGATATAGCCTATCTTAAAATCGGACCTTTCCAAACCCCCCCACCCCCCATCCCCATCCTATTCCTCATCGAGCGGCTCTGAGACAGACAGAAACACAGTGTGCGCAACAGCAGCACTGAAACCAGCCACAGCAGATCTGTTGTCCGCTTCACCATCCGAGGCCCAGGGTCGGCTTTTCCGTCTGTACGACTGACATCAACCTGCACCTGCTTTTCCCCAGAGATAACAATCATTTTACCTTTTGTTTCGCAGAGCTCTGGCAGCCATGGCAGAAACGGAGTTACAAAGCTTTACCTCTATCATGGACGCTTTGGTTCGCATTAGTGTGAGTATGACTCTCATTTATATTATGTTATTTATTTAACCCACGTGTGCGTAGTGTAAATGTTTTAAATGTAAAAAGAGCACATCATTTAGCCATATATCCTTTTCGTATCCATATGGATGCACAGGTTGTGTCCGTAATGAAGGAATATGATGCATTTATTTCGTTACAGTATATTTTGGCAACAATCCAATCAAAGAGAGGTTTGATTTTCAGCAAAGCTAGCACTGTGGGTGGAAACATAAAAGCAAGGCCACAACAACATATGCACAAAGCCCAATCTTTGTAAAGCATGGATATTTTAATCATTATTAATCCACAAAATATGTTGCTAACAGCAGTAGCTGAAATGCTTACGTGCCGCATACGATCAGAAACTAGAGATGATGGCGTTGTCATAGAAACGGGATGCTGCGTTTAGTAGCTTTAACACCGGAACAGGGCCTCCTCCACAACCAGCAACACTTAAAAAACGAGGCCTGAGCAGCAACAACCGAGAGATATATTCATTGTGAGTTGAACATTTCCCCTTGAACACGCCTCATAGTCAGCTCCCAAAGCATCCTATGCCAGAGTTTACATATTAAGGGTTCAGAGGGAAGGGGAGGCTAGCTGACAATATTGAATATCAAAGCAGGTGGGCTAACAATTGAAATCAGGCAATGCTATTTTGTCCTTAACATTTGCCCCTTTTTGTCTCTGTACATCGGAAATCCACCTACATAACCATCTGCTTCTGCTCCCCTTCCCGCTCTTGACACCTACATATCTCATATACATTCTTTTCAGGTCACAGCAGGAGGTGCAGAATGTAAATAGCCAGCTTTATTTTCTCTAGTGACTCAGCCTTTATCGATTTAACACCTCACAGTTCTCTTCTTGCCTATTTCCTCTCCAGTCTAACATGAAGAGTATGGAAAAGGAGCTGCGTTGCCCGGTATGTGATGAGATGGTGAAGCAGCCCATCCTTCTGCCCTGCCTGCACAGTGTGTGTCTGCTGTGTGCGGCAGAGGTGTTGGTACAAAGAGGTTACCCTCCTCCAGACCTTCCTCCAGAGCCCAACTCACCGGCCTCAACACCCAACACTCGCTCCCCTCGACAGGCACGAAGACCAACACCCAGAACGCCCGACCGCCTGGAACGAGTCCTCAGAACAGGTGCAGAAAGGATGAGGAGTTTACTTGTATGGGTGTTTGGTACAGGAAGCTGATGGGCATTTCAAATGGCCTTGCAGCTTAACATGCAATTAGCTTCGAAAATGAAACTGAATGATCTCAGTATTAAGTCATATTAGAGTGACATCATCATTTAAAAACAGCAAACCGGGATATGATGCCACTGACCAGTTTGAATCTGACTTAATTGATGATCTTGCTGACAAATCAGTATCCTGCTGTGCATCCAGGGCTTTATGCATTCATCTCATAACTTATTTAAGTGCATGTAGAGCAATGGCCATCGTGGAAAAGAGGGAAGCAGGCAGCAAGGGTCTGTTGAATATAGGTTAAACAGTGTTTCCTCCATAGTGAGCTAACCTATTTATTTATCACTGTGCTCTATTTGTATTTAATTGAGGGAAAATTTAGTTCTGCCCTTTTTTTCTCCTCTATTTATCCATCCATGACCATCTCCCTTCCTTTGCACCTGCGTCCTTCCCTCAGTGTGCGGCACATACCCAGGGCGGAGACGGAAAGAGACGACCCTTCCCCCCATGTTGTTCCCGTGTCCTTCCTGTCAGCAGGACGTGGAGCTCGGAGAGAAAGGCCTGACAGACTGCCTCCGCAACCTCACACTGGAGCGGATTGTGGAGAGGTTCGCTTGCACACAAACATCATAAATCTAGTATATACTGCAGCAGAGAGAGTGTAGTCGGGTGTTGTAGTCAGAGCTGATGGTGCTGGCACAAACATGACTTTTGGTGTGTTGTTATCTCATCCTATGATAATGTTTCGGCCTGAGCTCATTAACAGAAACTATAAATAAAGAAAAACGTTTTTAACAATCCTGCAGGTAATAACGAACGGCAGTGAAGGAAGGGTTTAGTCGATAGTGCTTAATAAACGAGACAGGAAATCACTCGCTGGAAGGAGTTTCAATAATGAATCTTTCCTTTCCTCCTGATTCAAGGCTTACCCTAAGAGCAGAATGCAGGGACAGCTCAACAACTGCAGTGTACTGTAATACAAAACTATGGAAAGACACGCAATTGAACCAAAGTTATGTTCTGGAAATTTAGAAGCAGAGTTTTTCATATCCTTCTTTGATTTGAATCATCCTCTTCTCTTATCAGTTAAAATGTTGGAGATCATAGTGAGAGGAGCTGCTTGGAAAAAAGAAGTCTTCTGGGAAGGGGATAGGTACTTTACCAGTTTCACACACAGCATTTTGATGAGTGCAGCTGCTTCCTCCCCAGACAGTGGTTGGGTTGGTCAGAAAAAAAGTGTGACGGTGCATGTTTTACTGCACAGGATGTACTAACAAGGCAGCTGCTGGGGATGTATCCAGGTCAGGCAGTAAAAAGAGTTAGAATCCTAACTACTAAAAAGAGAGCAGGTCAAACTGTGATGTGCTCCATCTTCCCTTTGTTTAGTTTTAAAGGCTCCTTATTGGCTTTCTATTTTTTCTTCTGCAGCATTGCTTTAGCCCAGTTCTTATCTCCTTGTTGCCCTGTCTGCCCTTTAGGTACAGGCACACAGTGAGTCTGGGCAGCATAGCCATCATGTGTGGTTTCTGTAAGCCTCCTCAGTCTCTGGAGGCTACAAAGGGCTGCGCTGACTGTAAGTCCAACTTCTGCAATGAATGTTTCAAACTCTACCATCCCTGGGGAACCCCTCGAGCTCAGCACGAACACATTTTACCCACCAACAACTTTCGACCAAAGGTTTGTCTGTTTTAGTGTTTTGTGGATCAACTAGTAGCTTCCCTTCTATTGTCATTGTGGTTTAAACCTTTTGTTGTGCTCTAGGTCTTGGTGTGCACAGAGCATGAGCAGGAGAGACTGCTGTGGTACTGCCGTGACTGCCAGAAGTTACTGTGCCCACTTTGTAAGCTCCGTCGTGTCCACCATGGGCACAAAGTGTTGCCCATAGCACAGGCTTACCAGGCCCTCAAGGTGAGTCTGCTTCGACTGTGTTGAGATCTGGAGGTTAGCCACCTTGAAATGTCAACTTCTCTTCTGGTCTTACAGGACAAAGTTAACAAGGAAGTCAACTTAATTCTGGCCAACCAGGAGACAATACAGAGTCAGATCACTCAACTGGAAGCTGCCAACAAACAGATGGAGGTGAACCCCTTTTCAATTATTGCGAAACCCTTTTGTTTGTGTTGGTGCAAGGGTATTCCAAAGAGACTATCCCATGTAACTAGCAGGAACTCTGTGCTGTTGTCTAAACAATCAACCAATACGTTGTTTTTGTATAACGGGGTGAAAGCAGGATGTTGGCTTGAAATGTTAGCTATGTCTCCTTGCAAAATAGCATATGTGTTTAGAACCAATCAACAACATACTGTAGTGGAGAGGAAGCTACTTCTTTTATTGTACTTCAAAACAATAGTGATTCATTCATAGCCTATCCTGCCGGTTTACTGTAACTACAGCTGCAACTATTAAAGGTATAATAAGTTGGCCGTCTAGAGGCCTAGGACTTTGGTGCAATGACACACTTTTGGGCGGGCAATAGCTACAACATTGATTCTGTGTTTATCATTCCAGGTCATTGCTCTTTATCTCAACACGTTCTCCCCTCTCTGTCTCTCTCCAGGCGAACAGCTCAGTGGCCCTGCATCAGCTGACCCACTGTATCAGAGAGTTGGGGGCGGCCATCTCGGAGCGTCAGGGGGCTTTGGCCCTGGCCCTGGAGGGGTCCCGCTTCAGGAAGGGGGAAGCCCTGTCTTCCCAGGTGTCAGAGAGAAGGGGCCTGCTGGAGCATGCAGGCCTGATGGCCTACACACAGGAGCTGCTCAAGGAGACCGATCAACCTTGCTTTGTACAGGCTGCCAGAGTCACTCACAGCAGGTAAAACACACAGTCAGCTGAATCCTACATTTAAGAGGAATGTATTAGTAAGATATGGTTATCTGACATCTGTGTCTCTCACTCTCCAGGTTAGGGAAGGCCATAGAAAACCTTCAATGTTTCACTCTCTCAGCTGATCCCTCCTTCAGACACTTTCATCTGGACACGTCCAAAGAGGTTAAACTCATCCACAGCTTGGATTTCATACATGGTGGGCACCTTTGTTCCTCTGATATGAACTGTGTTAAAGTATAATGAAATGACTGTAAATGACTTAACCTGCCTCTGTTGTTTTGTCTTCTCCACAGCCCCACTGGCTCCAGTCATCGACACTCAGAAGACACTTGCTTACGATCAGCTGTTTTTGTGCTGGCGCCTCCCTCAGGACTCGGCCCCGGCTTGGCACTTCTCTGTCGAATACCAGCGGCGAGCGGGGGGAGCAGCAGCGACATGGGGCGGCACCAGATCCCCCAACGCTGCTACATCGTGGCTGCGTCTGGACGAAGTGAGAGGGACTAACGCTGTGGTTGATCAGCTGCAGATGGACAGTGTGTATGTGCTCAGGGTGAGAGGCTGCAACAAGGCCGGGTTTGGAGAGTACAGTGAAGAAGTTTACCTCCACACTCCACCAGCACCTGGTAAGATGTGAAATCCATTATTTTACATGACCAATGTTTTGAATATTACATTTCATTCAATACAAAAAACTCTTGTTTCCAATGCGATTGATCCTAATTTATTTCAAAGAAGTATCGTGTGGGAGTATGAAAGTCTCAGACATTTGAATTTGAATGTATATTTATTATTTAGTGCATAAAACAAGTTGGTTTTGCATTGGTAACAAAGAAAGAACTGTGGTAGAAATATTTTGAGTTATATTTTTCCAGTAATGCCATTCATTCAATTGATTGACTAATGTTGTTATTTCTTTTCTCTCCATCTCTTTATTTCCTCTTCTCCCACCTTGTTTTTTAATTTAATCTTCTGCACCAACCCTTCCTTTTCTTATTGTCCATTCCAGTTTCATCTCAGTCAGACTCTTTCTACTTCTGTCTTTCTTGCTACAGGTCTGTTATTTTGCGCTTTCATACATTATGCATTGTTTCTTTTTATGGTCCATTTTTCCATTTTGCTGTTGCTCCACGTAAAAGCAGTTTATCTGATTGGTTAAAACAATATTTATGTCAGTGAATGCTACCTTACCTACCTGGTTTCTCGTGTTTTCTTCTGCTGTAGAAGCCCCTAAGTCCTACTGTTCCTCTCGAATGAACTTTTTCTCTTGATCTGCCTTCAAATCTTTTTGCGCTCTTCTTCTGTTATGCGTTTAGGCCTGTTGTAGCCTGCCTGTCCCAGCTTCAGGATCTAACCGCTTCTCCCTCCTGACTCCTTTCCCACACCTCCCTTACTGTACATTTCTCTCCTCTCTCCCCCCTCTTGCCCCCCCTTTCCTTCCCTATATCCCTCTTCTTCCGCCCTCTCAGTGTTGAGTTTCTCCTTGCACTCTCGCTGGGGGTTGCACGCTGACAGGCTGGCTTTGGGTAAAGGCCAGACATACGCCCGCAGTGTGCCAGGCCTCTCCCTCCTGCAGGCCGCAGACCGCACACTCACTTCATGCCACTTGACTTCTGACTTGCTAGTGGGCGACTTGTCTGTCAATCAAGGCAGACACTACTGGGCCTGCTCTGTGGAGCCTGGTTCCTACCTGGTTAAGGTGAGGTGGATGCAGTTAGTTTGGTATTATAATATGTTGTTGTAATCAGCTTTGTAACACATGCAAAATGGATGAGACCAATGATCTGTGTCTTTCTGATCATCTGTCTTACAGGTAGGAGTAGGCCAGGAGGCTAAGCTACAAGAATGGTTTCATCTCCCTCAGGACATGGCCAGCCCTCGGTAACTACATTTTACCCTCTTAAATATTACTACATCTTCGACCAAGATAATTTCTTATGACCACAAATATAATGCCCTATACCACTCAAACAGAATGGACCTCTGTCCCATCAATTGGAAGATCTATTGATAGTATAACACTATCCATCTATATGTTTTGCAGCCAGAATTACACATACATACATACATACATACATACATACATACATACATACATACATTCATACATACTAGAAAAAACCTCCCTGTGTGTTCCCTTACTAATGAACAATACATACTCTTAGTAAAAATAGTAGTGTATACTCAAAACTATATTACTTTTTAACTCACTAAGAATACAGTGGTTCCAACCGATCTCTAGTAGGGTCATTTTTTTTGTTATATAAAAAGGTGTTGAGTTTTCAGGTGTAAAGCTAGAATGAAGGTGTACTTTACATTATTTTACATATCCAGCCTAATGTTTTCCTTCCCTCGGCCTCCCGAAAGCTGTGACCCAGACAGTGGCCATGACAGTGGGGCAGAGGACGGCCAGGACTCTCCTCCCTACTGCTTCCTCACGATGGGAATGGGCAAAATCCTGCTTCCTCAAGGACACGGTCACACTCATACCCAGGGGGACAGCCATAGCCTGGGGGGAGTGCACTCCCATAGTAGCAACCATAATAACCTGCCTCACCCTCACACTGCTCCCCTGCCACCCCGACTGGGAGTGTGTCTGGACTGTGACAAAGGACGTGTCACTTTCTACGATGCCCACTCGTTGCGGATCCTGTGGGAGGCGCACATGGACTGTTCCTCTCCTGTGTGTCCAGCCTTCTGCTTCATCGGCGGGGGAGCCCTGCAGCTGCAGGACCTCGTGGCAAACCGGAGCGTCGAAGAGCCGCCACCACGCAGGGTAACTATCCAAACACGTGCAACAAATCTCAGCAAATAAATAGTGGTGAGGGCAGTTTATGTGCACGGTTCACTCAGTTTTTCTGATGTCTGTAGAGCTAAAGGTGGTTTTTATTCACCACTTAATCTGAGTTCAGAACTAATTGCCTTGAGACCTTTATCTAAATATCAGATGTGCTTTTGCTTTTGCATTTGGCCTGAATATCAAGTCTGACTTTTGGTTATTTGGTTTTCCTGCTTTCTTTATTCTCGATCTTGCCATGCTCCTATGGACTTTGAAGTGATTATAGACTATGCAGAGTTATGTTGGCAGGGTGAGGTAATCCCCTTTAAAAAAGGTTTTTCTGTTTGCAGCATAAGAAACAAATCTGCCCTTTTTTACACGTCTTCTTTTTTTCCAGAATGACTGGACGAAAATGTTGCATGCAAGTGTAACTAGGATTCCTTACTGGCATATATACAGATAAATGAAGCCTCGTAAAAGCACCTCAGATGTACTGTATGTATAATTTTATAACTTGATTGTTTTATGTAGCCTCAACAAAGTGTTAACGGTGTATATATAATCCAGTATAAGAGATTGTGAATTTACTGCGGTAGTTAAATTGTAATGTTCTGGAGGCTCACGCCATTATGTCATGTCTCACAATCTGAAAAGTCCTAGGTAGAATTTTATGAAGTTGTTGTTTTGCATTTCAAAATGTGGCATTTCAATAAACACGCTCACAGTTGCCTCAATGTTCTCAGAAGAGATGCTACACTAACAAAAAGGTTCTGAAGAATAATGTTCTCAAAACGCTGTCCGACTTCATAACGTGAATACTTTCCGTGTTTCAGATTTTGATAATGCACATGGCCTACTGTCCAGTATTAAAGTGTGATGTTTGCTTGATGTGAGATGTGATTTTAATAGAAATGGATGGATAAAGTAGGCTAATGAAAGAGGTCTATTTTATTGGCTCTGAATGACTTCAAAATGTTTTTCTATAGCTTTGTTTTTGCTACTGTAGTTGACATTAGCTTATTATTACTAATACTCTAGCTGATCAAGATGTATTTTTGGAAAATGTAAGAGCCCAGTTATGTATATTTTCAGTGCAGGAGGTTGTCTTTACTGTAATATTTAAAAAGTGTGTGTGTGTGTGTGTGTGTGTGTGTGTGTGTGTGTGTGTGTGTGTGTGTGTGTGTGTGTGTGTGTGTGTGTGTGTGTGTGTGTGTGTGTGTTGTGTGTGTGTGTGTGTGTGTTCTCTTGAACGTGGGGTCTAGACTTGTGTTACAGCACAGCACTTGAACGACTTTAGACTGTAGCATCCCAGAAATCAGAATCTCTTCATTTAGATTAAGCCTTGGCTGGCCGAATGTTTCTATCATATCATAAGAAAAACAATAAATGACTGATATCTCTTATACAGAGTCGCTTTGTTTCATAAAGGACCTGTCTTTTATACAGTAGCAATCCTCTCTTTTCTAATTAAGTCTTTTTCCATGATACAGTTCCGACAGAAACCTTTAATTTACCTAATGTCTTCCTGTTTTGTAATTTTTACAGGCTTTTAATTTGATTCACAAAGTACTTTATTGGTTTTAACATTTTGTTTCTGTCATTCTGTCACATTTCCTGCCCTACAGCTAAAATGACAAACACGTTTTTGGTCGAATGCAACAGTTAGTTTAATTGCCACAAGCTATAAAGCTGTCAGATTTGTATTGACTGTAAACAGAGAACAGATTAATGAAAACAGACTCTCCTTGTTTAAATGTCATGGAAAAACTCTAAGAGTGTGTGGGCATGCCTGCGTGTAAGAGCAAGCGTGCCCCTAATCACTCAAGTGTGCCAGATCTGCATGAACAGCTTAAGTGGATCTTTTGTGCCACAGGGTTTAAATGTAATCAACCCATTTTGTACAAGGCCAACAAACGCCTCCGGACCCCTGATACAGAACGACTGCAACACGAAGGTAGGTGAGCCAGTTGGACTGGTAGTAGAAGAACATAGTCATAACAGGCTATTTTCACCCAGACAGAGTGGCACATAGCAACAGGGTGAAATAGTTCAGTATAGGGATTGTGTAACAGCACAATGGTTGTATTGTGCGATTTATAATTGTCTTTTAACATCAACAAAGGAGCTGTTGCAATCACACTAGTGTTGGAGCTCTGGAAGAATACACTTTATGCTAAAGGAGTATGCAATAATACACATGAACCATCAGGGGGCGACATTGCTTGTGCTTTGTCGGTTTCCTGTGTGTTGTGTGGAAAAAGGTTAGTCAGCAACAGGTGCATCACGCATGATGTGTCAACACCGACTTGTCTGGTCACACATTTGTGATGACAGGTCAGATATAAATTAAGACACTCAACTTCTGTTTGGTTCCTCTGGGCTAATCCTTGCTATTCATTGTTTCACACCTGGATGAATATTTATCTCACTCCCCTCGTTCCTCTTTCCACTATTATATGTAGGCTACCTATTTATATGGGTATCTGACAATGTATGCTATATCACTCAGCATTCATTTCTGTGTACACGTGCTTGGTGCTTCTGTTCATTTTCATCTGTCTATTGAGAAAATGAACTTGGGGCGGGTCATATAATCACGCTATATTGCATTTACAGCCCATAGCAACTCCTATAGAACAAAAACGACATTAACTCCATATTGGACCCTGATTTTACTCTTTAATCAAACCCCAAGATGTGCCAATGAAAATAAAACATTTGTTTTCCCTCTCTTTAGTCCTAAATCCAACTCCTCAGGGTTGCAGGGTGTTGGTGGTTGCATCATTACTTAGCTACAGCTCAGTTTAGTTTACACTTGTTTACCTGCCAAGACTCCTCCCTATAAAAGTTAAGCCAGTGTTTGCACGCAAGTGTGTTGACTTCAGTTCAACCCAAAATGAAGTGTGTTGTGTAATGCTATGGTCCTTGTAAAATGATTCAATGGATGTGTTTATATATTTTTCTAATGATGAACAAGATGGTCAGAAGATAAGATAAATAAGCAAATAAACTACAGTATGTATGGCTACCAATAACGGGGAAAACCTTGGTTCTTCAGAAGAATACAGATGATAGTGAAATAAAGAAATGTTTTACAGTACCTATGTTGCTTCAATATATTTCATATATACCATGAACATTTATATGTAATTTTTTAATAGAAAATCTACTGTCACTGGCTGAGATTGTCTGTTTTAAGTCATTACCTGGGATTAAACCACTGTATTTGAATAGCCAACAATGTTTTTTGTATGTGTTAAAGTTAAATGAAGCCAAAATGCTGCCATGCAGAATAAGTCCCACACACAATAAGATGTAGCACACTTTTAAATGTGCATACAGTGCAGGAAGCTGCAAAAATGTTTGCTAATGCAAGAAGCACAGACTCCAAGTCCCCTGAACAGCTGTGTCTCCTGTCTTTCCTCAGCACCTCTGCACATCACAGTGGACATGTGTGTTCTGCACACACACCCAGACACACACTTCTCCACAACATTTCATCCGCCAAGTCAATTTACAAGTTCCTAGTATGGTCTACACTTTTTCTGTCAGTACAACTGTCAAACAAAATGGATCTCCACTGCTCACTGAGGCTTGTGGACATCACCAAACACATTTCTGTGTGCCACTGCACCGAAGTCCACACACACACTCACAAAAATCAAATCCACCTTATAGTTGCCACTCAAAAACATACAAAAACAAATCTGCAGTATGTGTGTGTTTTGGATGGATGCCAAAGTAAAAAGCATGCTCAGACAGCACCAAATCCTCTCAGGCTCTGTGAGTATTTATGGGTGAGTGTGTGTTTCATTTTTAGACTTGAAATACATTAACTTTCCATAAAGTCCTTATATTCGGAACCACCTGTTAGCTTTGATCGTTAACTATATTTTTGGAAACTGTAACCTGCTTTGTGACTGTATTCATTATGCAAATACAACATGATTTATAGCACATAACGAGAGTAAGAAGAAGTTTGTGATTTGAATGCAAATATAACTTTTGAAGCCAGTTAAATTAAACTTGGCGTTTGTAACATTCAATGCTGTTGTTTTGCGTCCAGTAGTGCCAAGCGCAGTTATTGAACCGCTGATAGGAGGATACCTGACAAATGATTTATATCAAAGGTGAAATGTGTACTGTATGTTCATCCGTGCTGACAGTGTTTTGGTCAATAGCCCGCCTCTGACAGCTTAATTACTAGCTGTCCATATATCACTCCACTCACTGTTCCCATTCTGAAGGGAGGCAGACGCAGAGGGAGGAGGAAGAAGAGAAAGGAGGAGGAATAGAAGACAGAGACAGGACATACTGAACCACACAATATACTACTTAGGACACACCGGAGGGCTGCCTTTAAATCTATTCCCGTACAGAGCAAAGGTCTAACAGCAACAACTGTTAATAGTAAAAGAGCTGAAAAGTCCCATGTTTGAAATTGTTGTGTGTATTAAAAAAAAGTTGTGTGTTACCTTGCATGTCAGCTGTGCAACCACCAGGCTCTGAAGGGGGAAATGCTGTAAACTAAGGTGGGGGAGCTGGTTAAACTGGGAATAGAAAACAACTTGCTACACTGCACATGGTTCCCCATAAATAGCTACAGCAGCAACTGCTTTTACAAACAAGGTGCCTGCACAGACATGTACACCGGTAAAAAGGCCTTAGAGAAAGCTTCAGTGTGAATTTGTATTGGGGACTTTCAGCAAAATCTACCGAACAAGCTTGAATTGAAATAATTCCTGTTTGAGAAAGCTTGTGCTGTAGCTCTGCTTATTTGATCGGCATAAATCTCAGACTGACTGACAGTTTCACAAGACAGACCTGATAATCACTGCAGATGATCTGAGTAAGAACATGATGTGAGACTATTTCACAAGAGAAGAATGGAGGGGCCACCGAGTCATTTGAGAGGAATGCAAGTTAAAAGGGGAATCTGACAGAGAGAAGAGAGGGTAAAAGAAGATATGAGAAGAGATATGATTCAGGATATATAGATAAATAAAAGATATGACAGGGTTCGAGAAGAGGAGCTGACCAAGGGAATAAATAAGATAAGACATTTAAGAGAGGAGGAGCAATGCAAATGGCTGGGAAGGGTGAGGGTCTGACAGGAAAACTGAGGGAAGCACATTCCTTCTTTCCCTCTTGTTCTCTTCGTAAACAGCAGCTGGGACAGGTGTGTTTTTACTGATGGTAGAAAGTGCACAGGCTGCTGACTGCCCCCAAGAGTGCTGTGTGTATCCTGTGTGTTTATATGCTGAGTATGCACACTGTCTGCAGACTGCATGTTAGCAGAGACTTTGTTGTCTGTAATTACGGAGGAAACAAAACCCATAGATCAGAATTTTCCCATAATGAGCACAAATAGACATCTGAATGCACACATGGTGTTTGTGGGTGTGTCTGTAAGAGAGAAGGTAGTGTACATACGGTACATACACAGCCTTTAAGGATGTGTGCAGAAGAACAAGAGTCAGCTGTGTGTGTGCTGTTTGAGGAGACAGTCTCTACTTCAGGAAACAGAGGGATCCTGTTTGTGAGTTGAACTCATTGTTCGGCTGATTGACCACCCCCCTCGCCCCCTACTCCTCCACACAGACTCATGTACAAAACACTGGCCCGATGTTACTATTTGGCTGATGAACAAAGACGTGTACACATCAGGGTAAGGACCGTGCTTTGATTTCCTGCTTAGCATTTAACATGTTGTCTCTTTACAAACCATAGTTGGGAATGATGGGTGTGTCCGGCCAGTCTATCTGACTCCATGCATTGTCCCTCCAACCCTATTCATGTCTGTCTCTTTCAGTAAACATAATGGACAACACCCAATACTCCCTTATCTTGTCCTGGACTCATGATTCAATCATTTTTCTTTTCTTACCGCTAAACTTCCCCCAATTTAGTCTTTCCTCATGTAAGACTAATGTCTATTTACAAGGCCTCCACTTTATCAAACCTAATGAGTCACTTATGTGCACTGTGCTATTCCCGTTCTTTACTTGAACAAAAAATAAATACAAATTTGATCATATTTTTTACAAGAGAACAAGCCAAATCCATAAAATTCCCTTATCCAGTGACATATCTACACCTAGTGAACACCTAGTTTACTGGTTGGATTGATAAACACACAGAGGATTCTACTGACTTTGGGGATCCTCTGACTTTACTCGAGTTCCACCAAAAGGGAAATGTATTGACAAATGTTCATGAATTAAAAGAAAAATGTGGTCTGTCTCAGGATGACCTGTATTCTGTTCACCTGTTTATTTCTGACATTTAATCCAGATCCTTTATCAAGTCAACATTGAAATGTGTTCAATATTGTTGATTATGATCAAACACTTGATAAGCTAATGACATTACCATCAGCTACACCTTTTGCTAAGTGCCAATTAGTATGTCAGCATGCTAACATTCTCAATTCCAGCAGTCAACATTGTAAACATTTAACCACAACAGCATGTAAGCATTGACCTGAGAATTATGTTGTTGCTAGTATTTAGCCCAGCTAACCACTAGCATGACTGTAGTCTTTTGTTTAAATAAACTTCTGTCATGTTACACCAGAACAATACAAAAGCCAAACCTATATTTCTCCTGGATATTATTTTCTTCTTGTCCCAGGTTTTACCGTTTCTACCGCTGTCTCATTTACACATTCTTCCCTTCTACTTCCTCATCGTCTGCTCAAAAGTTTCCCCCCTTTTTTTTTTCTTGTTCTCTCTTTCAACTCTAGCTCATTTATCTCCAACTTCCAGGACGTTTAGCCTAGTTTTTCTACATAACACTCAACTCCAGCACAATACAGTGTTGTGTCCTCTGTCAGGGGCAGGCTCTTTGGGCTCAGGAAGAGAGGCCAATCACACACACACACACACACACACACACACACACACACACGATGAGAACCTCTGGCATGGCCTTTCCCACCACTGCCCTCTCTGTATCAACATACTCACACAAACAAGCTCATTCACACTGCTGCACCATCAAACAGGCTTTTGTCTCTTCTTGTTCAACAACCACCAATCTCTCTCTCTCTCTCTCTCTCACACACACACACACGCTTATCTCCACACATCTGCATGTAAGCTCATTACTGCGTTCAAAACAAAACCAACAGCACAAATCTTCCTACTTCAAAGGGTCAAGTGCAGCTTTATCACTTTGCTGGGCCAAAATAACATTCATGTTCACAAGTAAACAAGCAATAAGAAACAAAAGTCATTGAGAGTTTAGGTAAAAATGTATTAACATGACACCTTTTAAAGATCTTACAAACTTTAGAAGTGTGAATCAGCGCTGACAACCGGCTGTTTCATTTGCATAACATGTCCATATTACAGATTATAATGAGGAGACAAGCAAGACTCCATTACCCACGACAGAAATAAACATTATTCATTCTTTTAAACAAACACTATGGTGTTATTTTTTTTTACTGCATTTGTAATCTCATATACAAATAGCTTATAAAAATAGCATTACTAATAAAAGTAGACAATATTTTATCGTGGACATAATCCAACATACACATTATGTAACAGAAAGACTCTGACATGAAATATATAATAGAAATAACAAATATAACTTACTGCTACTGATAACTCAATATATGTGTCTGCACCAGGATACAAAAGCGAGAGTACCAAATCTAAAAGGATATGAAACCATCATTGCATCACCAGGGAATACTATGAATATACTATATTATTCCATACATGAGTACCAGGGAACAGAGCACAATATGATATTAAAATAGCAGCCAGCAAGTTTCAACTCCACATCTTTGGCTAGTAGGAGGTGAGTCACATTCACCGGATTGGGAACAGATTGCAAGTCTCCTGGCATGTTGGGAGATCAGTAAATGCCATTCATCTTTAATGGCAAACAGGATCTCACATAAGGCACTTGAACGACACAAAGAAGGAGACATGATTAACAAATAGTTGCAGACAAAAAACTGTTGAACCAGACCATCACTCCATTATTTGTGAACACCTCCCCAAAAAGGTAACAAACACACAAAACTGTCTCCACTTCCACAGTGCTCACCCATTAACAGGTTATATCTCTCTGCTTAAAAGTACAAGACAGGTGATGGGCAGGGGTCTTCGCTGCAGCCCTTCATGGAGTCAACAGATCTTTTTCGTTTGTATTACTTCCCCCCTCATTTTCTCATCTCTACATGGACCTATAAGCAGGTGAGCTTTGATTGACAGCCGCAAATCTCCAAAACAGATAAAATCTGATGAGGCTGGTGAAGATCCCAGGCGTGTTTGGAACCTGCAATGAACACAAACATTTAGGAAACCATAGCTTTCATTTGACCTGCATTTCATTTCACTTTTAAAAGGTGTGTTACCAGGTGTGATTTGTGTGCATATTCACTGTGTCTTACCCAAATATATTGGTCGTGTAGCTGGAGGCCGTACAGCACCCAGGAGGTTGAAGTGAAGAAGGTGGCG
Organism: Notothenia rossii; assembly: GCF_949606895.1. NCBI lineage: Eukaryota > Metazoa > Chordata > Actinopteri > Perciformes > Nototheniidae > Notothenia > Notothenia rossii. The sequence goes on from NC_136905.1 coordinate 18,030,294, forward strand.
ACACTCAGAGGGAAGGACAAGCGCTGGACATCACGACTACGCACTATCGCTACCTGAAAGGGAGGTGGGAAAGAGATAACCATAGAGATACAGCTGCTGTAATTAAAGTCTTTTATATGGGTCAAATAACTCTGTAATGTGAAAGATATGATTCGCAGAGACAAACAAAGTTTATCATTGACTCCTCTGCAGATCCCCACAGACCAAAACAGAGCTAAAAAGACAATGAATATCAGACTTGCATATGTTAGAGGTCATCTCCGAATGAATAATTATGTCGCTATGTTCTGCTGAATGTGTAAATAAGAAATAACATGCTTATTTGCCCCCCCTCCAAATAAAACAAAATGCTGCTTCAATACACACTGCATTAGGGCTCTATCAAAATTACATTAAAGTACTTGTCAAATAGCTTTGGCATTCCCCTCGCACAGTTACAACGTTGACACAGAAATTCTAGAAATTGGCTTCTACATGTCACTATTTGTGCATAAACAATTCCAACACTATGAATGCCTTTCATAAAGAACAGTCTGAATAAGTGTGATATTATCCCGGCTAATAAGAGCAAACAAAAAGATTATGTAAGATGTAAGGAGACACCATAATGTAACCAAGGGAATAAGGCCCAAACAGATAGAGACAGAGAATAACAGGAAGACGCAGATGAGAGAAAAAAAAGGCAGGAAACTGACTGAGGGTCATTCAGTGCTCTGAAGCAGATGGAGGGAAGGAGACAAACAGGATAGTGGACGGAGCGACAAGATGACACAACGAGACAAAGGAAAGAGAGAGACCAGGGGACTTATCCCTTCACTGGTAAATATATCTGCACGTGCAGAGTTTACCTGAAAGAGGTCAGATACTTAGACACTGATATGCTGCCTGTTGTCTGTGCAGAGGTTCAGTATAGGTACATGGTCAAAAACTACATGTGTTTTTTACAGTTGTTGAAGTGAATATTGTTCATTGTGTATGCACTGTGACACGTACAAAAACACTTTAAGAACACACTAAGTGTTTAAGAATAACATCCTGCCTAAAAACTTGATTTGCAGGTTTCACAGGATGCATTCTTTTTCAGTGACGGTTTCATGTCTTTGGAGGTAAAATATGTAAACTTTGCAGTAGAATCATTATAAAGCCCTGGGCACCACTTTTCTCCAATTCATCATTAGCGCTCCTTTACAGGAACAACATAAATCCACCTAAAGCTACACTTAGACATGAAACCAGCTGTTATTTGACAGGTTTTAAGGGGCGGAAACAAAGAATTGACTAGTAACATGAATGACTGCCTACACTTTGGGATAATTCACTAAGCTCATTTCTTAAACTCTTTCAACTTAATTTTGGTAAATAACTCAGATTTATTATAATTTAAAAAAGAGTGCCATCCAAACAAGATATGACACTAATAAGGGAACGCATATGATCAAATCAAAAGACTATCTTGTTTGCTTTTTCATAACTGGTTTGTTGATAATGTATTAAGTGATTATTTATACTTTCTGGATTTGCACAACAGAAAAAGGAATTAAGAGTGATACAAATTTTTTAAGAGCATTACATTTTCATCTTGGCATTTTATAGATTTTGTTCAAAAGACGGAAGATTTCAAAGTGTATTTATCGGGCAACTGTCTGTCCCTGTGATACTTTGCAATATTGGTAACAGAGGTGAAAGTAGGTCTACTCAAACATTTTACTAAAAGTAGCATTATCATTGAAGAGTACAAAAGTATTGGCACCAAAATATACTTAAAGCACCACAAGTACAAATCTTGATGGTGCAGAATGGACCATTTCAGAGTGATACATCATCTTACTGGAATGTAATAATTGATCTATCAAGGTGTTCTCTACTTTAAGGTTGCAGCTGCCGAAGGTGAAGCTAATTTTAATTAGTTTATATATATATATATATATATATATATATATATATATATATATATATATATATATATATATATACACCCTTCCCCCAGTGAACATTTAAGTCTACCCTTATTTGTATGCCCTTAATGGAGTAAAAAGTAAAATATTGGCCTATGAAATGAAGTAGAGCAGACGTATACATAATCAGAAAATGGAAATACTTAAGTAAAGGACAATTACCTCAACATTTTACCTCAATAAAGTATTTCTGTAAATGACCACCAGTGGGTATTGCATATTGCTAGAAATAGGATACTTTTGAGTCTCCTCATATCTTCATTTGACTGTGAGCATGCACTGTGCGTGTTGTGTTTGTTTGTAATGCGTGTGAGCGTGTACCAGGTCAGTGAGTGGGGACAGGTACATGCTGACAGTGATCACGCTGCAGGTGAGGCCGAGCTGGCTGAGCTGAGAGTCTCCTTCAGGAAGAAACGTGGTGAAGTAGAACCAACCGCACGCCAGCACCATCCCTGCTGCTACAGTCTGGGACATCACCAGCCTCTGACATGAACACAAAAAAACCACAGAGTTGACGTGAGACAGGATTGTGCCAATTTAATAATAGTTGAATCTGCACTGAGTGGCATCCGTCTACCCTTATTGGCTCACCTTTTGTGTTGTGTAGTGGAGGTACGCGATAATGTAGAGGATCTGGAGAAGAGCTCCGATAACGTTGACGAAGACAATCGTCTGATCTTTCTTCAGAAGCCCATAATACAACCAGCCCAGGTTACTGTGGAAACATGATGGGCATCAGATGTGATGACCAGGAGAGCTGGACAACAATACTACACACACACTCACATATCCACACATATACACACACACACTCACTTAAGACATGTGAAGAGGAAAGGTAGAAACTGGATGTTGTCTGCACTCTTGGTTTCTCTCATCTTCTTCAGGTCGGTCCTAAATACACGCACAGACGTAGGCAGAGACAGAGAGACAGAGTAAAGTTTATTTTACAAGTTAACACCCCTGTGGATAACATGGGTTCAAGCAATTATTCTTAATGCACTAATGTGTCCTTCAAACCAATAAAGTAGCATAAACATGTGAATGGAAAATGTGCTATACAAGATTACATTTGCCATTTAACTTACAGTCCAGTCGAGAACATCCCGACTGTAAACACGATGCAGGCCCATGACAGAAGCTGCATTAAATCCATAGAAGGAGAGAAAAAGACTCTAACAGTCTACCTGGTTGTGTGTTTTTACGAGCAATGTGTGCTGGTGCTTAAATTGGTTGCAATAAAAGATAGAATACAACTACGCGGAGGATCTGCTTTTCTCACTTTTTTTGTATTTCCGTGTTTGCAATCAGTGTGCTCAGTGTTTCTGGGCTCTGATTGGCTGTGGGATGAAGCATGTGGAAAGGGTTGCTCCAATAGGATGTTGAAACGATGCCATTTGCACACGCGTCATGACGTTGAAAAAAGCAGTCGGTAGAAGTAAATTAGAAAGACGGATTCAAACTCTTAAAACACAAACCGCGTCTCTTTAAAACAGTGATAAGGCTAAGCTAATACGTTCTGTCCTTCGAGCTGTACCACTTGCATTGATCTCTACCTGAAGCAGGACTGGGGACGAGTGCTCAGGGACCGTCTACAAAGTGCAACACCGAAAATAAATACTGCAAAAATATTCAATAACTTCATTCAGTGAAGTGAAATAGCTTTACACAATAATTGTATCCTATATTTCTTTGAAGAAATATACTTTTGCATGATTTTGGTGATTTCCTGTAGTGGATAATGGTTTTATTAGCGATGCAATTCACCAAAAACACTTTTCACTTCAGATGTTGGATTGGGAAATTAAATTGGTCAAAAATAATAAAATAGAATTATAGAACACTGAGATGAACCGTGTAATGTTCACTGAATCCAAACCATTTTAAGGAATATGTGTATATGATCAGCAATAAATAATTACTTGGCAGATATTAGATGTTTTGAAGGTTCACTGATCCTGCTGATGGATTTTGACCTCAGCGTGTTGTAAATGCAAGACTACCAGAATTACCACTGTTCCCCCTCAATCATTGGCCTTTCGATCAGACGATTCAGGCCGAGCATCATAGCTGCAGAAGTGGGTGAGTTTAAAAAAGGACCATTGTTAACAATCTCTCAAACTTGACATTTAATATATAATGTTCCCTTCTTCACTTTTTTTTATTTTAGCTTTAACAGAAAGAGTTTGCATCTGACATATTATTTTTCACTTTATCTTATAATGATTGTTGTCATTTCTACATAGATGCTCTTTTGTCTCTGGTTCCTGTTATTCAATTGTAAATAAAATATAGACTGTAATTGCAATATCTAAAGCTCTTTCCTAAATGGACCCTTTGTCTTGTCTATACTTTCAGACATGGTAAAAATCTCAATATGTTTCCTAAGTACACGTGGTTTCTTGCTTTCTAGAAGAACTAACTGTATATTTGCCAATATTTTTCGTAAGAACAACTTGAAGTGCATTTCATTGTATTCTATTTTTGCTCCGCCTATGCAGAGGGAAACACTGAATTATTTCTTATTTTCTGCAACATCTGATTGCTGTGGTTAGACATTGTGACAATTAAGATTTTACATACAACATTAACGTAAAAGTATGAAAATATTGCAGAGTACACATTTCTGATTCAAGGCATTTTTGCTACTTCTTTGTCTCCAGTTTGATGGTGTTTTTTATTTGTGATGCTTGTACTGTTTACTTTTGTTAATCTTAGGGATACAGTCTATTTAAATTTCATAATCTCTGCACATTGCTGTATGACATCATGAAACATTATTGAGACAGTATGTGAAAATCACCATGTTTGGTGTGTTTCATCGGGCAGTGAAATTCCTGCTTTAACCTGCACAGAACTATACAGTTACATCAATGTTAGATTTCAGAGGCTGTGTGATCATCTGCGGTGAATTTAAACTATGACGTGAGTATAGAAATATCAACAACTCAGTTTAACTCCTGGATTTGAATGTGTATTTTGCGTGGTTTTACAGGGGACGGTGACTTTTGGCAGTTTTCAGTCAGCTCTGAGGTTCGCAGGTATGAAGGTCAGCGCACTGTGCTCCTCTTCATTCAACATACCGCTGTGTAGATCCAAGAGTATGTACAGAGCAGTACAAGAAAGGGGAAAAAAGGAGGGAAAAAAGGAGGAGGCGAGAGTGACACCTTCACACCCTGTTGTCAGTTTGCTCCTGGGCCTCTCTGGCTGCAATATCCTGTATACCCACTCCTTCATCGTACCCCACTCGTGTTTGGTTTTCAGACTGTGAAATCTAAGCCAGGGCAAGTTGTGCACCCAGGGATGAAAGGTGGGAGAGGGCAGAGAAAAGGGGGGATGAGAATTGAGGTTGGGAAAGACCTGGAAATGTAGAGGAGAGATTTAATCGGTACCAAAATATTGTGTAATTCATAACAATGATGTCAGCAGGATTTTAAGACGCACAATAAATACCACTGGTGCTAATGAAAAACAAAGAAACTATAATTACGTCACGTTTTTTTATTTCACATGTTAAAACAGTTTCTTATAGTTTTCTCTATGTACATATTCACATATATACAGTTACAAAATGAAGCATGATTAACAAGAAAACAAACAACTGTAAATGTAATCTGGGAAGTCCCTTCAGTTTGAGGTTTGACTATGTGCAAATGGAAACACATCTGCACATCAGCCAGTGTACCATGTAGAAATGAGTGAATAACCTTAAGTACTGAAGATGCTCAGCTCCCTGAATCCCATGTTTGTTTTCAAATGTATCTTCATATTTTTGTCTGCTGATCATTGGCTATCTACCTAATGAGAACATGTGATCGACTAGTAAAGACTTGGGACACAAAACATAATACATATTTTTAGGATCCTAATTGATTATGGTGCATTTCTTCAAATCAAATCAAAACACTTCATTAAATGTATTATGTTACTCTAGTGTTTAATGACCCATGAGCCCGTGTTGTCTTACAGCTGAACTGAAAGAGTGTGTGAAATCAGATCCTTTCAGTGGAGTTCAGCTAAACCAGATTGACTGCTTTTGTATCCGTGTGGATCTCACAGTGGTGTTTTGACAGACTTGAAAGATAAAACAGACTTCAGATGGAACAATAGGGAGCTGAGTGCTACACAACAACATGACAAAAATCCTACAGTCCTGGAAGTTGAGGACAACATTTGCAACACACAGACTTAATAACTTCTCTACATGTAGAGGAAGAAAAATGACTAACATTTGGAGATGGGGAGCGCAATGCAAATTTGTACCAAAGTTGAAAACACGGGATAATGAATACAATGTATTCCTCTTGTCCTTTTCACATTGATAATCATCCACAAAGTATTTGATCAGTTTGCTTGAAGTTTTGTTCGTAATGACTTTAAAAAAAAGAGTGCATCTTAAACGATCATAAAGGAGAATTTCCAACCTCGTTATAAACTAATAAAAAAGGTCCTCTTCTTTGGAACGATCCACGTTTCACATTCACACAAATAAACACGCAAACGCACACTCACAGCACTGTCCATGCTCGTATAAAAAATATGTATAAAAAAATCTGTGTTCATTCATGGTCCCAATGACCGGCATTGAGTTGACATTGTCTCTGTTTCAGCATCCTGCTCAGTTAGTGTAGCATCAGCGCTAACAGGGCTGGGAGCAGGGTAAAGACGAGTGAAAAGGAGACCAGCTTTGCTTGTGAACTGCCGACGCTCCTCTGTACTTTTGGCTCCAACGCAGCAGGGTCATCTGAGAAAAGAAAAGGGAGGGAGAGTCAGTATTGGATTTCATCAATCAGGCATGTAAAACACCCCCAGCTGAGCTCTTCTCAGACATGGGACTGCTGTGACTATGTTGCATCTGTCTGGTATTTTAGTTTGAACGATCCTCACCTGCTGGGAGCCGGTTAGAAGGGTTGTGAACTCCTCCAGAGGGTAACTTCCCTTTGCCTCCATCTGAGCTCTTTCCTGTATTTTCTGCCTTGGATTTTTCTACATTGGTCTTTGCGGAGCCGCTATTCCCGGCAACATCCACTTTCAGCCTTAGACAATCCTGGCCATGGTGATGCATCGGCTTGGCTGTGGAAAATAAGGAAGAGAGGACAGTTTTAGTACAAGATACCTTCTGAGGATCACAACAAGTTGATGAAAAGGTTTTATTAATTATACTTACAGATATAATAATAGCTTTCTCCCTGTCTGAATTCCTTGCCCAGGGTAAAGGGGGTAAAACGCTGGAATTTCTCTGAGAATTTCTCGGGAGCGTGGGGAGCGAACGGCCGTGAGCACTCCCAACGCAGCTGGTCGAAGGAGTGAGGCTTGCACACCTCGTAGTCTTCCTTCTCCACCATGTACAGAACGTAGCGCTCAGCTGCATGCGATGACACCTCACCGTGGGTGTAGTGGGGGCAGATGATGTCCAGATAGTCGTTAATACGCACTTCCACTTTGTACTCATCAAACAGGAAGCTGAAGGGAGACAAAAAGAAAGGAGGAGGTTACTCACAAATGTATTAATCGAGCAGGGAATGTTTTCAGTTACCAAAAAAACAGAGACAAATGTTTTTCTAAACACACCCTTACAGCACGGCTCATACAACACCACTTTAATAGTAACAATGAGGGCTAATCACACATTTGCTCGTGCAGCAACAGCAAACAGGCTTACTCACGCGATAACACACTTTCACACACAGTCACAGCTAGTAGGGTGTAGGTCAGGTACCATGTGAGGTTGTTTGTGCTGTACTTGTGCAAAGGAGGATCAGGTCGGACTTGTTCACTTTTTACGAACGAGAAAAAATGCTAGAATCTCACATTACCACCAACCCACTCACACACCTTCATGCTCTCTTCCCCCTGTTTTGCCTTCAGCAGATATTCACTTCTCACTTGTAAGGACAAGATCTCCCATTCTCTTGCTATTCCACTTTTCTATCTTATACAACCCAGTGTCTTTTTCCATCAAGTCTTTTTCAACTGCTTCTGTCTCACTAAATTGTCCACCTGGGTGTCTGTCCATTAATGTGTCAAAGCTCCTGTTGTGAAGCCTGACACTAATTTGCTGTCTCCATCTGAAGATCTGTCTCTTATTTCTCTGGGATTTCATTAAAGACAGAGACAGAGTGGGTGGAAGACCGTCAGACTGTCGCTTTCTTTCTCCCTTTTCATCTTCACCCTTCATTTAGTTTTATGGCTCTTTTCAAGACTCCCCGGCTCCTCTTTGCTCACTTCCTATGCTTGTTTGCGGTCCTAATGAAGTTTAGAGGAAAGATTAACAATTACTAGAAATGCAGCACTGCATATTTGCAGTGACAATGTTCAATCGAAACACGAGTTGTTACATTTGTCCCTCACTTTTTTGTCCCTCACTAAAATTGAATTAATTAGCTATGAATCAGTGATGAACTGATTTGTTGGGGCCACATATTAACCTGTATGTTGAATGACTGCTTGTAGATGCTTGTGTATAGCGCATTGTGGAGATTGAAAGTGACATGAAAACAACTCCTGTATGTCTGCAATTGTTTATGTGTGCTGTTAGTGTGTGTGCCCCGGCATCAAAGCCAGGGACGTGGTGTCCCCAGCCCCCCTTGTCCTGTTGTTGTGGCTCCTGTTAGGACCCCCTGGTCAAGTCACAGACAAACTGGCTCCAATCGTGGGCCTCTAACCCCTCCTTCCTGCCGCTGTACTACAGTGTGTGTCGTTAGAGCTAACCTATACCTGTCAAAACATGCTTTGTTCCCTGAGCACAGCTCTACACTTGTTATCCAGGGCTAACAGGCTGATCAGCCTCCACTTGCAATCACTGCTCTCACATAGAAAAGGTTCTTTGTATGCGTGTGCACTCCTGTGTATGTGTGCACGCCTTTGTTTGTGTGTATTTGCAAGTGCACATGTTTTAGTGAAAGAAAAAAACAGACATAGTCTGTAGCAGCGTAATTGGCAAAAAATATCTCTCGTCTTGTTCCTCTCTGCTCTGTTTTCTTTTGAGAAGGAGCAGTAATAACAGAGTAAAAGAAAACAAGGTACTTGGAGATCTCTAGTTGTTTCCTCTGAAGTAAAGAGTAGTTTCAAATTGTATAGGATACACCTTTTTTCCCACACTGCGTCCTGGTATACCTCCGCTTGGAAACACAGGCTTGTCAAAAGCCAACAAAAACAGACTCTGTTGCTAATTTCATTCACAACTCATGCTTTTAGGAAAACTCTCCTTTTATCCTTCTCTTCACCTCCTCATGTGCCCCCCTCCTCTTGCACTCCACCATTGGTCTGGCTAATTAAAAGCTGTTAGGGGTCTGGGGCCAACGTGTTCTCTTGAAAAGGAGGGGAGGGGGAATGAATGGGGTGTAATTATACCCTTTCCCTCCCCAAAGACAGATTGCCTGAAGGCTGCAGGGCCCTTTCAACCCCTACCTTACCCCATGTGGAGCTTTCACTACCCTGCCTGGTGTGGATGTGTGTTATATGTATGCTCATATCACTGCCAGTGCATTGAAGTTGTTTTAAAGTTTGTGATGTCCAGTTTTGTTCATGCTTGAACCATCATTTCCCCCCCTGGGATTCTGTTATCTTTATCTCACAACAAATCAAGTAGCTGGAAAAAACTCAGGGCCAGAATTGCACTATAGTAAACCTTTGTCTCACTCCATCCGCCTCGCTCCCTCTACTTTGCGTTTCAATCATCAAAGCTCTCCACCCTCGGAGACTCTCGTATCCCTCTACGTTTTCTCTCGCCTCTGACTGACAGTTCTCGGGAGAGTGAGAGTCGCGTTAACGTGATAGCTATGTCGTGTGTGAGAGTGAGAGCCAGGTGTGTGAGATGTTGCAAACCTCCTTTCCACACAGGGTCTACTTCCTGTGTGTTAGTTTGTTTGTGTGTATGGGAGAGGGATTCTCTGAAGACCCTTATTCAGGGCGTCTCATGCTCCGGGCTCATGAGCACATCTGTTTATCAAGGCCTACTGAAGCCTCTTGTGTGTTGAAGTGTGTGTGTGAGTTTTCTTGCATGTGACTGAGGTGTGGGTACACAGCAAGGGTTGAAGGTGGCTGTAGCCGTTCTTCCTCTCTGCGGCAAAGAACTCATTTCTCACTATGGAGCTACTCTTGCTTTTGCGTCAGCGGGCAAGTTGTGTGTATGTGTGTGTGTGTGTGTGTGTGTGTGAGTTTAAGGTTATAAAATGGGTTATGACAGTAGGTGAGTTCTTCAACACTCTGCCTTCTCACTTAGGCTTTGAAGTCCTGCTATTGTCCTTGCACAGCTCTACCACCTCTTTCATTTTCTTTCTGCCATTCCTCTTTCCCTGTTGTCCCGCTGTTTGTCGCCTGACTCTCACTGGCTGCGGTCAAACAACTGACACAGGAACTCTGTCTTTCAACGTTCCCTCTAGGGAGCATTTCAAACTGTCAGCTGGGTCGAGGGGTTAGAGTTCAGGGTCGCAACTTCTCACACACGCTAACATCTGAGTCAGCGCTGAAGATATTCGTTTCACACACTGAGCAAGTCAGCACCGTCAAACACTAAACAGATGATGCATCCCCCTCCATTTGCTTTGCAGGTAATCAAGTAGTAAGTGTGCACACACTGGAATGTTAGATCTGTGGGGGGGGGGGGGGGGGGGGACGCTGCGGTTTGGAAGGTTTACTATGTTTTCACAAGGCGCGCTCATCAAATTTCCAGTCACACTCTCACACACTTTTACTTTGACGTGTACACTTAATACCCTATTAATTTGCTGTGGTATAGCAGCTTCACACCTCCTTCCACACAGGCAGAGGAGCTGTCAGTGGTTCTAATGGGTTTAGCTGCTCACTAGTGGGATACTCCATTACCGAGCCAATCTAATATACACTGTTAGATCTTTCTAGATTAGCTTCCAATGTAATAAAGCCTCATTCTTCCTCTGTCTCATTGTCTTGCAATAAGAAGACAACTCTTCCTCTACTAGGCACCAACACCATTGGCTGTCCCTACTCAGCTTCATTGTAGTAACTACATGCTAATCTGTGTTGTTATATGCATGCACTATAGTTAAAACACTGAGAGTCCTTTTGGCCCTTGCAAGATGAGCATTTAAAATGGTCAGTCCAGCCGTTTCTCCATTATTCAACTCAAGACATCTCCCCTTCCTTCATCCATCACTGTCCACTCTCTCCTCCCTCCGTCTGCCTCTCCTTTATTCTTCCAAAATCAGCCCATCCCCCTTCTGCCTATCCTCTATTTTTCTCTTGTCTGTTAATGCTGACATAATATACCAACGCTCTTCATCCAGGCTAATTTCTCAACACAAATCCCTTTCTCTAGTTCACCCTTCTTTCACCCTGCACCCCGGCCTCAACTCCTCCTCCTCTCTGCCCCCAAAATCCTTTCACCCTGTCTCCGTTATTGTAGCCTCCTATTCTGTCTACCATGAATAGAGGAAGGCCAAATGCTATCATGCGTGGTTTCATATGTTTTGGGGTCATTCAGAGTTAATCTGTGTTCCTCTGTCTGTCTTGATTAGCTGAGAGAGAGGGAAAAAGTTCAGTAACTTCTTCTAAAATTAATTATTTAACTTGTCATATTTGAAAAAAAGTGTTAATTAGCTGAGGCAGAACGTCCTCGAAATACTTGAGCAGGAGTCCATCTGTGAGAAATATTTAGCCAATTCTGCCCTTAGAGGGCGACCGTGGGCTATGAGTGGACAACAGTGCCATGGTATGCCTGAAATGCTATGAATGAGCAGCGAGTGTACACATAGCACGCACACGCATGCTTGCCCACACATACTATGATAGTGCTAGGCAGGAGTAGGCTTCTCTAATGTTAGCAGAGCCAAAGCTCAGAGGTGCTCTGTCTTCCTCTGGTGGAAAACTACTGGGGCCAAAACAGAGGAAGGCCTGTGAGAATGGGGGGGACTGGTAGGAAGTCTGGACCACAGATAAGGAAGCGAGAGGAAGAGCAGAGAGAAAAACAGAGGTGCAAGGATACTGTGACCGGGAATGAGAATGCCCAAAGACCTGGGACACATATGAAATATATAATGTAGTTTGTCTTATTTAGCCAGCTGGTGCTGGGTGGGATGATGCATGAAAGTATGTATGTTCTATAAGCATGTATGGAAAGAGGACAGTTATGTCAGTAGGGAAATCACACAAATCCTTCTGATATTAAATGGAAGTATGCACAGCAGGCTAAATGAAATGTCCAATAGTGCTTGTAATTGATTGTTCTGATGAAGGAAGCATTCCATCAGGGAGATTATGGAGTGAATTATTCCTTATGACATCTCCAGGTTTATTAAGGAATGTACCTATATATATTGTAATGATTACACAATAAACAACCGACCCACAAACACAGACAGTATAGTAAAGCTTAACGAAAATGACAAAAGTTACATCACAGGATCACATGGGCATACATATATATAGAATATAGCCAGCAGGATGATGGTTTTGTGTCTATGGGTCAGATGGTCAGATTACAAGTCATCTGCAATTTATGTAAGTGTGTCTATGTGTATGGGAGTGTGTGTGTGTGTGTGGGGGGGGGGGGGGGAGTGTGTGTGTGTGTATGTGTATGTGTATATGTATGTGTAAGTGTAAGTGTAAGTGTAAGTGTAAGTGTATGTGTGTGTGTGTGTGTGTGTGTGTGTGTGTGTGTGTGTGTGTGTGTGTGTGTGTGTGTGTGTGTGTGTGTGTGTGTGTGTGTGTGTGTGTGTATGCTCTCAGTCTGGTGAGATTAGAGGCCAAGAACCAGACGGGACGTGGGGTGGGGAGGGGTAAATAATGATTGCAACGGGAGACAGATAGAGGGAACAAAATGTATAAAATGTACAAGTTAAATGGAGTTAAAGGGGGGGGAGGGGGCTGGACTCATCCTCCAGGCCAAATCTACGTGTCGAGGCAGGCCTGGCTGCTTCAATAACAGCAAAGCAGACAGAGCCAGACACAGAGGGAGATAAACAGAATATTACATTACACCAAACTCCTGATAAAGATATTTGCACGGATACCAGGGAGCATGGGAAATAAACCCGGGCCACTCTAGATGGATGAAAGCCGCAAATAACACAGAGATAACGGTAATAAAGGAGGCTGTGCTTCCACATCTGTGCTGAAAACTGAAGATATTAAATGCACTTGAATCAGTAAGTAGAAAAAAAGAGATGGAGGGCTCAGGGCCAGCGGCCACTCTGGGAGGAGTCCCAGCTGTTTAAGTGAGTAAAAGGAGTGAAGATGGGGAGAGGAAGAGACAGGTACAGCGAGAGAACACACACACACACACACACACACACACACACACACACACACACACCACACACACACACACACACACACACACACACACACACACACACACACACACACACACACACACACACACACACACACACACACACACACACACACAGTCAAACACAGCTGAGGTGAGTATAGTAACAGCGGGGTGGAATGCTGGCTGTAGCTAATATTAACACAAGTTCTCCCTCTCTTGCCCCCCAGAGTGTGTAAGTGTGAGTCACACATTTATCGTGTCTCGGTTAGGCTGCTTAAGGGTACGGCCACTCCTTATTTTACTCTGACGTTGGAGCAAGCACACACTCACTAGGAGACACACTAATAATCACGTACTCTCCAAAACAAAAACAAAACCACTTCCCGTTAAAGGCTGGTAAAGGGCATCACAAGTTCAACAAGTCACACTCACACTCACACTCACACTCACACGCCCCACACACACACACACACACACACACACACACACACACACACACACACACACACACACACACACACACACACACACACACACACACACACACACACACACACACACACACACACACACACACACACACACACACACACACACACACACACACACACACACACACACACACACACACACACACACACACACACACAGTCGACCCATGCAGAGACATGTAGTCTAAAAACAAGATTGGACCAGACTGAGAAAAACATGCTTTCCACCTGTCAGCTATAGGAAATCTGTAAACATGCACACGTATTAAATCCCTTTAAGACTTGAAGTATAGGATTACATGAAACTGTACTGACAAGTTAGTGAAAATCAAACACACCCCTACACACACAAACACACTCCTCAGCTGCTGTCAGTGTACTTCACATCTCTATATTCAACTACATGAATGGGCAGAATGCTGCCATCTAGTCACTGTCCTCCTACTAAGACAAATCACAGCTTCTCAATCATTAGAATCAAGCATCAATTATCCACGGCCCGGTTCCGTCTAAGCCCTGCTGATGGATCAACATGATCCTTTCGAACAGGTGACTGATTAATCACTGGGGAACGATTTGGGGCAAGTGGGCTTTTAGCTAGCAAGCAGGAGTCCAGAAGATAAAGGGAGATGATGGAAAAAGAGAGGACAAGAGACAGAAGTGAGAGGTAATGTTAAGGGGGAGGTTAAGGGGGGAACTAGGGATTGGAGTTGTGGAGATTAGACTGTACAATGTCATAACATATATAATACAAGTGGCATGTAGGGGTCAGCCGATTATAGTTTCATTTTTGGCTTATATGTCATTATCCTCTTGAGTGAGCATTAGGGAATGGGAAAGTGAAAGGTTTCAACTGGAGTACAAGCAGACATTTGTGGGGAGTCTTAATTGTTGAATGTGAAGTTTATATCTGTCTGTGTCAGGGTCTATATTTAGACAAAAGAGATTAGACTTATGATTTTTCGTTATAAAACTCTCATAAATAGTTCAGGGATGGATTAGAGATGGCGGACCACCCGGGTCTCCATCCCTGCCCTCTTTTTGTATTCATTATCCTTTATTATTTGAACTAAAACTTGAAGCTCCAGTTTCCTCTCTCTCCAGACCAAAGAGCCTCTGGTTTCACATTTCTCTTCTACCTTTTCTTTCTGTCTCACCTAAACCAAAGTTCTTTGCCTCTGTGTGTGGTGACTCAGGTGTAAAACTCAGGTGGGTCCAAACCCAGCCTGTGAGTCACACATGGACTAACCCATGACACAAGCACTGCTCTGACGACAGGACTTCCCATTAGACTCCTCTTATCCAATTATCAAGACAATTGTTTTCCTTGTAGCAGGGGCTATTTTTTGTTTCGCTCCGCGTCTATTGTCATTCTTAAAGGGCAATTAGAGAGCCTGAGCCAGTAATGTAATCAAGACAAAGGCTAAAAGGCCATAATGGCTTTTGCCCTTGTTTAGTCTCGGTGGCGGGTTTTAATCGACCTATCTCGGGAGCAGAGGAGCGGCCGGGGACCGTCCTTCTGTTTCAGCTCAGTTATAAAATAATACTGTATTTCAAGCGTGGGGGGGGATCACTCGCTCCACGCTAAAAGCTCAATAAATCGCACCGCGATATTGCGCGTCTGTCAAGCTCCATCGATCCCACTGAGTGGTAGGATAGCATTACATTTCTGACCTCAAAACAAAGTAATCAGCAATATCTGCCTCTCACTTTGACACACACACACACACACACACACACACACACACACACACACACACACACACACACACACACACACACACACACACACACACACACACACACACACACACACACACACACACACACACACACACACACACACACACACACACACACACACACACACACACAGGTGCAGACCCTACAGACAGCCTCATAGGCCAAGTTCATACTCGTCAGGCTATTTTCTACTATTGGAGTACATGTCTGTGTATGTGTTGCGGTTAAATATAGTGGAGAATCTGTCCATCTGTCTTGGCATCCTGCTCACAGTCTTCTGCTTTTAAACCCCGCTGCTACAGTCTGAGCATAATCCTTTTAGGCGAATTAAAAAGGTAGACCTCACACCTTAACCGTCTCATGCACCTTTAATTGTCACCTGAATGAAAACAACAAAAAGCTTTGCCAGTTGTAGCCTTTAGAGAGTATAAACAGCCTCCGGGCCTTAATGACACAATGTCCACAATATAGAAGCTTCACATGACATGTCAAATAAATCAGATCACTTGAAACATCGGGAAATACACACAATCACACAGACAGAGCAGTGAATGACTGAGACTGAACTACATACAATTTGAGCCACATACACTATCACTCGCACACACGACATATAGCCAAATAGCGCACAAAATCACAGATCCGCACTTACTTTGGGTTCGAGCCGTTCCAGTAGACACTGTGCCTCTCTGCACAAGCGAACCAAGCACCGATGCTCAGCGCCAAACACATCAGATACACCAACTCCATATCTCCTGTTCTCCAAAGGACGCTTGAGTGAAACTAAATAAGCGCTAATTGAAAAAAACGCTTCTGTTATTGAAGTTTTGAATGCGTAAATACGCGCACCGAAAAACCACAACAACAACGGATTGAAAGCCCTCTAGTAACAATGAAGGCAGATCAAGTGATGCAGTTCATCAAATACTGTGGCAACTCTTCAGTGGTTCACAGAAGCGCAACTTGTCTGTTTTGTGGAGCATACACTCCACCCCCCGATATAGTGCCAGCCAATAGCATTAAGACAAAATCTGAATGCCCAGCCTACAGCAGCCACTGGAGACGCTCCTCCAGCTGCTCCCACTCTAAAGCAGGAACATAAAAAACACAAAAACAACTCTACTACGATTATAATATTAACATCTTAGAAGAATAACAAATATATGTAAGCCACTGTGTCATATTGGGCTGATAGGATAAGACATTATGAACAAAAAAAGTGAAAATGTTAATAGATTAAAAAAACAACTGATAGGCTTATCTCTACAGTATGGAATAGATTTTTGAGAGACTTAATAAGCACCAATGATCAACACATTTTATTTATTAAAGGCTACCATACAATAAGGACATTTAAAAAAAATACAATTTGCAGAGGTGAGTGATCACAGAATATATTTCAAATGCATTATTTAGATCAAGTAAAACACATTTTCTTCATTATAAATAGTCTTTTACTAGTCAATGTCCAGCAATCAAAAACATACAGTGTTCAAACTAACATTTTAAATGTAACTTAGTAGTAACTTGCTTTTGTCTAGTGGAGTACAAAGTACAGTATTCACATCTGAAATGTAGTGAGGAAGGATTCATTTAAAAACAAGGAAATTCGTTTTACATTTAAAAATAATTACCTAAAAATGGATTAAAGTGGTTTTCGACAGCCACTGTGTTATGGTGGTGTATTTTCTTGTTGTTATTGTTTTGTTCATGCTGTAACAATGCAATGTTTTGCTAATTAGCTGTGTTGCATTATGTTGTGACGCACTGTATGTCGCAAATGTTTTGTATTGAGTTGTTAGCTTGTTATTGTGTGTTGTAATACAAGTTTGTCAACTACTTTTTTCATTGCAATAAAATGCATTGTTAAAAAATGTTTGTTGACATGGACTTTGGAACCGAGCTGTAAATATGTGGCTGCACTTTCTTCTGTATGACATAACTTGAACATATGACATACTAACAAGAAATGTGTCCCAGTGTTCATTTGAGAATCTTCTGCAATGAGACGTGCGTTCTTGCAGGCTGTTGTTGTGTAGGACCGCTGGAGTGCTAATTACATTTAGCAAGATAATAAATAATTATTACCCTCTTATCAGCCAATCTAATCTTCTGGTCTCTGCTTAGCCGCGTCCCCAGACAGGTACGTTTAGAAAACAACCTCACAGATGGTGTGGATAAAGTCCAGACCACAGGGTGTCAGCGGGATTGAGGCCCCAGCAGGAGAGGGCTTCCCTTGGGCAGGGATGGACCCCAACCTCGGTTAGCATGGTTCATAGCTGCATAGTAACAGCATTGTGTGTGAATGTGTGTGTGAGTATGTGCAGACAAGCTGAGTGTCTAACTGTCCCTAGGCTTCGCTGGGCAAGCAGACACACGTCCTGGCACTCTGAGAGGATCACACACACTCAGACACACACACTCACACAGACCCCGTAGACAGTGGGGGTAAATCACGGCTGAGGGTGATTTTCCGTTCATTAATGTCTCGCCAAAAATGACGGGAAATGAGGAGGAAGAGGGGTGAGGAAGTGATGTGTGATCAAGAGTAATGTGAACAAGCCTAGCTACCAATACATTCTCCTTATCTAAAACCTATTGTTGATTTCATATATACAAGTAGCTATTCCTGTAAGCCCACCTCTTCACTACTGACACCAGAAACTGCTTTAAACATAAGTATTGATTTCCTCTAAGGAATGACTGAAATGCAAATACTGTTACAGCAGCTCCAAAACTAGCGAGTGATTCACGGCCTTCAGACTACCAGCAACAGGAACCCCGGTTCCCACACAGAGGCCGACACAACCAACTAGGAGTCACTGTCAGTTGCTCTCGTTGCCAGCAGACTTCCGCGGGTCTAACATGGGCTCCTCTCATGATACATAACCAGCCCTGTTACAAGACAGAAACACACATTTAGAAATTCACAACCCACAAATACACCTCCTCTCTGCTGCTGCAGCCAAGCGTCAGGTGGCAGGGATCCCTCATACATCTACACACACGCAAACAAACATTTAGGTCTTCTCTGCTGGCTCTTATGATTGTGTTGTAACTATAGAAACTATGATCGACTCTCAGTTTGAAACTTAATCCTCCCACAGCCCATAGATACAGACAGGGAAGACCGGGGCTTCTGCGGATGACAGTAAAGCAGAGAAAACTTGATGGCTCAAAAAAGAAACTCACAGAAGAAAAAGTGTTGGAGACGAAAGGAAAGCTCGACAGCTCTAAAAGTGGATTAAAGGAAGTCTGGGGAAGACCTGACAGCAGGCAGATTGTATAGGTATTACGTGTCCAGGCGTCACAGTTTCTGGCATGAGTTGTTCAACATGCTATGGAAATCCCACAATTACATAACTTGCGTAATTAAGCAGAAAAAACAGAGTGTGTATAGCGCTACCTGTACCTGGCAATACCTGATTTTTTTCTTTCCTACTCTCTTAACCTTGGCAAATACTTTTCTTTCAGATATAGATGAGTTGTGGGGAGTGAAAAGATACATGAAAACAAAAACAGATGGTTTCAGAGGGGGAAAAAATTATCAGCACGGTAAGAAAAAAGGGTTAAGGATATGTGGGAGGCAGCTATTTAGAAAAAAGGAGTCCCCTCAGTCTATTAAATTCTCAGTCTTGCTTATTTCCTTCACTTCTTCCTCTCCACTCATCCTGTTGGCCTCAGGCAGGGATCAGAGTTGGTCAGGGATCGCTGTCTCGAAATTTGAAGTTTTTCTGAAACACACAGAGATATATAGCAGGAGTGTTTAATAGAGACGAGAGAGTAAATCAAACCACGAGTTGGAGTGAAACTTTAAAAGTAGGGTGTTATAGATGAGAGGCTCATGGAAACACATGGGCGTCAGCCACACCTAAACATAACGAGAACCAAACAGGGATGGTAGAGAAACTGCTTAGTGCTTAAGGCAGTTGTATGAACATATACACATGTATGTGCTTGCACAGGCTTTTATTAAAGTTGTAGGTTGTGTAGGAGTGTTCTGATCCCGCTGCTGTCTTTATTGTTGCTGCAGTGGAAAGCAGGAGATGTTGTCCTGTTGAATATACATTTCTGCCTCTTTTTTTGTCCTGACTTATCACGTCATCACTCGTCGTGCCCTGGAGCCTCTGCCTTTGCCTCAGCTGCTGATGTGCAATTGGTGCCCATCCTTCTGAGCCTCTCCCTCAGTGAATAGCCTTAGCTGTTATTGAAAAAAAAGGTCATCGGGAAGATCAACTATTGAAAAGGGTATGAGCCTTAAAGGGGCTAAATCACCGTAATATGCTCCTCATTGACTCTAGTTGATCACATATTGCATTTTAAATAGTTGCCTTTTGTTCACCCAGCCTCTGTCATTACCGCTAGCTTAGGCTTGTTAACACTTGGCATTGTTTCATCTACACATGGACAGCTTGTCACCCTGCTGCCCTCTGTCCCTTTATCCCCGGCCTCCCGTGGGCCCTCGCCCCTCTGGCTCATAGCGGCACACTCCGCCAAGCTGCTCCATCTCTGGCACCACAAAGGCATGTCCCCCTATTCACATCCATTCATCTGCATACAGGTGGTCAACCCATTCAAACACAGGCAGGCACACTTCTGCTTAATAGTGCTCCATGTTTCTAGATGTAGCCCAAATAGGGATTCTTGCATTGCTAAACTTGTAATGAGGTGATGTTTCTGCTCTGACCATTTTAGGAATCTCCATGGCTGACAGGGTATCAAAACAAGCCAAGGACACACATACAAACTAAATAAAACAATGTGGCATGTGTATGTCAGCAGGGGGTAAATGAGCCTCCTCCCTCCCTCCCTCCCTCCTGGAGTAACACTGTGTCACTATTCAGGCCGCAGGAATCATTAACTGGCCCAGTCAACAGGCACACTTTACTCGTTCGCTCGCTCCCTGCTGCTCTGTCCTCCTTTCTTTCTCCCAGGGACTCTCAATCCCATGCACACACACACACCGGCACACAAAAGCACAAACAAACCCCGGTGAAATATTTAACCGCGCTACTCATCTTGCGTTGCCTCGGCCATCATTTGTCATACTGTCTCCTCGTCTGTCTCACTGCCTGTTCTCTCGGCTCATCTGTTGTCTCTGCTGTCTTTCCTTCCTCCCCTTTTTTCTGTTCATCTGTTCAGTTATTTCCACAGAGCCCTCATCAGCCCCTGGCCAGAACTTACTGAGTACATCTCTCCCTGATTACTCTCCGTTCTCTTGTTTTCTTTTCACATTGACTAGTTCTTGAATGTCTCCTCTTTTACTCTGTGTTATGCTCTATTGCTCCCTATCAGTTCCTGCTTCCCCTGTCTCAGTGTTGTCCTTTTTTTCGTCGTTGCAGCCTTCCCCTCACTTTCGATCTTTTCTTATCCCTGCCCTCCCAGGTCTACAAGTACCTCGGGCAGTGCATTTGTTAGTAGAGAATCCATTATCTTCCTCCATCCTCCCACCTTCTGTCCTCTTTCTCTCTCTCTCTCTCTCTCTCTCTCTCCATCCCTCTCTCTGTTTCTTTCTCCCTCGTCTCCTCACATGCTCCTAGCCCCAGCCCTATATTCATTAACATAGTGTGAATGATCCCAGATGGACTGACATGTACTCTATGGGGGCGAGGTGTGAGCTGCTTCTTCCAAGGGTGTGTGTGGGTGGTTTGTGTGTGTGTGTGTGTGTGTGTGTGTGTGTGTGTGTGTGTGTGTGTGTGTATGTGTGTGTGTGTGTGTATGTGTGTGTGTGTGTGTGTGTGTGTGTGTGTGTGTGTGTGTGTGTGTGTGTGTGTGTGTGTGTGTGTGTGTGTGTGTGTGTGTGTACACATGCATGGCTGTTAGGTACACGTGTGCATAATTGTGTTCATATGTGCATGTACTGCATGTTCATGTCAGCATTTGAGTAAGAAAGAGAGTGTTTGCTTCCCTCCAGGCAGAAGATTGCTCGGTTATTATGCTGTGCATCTCTTATGACCTTCTTTCATAAAGCCAAAAATAAAATTGATCAGACTGCAGCTGAGGAGGTCTTAAAGTTCATGCAGAATTTGTTCTCTCTTTGAATATAAAGTGAGTCATAAGCTCCTCCTGTACTATCATTTTGAAAAGACAAATTCAAAATGAGCAGCTCTGAGAGAACATCTTAATCTCACAGCACTACAATACAGAACAATAGCTTTGTCATGTTTATTGCTTATTGGCTACAGTAATAATTTAGCACCTTTGGGCCAAGCGTCTCATTATTGCTTTTACTTGGTGACTCTTGAGTAATTCCTCATATAGAAAAAGCTGCCACACTGCAAAGGCGTGTTGTTTGGTGAAAGACATTAATATATGATGTGATTGGCTTCTCTTTCCTAGAAAATGTTACATTGTTCTAGAAACATCAGTTTATAAATATACCATGGCATTATACATTACAGATTGTAATGTGTGTGCACTCTCTAAGCTAATTTAATATGAATCCAGAATTTCCTCACATTAAAACGTACTAGCTTGCAGTCTTCTTTTAAGATACCTTCATATCTTGGCATGTTACTACAGCTGTCATTAGAATAGTTAGATAACATTATTAGGATGGTGTAACTATGTAACCCAAAAACAGCTCCAACAGGCCCTAAACTTCACAGAAAACCTTTAGGAGTAATGATCGTTTATTGTAATGCTGCACAACAAGCATAATTCTCAAAGTGTGGAAATACTCCTGTAATGGTTTGGCCTCTGTCCAGTGGCGTAACTATCGACGGTGCAGCCGGTGCAACGCACCGGGGCCCAGAGCCGGCAAGGGACCCATGCAACAAAAAAAAAAAAATATATATATATATTTTGGGGCCCCTATGGCATTGACCGGTTCACGCAGTCTTCAAAGTAACTAAGCAACCTAAATTAATTTGTAATTTGTCTGTCCAATGACCTTGCTCCCTTTCATGTCATGTGATACCTTGTGTGAAGAGCGAACCGTTTAATCAACCTGTACTGTACTGTATAGATGCAGCAAGTTCGGTAGCATTATAAAAAATTGTAATATCTTGCATTTATAATGTAGAGCAAACCAAAGCACAAGAGCAGCGCTCAAAAGAGAAAGGACAAGAGAGAACAAGGAGATGTAATAGCTAAACTTGATTTTGGCAGAGCTCAAAAAGAAAACTCGAAAGGGATGAGTTATCGTTATTACAACGTGACTTCACAATTACATAACAACTATTTTTATTGGGTTCTTTTATTTGGGGTTAAGTACATTGTCAGAATAAGTGAGAAATGAATTTAACTTCTGCTAGACAGCTATAATACTGAATACATATTTACTGTGAATGCATGCAAAAATGTATGGCATAAAGCTGTCTAACAGAAGTTAAATTAATTTCTCACTTATTCTGAAAATGTACTTAACCCCAAATAAAAGAACCCAATAAAAAGAGTTGTTAAATAATAGTGAAGTCACGTTGTAATAACAATAACTAATTTCTCTCGAGTTTTCTTTTTGAGCTTTGCCAAAAGCCACTGTGTCAAGAGTCCGACTTGGGTTGCCGTACGGAGTTGTCCAATATGGCGGACCATCTCCCACATGCGCACTGCAGATCGGGCAGGGCTGCAGATCGGGTAGTGACAGCCTGTTTATTCTCCACGGTGGACGGCGTGTGCTCCTGCTGTAAATCTCTCCGGTAGTCCACCAGCAGATGAAAAACACCCACCTCTCCGCCTCTTCCAAGGGACGAGGGAACCATGCGGCAGAGTGTCCGCTCAAAAAATGTTTCTCTATAGAATAATAAACGGAGCCTCTCTTTTCCTCCCCCTCTTCTGACAGCCCAGCAGCTGATCTCTGAGCAGGAGACGTGGGGAGAGGGAGGCCGGGCTATTACATCGTAATCAGAAAATGATTGTATAGGGCGTACACACAGAGCCGTTTGAACCCCCAGAGCGTTCCGTTTGCAGATCTATCCACCTTGGGACCCGTTATCGTTTGCGCGGTCCTTTTCTATCGTTTTGTTTACGGCCTTGTGTAAACGAAAGGGCTATACGCAAGAGAAACTATGCGGATACAACCCGTATCGTGCTCGTGTATACGGGGGTCTGAGACTGTAGTTTGTTTCCAACTTTGTGGCAAGATTTTGGGGAAGGCATTTAGCATGAAAATGCATCTGCAAACAATGAGAAGGCATAAAGAAATGGTGTGTAAGACTTTTACTGGCCTGTACAAAGTCTTGACCTCGATCTTATCTAAGTACTCTAGGATGACCTGGAATTCCAACTGCAAGCCCAACGTCAGTGTCCAGCTTCACAAATGTCTGTCGGGCTGAATGGAAGCAAATCTTTGCATCCATGCAATGTAGTTTATTTAGGAAAATGTTATAGCTACACCTATCAATTTATCAGTGAGTTATCGTCCTTGTCTATAGGCCCAAAGGATAAACAAGTTAGAGAAGGCAAGGAGTTAATAGTCTTCTGTTAACCAAGTTTAGGTCCTGAGGCACACTCACACACACATAAACACACACAGTCTGCTAAGGTTACAATGTTACAGGTGCAAGGCCAAAGTGCATGTACGTATGTGTGTCATGGATACCTAAGCATTCTCTAAATGCATGCACACATTGGCTGACCCCCTCCAAATATAGTGTACTGCATGCTTACTAGTAGCATAAATCCCAACTTGAACACCATAAAAGTTTCCATCCAACAAACAGCAAACAGATAACAAATAACTCAACTTTATCTTGCAATGCAATGCATATTTTTTCTCTCAGTGGTGTTTCTTTTTCTTTTCTCATGAATCCATCCAAACCAGTCACACTGTCCTCTATGCCTCCTGTTCTGTCTCTATGTTCTTTCATTGTCTATCATTGGCATGGTCACGATCATTGCATAATCGCACAGTCGCTTACTTATCAAGAACGCTCAGTCTGGCACTTGTGGGGCCGTCTCTGTTCCCTTCTCCACGTAAACACACAAACCAAAAACTCACACGTACACACACACACTAAATCAAAGACTCCTTCATGTCTTTAACCATTAACTCTGCATCTTTTGTTGCATCCCCTGTTGAGCAGAATTTGTTGCATAATGCTAATGTGCCACTAGAAAAGCACCTGTAGATGTAAATGTAATACAACTTCCAGTATAACAATGGCACATCCACCCACGCTCAGCCACTCATAGACTTTTGAAGCTTTTACATGCGTTATATTTATTTAAGTATTTTCTTTTTTGCAGATTTTTGTAGGTTCACATTTCCTGTAAAGAAGTACCAAGATCACATTGTGCAAATGTTGATAATGATAAGACAAGAGGAGTCACTCAGAAGGGCAGCTCATTTTTGATCATTTAAAAGATTGTCTAATACAAGACTGGGAGTTCATTTAGTGAGCAGAGGCCATTAATAATTGATATGCACTCTAGTCAAACAGGAGATGTGTACTTATTGGTTTGTGCACCTCTTGGCAAAGACTGGTCACCATGGTGATCTCCAAAACGGGGTCTCCTAAGTGACACAAGTGGGTGGCAGCTATGTCCTCAGATATCAAATTACCAAACAAAGGCAAATATACATGAACAAAACATCTTTCTATATGTGTTATGTATTACAGTACAAGTATTACTTGAGGTCATACAGAACATTTTCATTTCTTCTTACAACATGGCTTTTTCATTATAATCAATCCTGTTGTTTTTTTTGTAAGTTTACATACTGTGAGTTGTGTGGATGTGGCAAAACCACTGCAGCGCAAAGACAAAGGTATAAACGTATTTTTTTCTAAATTCTTCTGGGAATGTGTGCAGTTTAATAAAAAAGATTAACATCCTTAATATTAGACATTTTATAAAAGTGATTCTGAGCTTTTTCAATTAAATGTCTTGAAGTAAAAAATCTGCTGCCAGAATCTCTGCCAGAATAACATCCCTGGCTTGGTAATGAACGCTTTGAATCAATATTCTGACAATATGGTAGGGTGATGCAATTAATAAAAGATATAATTTAATAGTTGAATTAATAAATGTAAGTTATCTTTGTAATTCCGTTCTGCTGGTGGTGTGTTAAAATCTTGCTGGATGTGGTTGCAGCTGTGGGAATTTGCACTCATTACTTAATTTATTTCTGAAATCCTTGCTCAACCCTGTGCCAGATGGTCAAGTTTAGCCATTTCAGCTGAACCAAAAAAGGTGTTAATATCATACACATTTAAATCTCTCAATGCACAGAAAAACAATCTAAGTATGATGGCAAAGTGAAAGTTAAATGAGTGGATCTGTAGAATCTTATGGCAAGTGATACAAAGAATTGGTAGATATTAAGGATTTTGTTTTAAACTTGACATTGTTGTCCTAGCCTCACATCTCAAAGTTATATCTGGATAGTTTAGTGTTAATCTAAAACAAAGGGATTACCTTTAATAGTTACATCACAACAATCTGAATCTGTCACTTAACTAAATGTCCTACTTTAGCTCTGGAAACTGCAGGACTCGCTAAAGTGTCCTCATTAGATTAGTGAGCTGTTTAGTTAATCCTCTAGTTATGTGTACAGGAGCTGAACCAGACCAGATGCCCACGCCCACACACACACACACACATACACACACATGGATGTTGTATCTTTGGTAGATGACATATATGTTCCTATTGCAGGGCTGCAAAACCTGATCAGCATGCGGTTCGTCCAAACACAGGTAGAACTGCTTCACTTGAGTGATTTATGGACGTTAGCTGAGTGGGCCATGCAGGTTGTGCGTCCAGTTTTCTGATGACAGCAGGTGATGGGCGGAGGGAAGGTCAGTTCCCATTTTGGAGGTTATTGGAAGAGTTAAAACAGGCAATGTTCGAAAGTTCAGTTAGGGCGGTGGTCTCCTCCCAAGCTCCTAACAGCTAACAGATGGTGTCCTCTACCAGAATGGACTAATGGGATGAAATAGCCTGATTCAGTTAGACATACACAGAAACACCCATTGATCCTGCAAGGAAAGAGGCTCATGGGGATCTGAAGGATGTCTTTTGGATAATTCAGTTGTAAGGAAAGGGAGGTTCTTTTGGAAAAGCCTTTTCATCAGGGACTCTACTCATTCAAATGAAATGTTCAAATCCAGAGGGGGATTTTATAGGACTTTCAAAAGGGCAATATGCTGACAATAAAGACAACTTAGTCATTGTGGAATGATTCATAAACACGGCAGCCTAAAAATATGAATGGGGTGCGTTGTAAGACATGTTGCAGATTACTTGTCTCTTGATTATGTTTGGAAGACTAGACGTGAACTCCAAACTAAATGAACATTGGATAGGTGCGTGCAGGCAGAATGATAATATTGTGGTCATATTTGGCTTTGATCACTGCCATCCCATCTGTAAAGGCTTACTGGCCAAACCTGGTGACATTTTGGCATCGTTCAGAAACATTGAGTCACAGATTGGGTGTAACACTGACCTAAGACTTCAGGTATTGAATTATTATTCACTGTTAGAATTCCTAAAGGCCTACCATGTACTGCTTTAGTAACATTTGAGATTCCAATTTAGAGAGACGTTTAAAGGAAAAACAACACTTTGTGAAAACTCCACTTGAAGCCTATCCACACCTCCTTCTTCCGGTTGACAGCAGTACAGTGTAAGCATGTCATGTAATACAGTAATACAGCCGGAGGTCAGCTTGGATGTGAACGTAAAGAACAATAGAAGAACATCACCGGACGGGATTACCTACCTCCTCTAAGTCTCTATTGCTACTCTTATAGGATTATAATCAATCACATTACTGTGTCCGTGTCCGATAAGGTAAGAAGGGGAGACGCAGTAAGTCTGGTTATAACAGGTTTAAGGTGAAGGGCTGTTAGCTTCAAAGGACTTGGCATCATCTTTCTGAAGTCTCAGTATTTATTATCTAATCTGTTACAGCAATTTCACATCTGTTTTTGGTTCAACTTAAACTGGAGAGGATATTAAAAGGGAGAGATTGAGTATAAGAATGAATCCTGTGGCGTCGCAGAGGATTAATTTTACGGTCGTCTCAGTGTGTGTGGGACCCTCTCTTCTCTTTACTCTTCACCGTCAATGGAATAAAGGATCTAATCCTATTATTGGATATTAAACTTAAGTCGGTTAACGTCTGGGGCTATGCCTATCACAGCGATAAGTACATCTTTGTGAATTGGAGTGAACATTCACTCTACAGTGTATTCGGTACCACTTTACAATAAGACTATCCTTTTAAAAGGTTTATGAATAGTTTGAAATTCATTTATTAATTAGGTTGTGAACACTTTATAAATCATTAATAAGCTTTTATAAGACATGAAATAAACAGGGCAACTGTGACCGGTTGCTTGCCAAATAGTGAGCCCACATTTATCTGTACTGCTTAGCCTTATATTGGCTACTTAGCTTACTTCGTCTTCTTCATCAGCCAGCATCCTTGGTGTCTGTTGCTCACTGAGTTGATTCTCGCTAAGTAGCCAATATAAGGCTTAGTCCTCTTGCCAAATAGTGAGCCTGTGCTGATGTATGAAAACTATGTTAGAACTGGTTTATAAATGGTTCTTAATGATTAATAAAGTGTTTACAACCTAATTCATAACCTAATTATAAACCCTTTATGAATCCTTTATGAGGGTAGTCTTATTGTAAAGTGGTACTATGTATTCTGGTATACAAACACTATGGAGTTTATCAGTGCATTGGCCTGAATCAGTCAAATAAATATGTCAGATTTGGAAGTGATTGCTCCACACAAGAAACTATTTAATGCTCTTATCAACAACACATCAGATGTATTGTCTCGATACTTGTGAGTTGCAAGTGTCAACAAAATGCTCTAACTCTGTTCACTGTTTGTCATCATGTTATCTTTCTAAGGATTTACACAATTTCATTTAATGTATGTTAGATCTGTTATTGTATTTTGTGAAGGTATGTTTTCACTCTTTCATATTTGCAATGAGGCATTCTGTCTCTCTTGTATCCAGAGAAATTATCATTCTTCACGGCAACACATATTACTGTTTAATGTTACTCTACCTGACTAAAGTCAAAATCATTGGGAGCCACAGTTGCATTAAGCATTCATGTGATTCACTGTGCAACACTGAGAGGGATTTCAATAAAATGCCAACTTTTGAAATGGATTTCTACTGAACGCCTGCTCGTCGCACTGTGTATTTTAGGGGCTTTAAATATTGGTGGTAATAAAAATGAAGCTTGCTGGATGATATGAATGCTCAATTAATCAGTGAACCATGACGGCTTGAAAAAGCTCTCACGTCAAGCTCTCTCAAGGTTGTCATTCTGCAAGGTGTGTATGTTTGCTGATAAGCGAGTCCACAGAAAACCGCCTTGGCAATTGCATATTTAGCAGAGACATTTGAAGTGGATTTTCTTTTATAACTAAACAGAGAAAAGAAGTGTCGCTTTGCATGTGCAAGACACACTTTGATGTGTGGTTGTTTAAGCTTCTTGGTCAGCGCAGAAGTTGAGTATATTCTCAGTCAAAATCTTAATTGCAGTCAGCACACTGTGGTCAGCACACTGTGGTTCAGGTTGTGCTCATGTGCTCACACTCTCTCTCTCTCTCTCACTCTCACTCTCACACACACACACACACACACACACACACACACACACACACACACACACACACACACACACACACACACACACACACACACACACACACACACACACACACACACACACACACAGAGATTCATTGGACTAATCCCTGCTGTTTTGCATCACCTTATTTCTGGCCTCCACTCCTCACATGAGCCCACTGGAAATTGTTCCCAGACTAAAAATGGCAGCTGGTTAAATTCTATCTCCAGCTGTGTGTCTTCCATGTCTTTGTGGAAGAAAGGCAGATAAATGGCCAAAGATATACAATAGGTCAGTGGTGACAATTATAATTGCAGAACAGAGAGAAGGCTCTTAATTCACTGTCGTCTGTCCAGACTGACGGCCATAATTACAATCAGGCCGGATTCAGCCAGGCCCCATCTTTAGGGCCGAGGTGTTAAACCACCCGTGGCTCTCATTAGAAGACATTGGCTAATGAGTGCACTCCACACACATATATTGGGAACACACACAAGTACACTCTCACACATTGTGTCCAGAGTTCACTGCTTTAACTGCATTCTGGTGAGCTTAATTTCACACTTTTGCCTCCAGTGACACACAGGCAAACGCCGGCACCCTGACAGGGGTGGGATTTTAAATAGAGTCGTTATGAATGGCGCTGGGAAAGGGCCAATTAAGAGTGTGTGATTCTAATTATGCCATTCCTTTTACTGCGCTCCGGTCCACAAGGGAACCAGAGACCGCAGGAAATGAGCATGAGGGTACATTTTAAGGCAGGAGTAAAATGGGGGAATTAGGTAAGTAAGGATATATTTCCAAAGCTACAAGGAAATGTGGAGATCTTAAAAGAGAAACACGCAGAAACATAGAGAGAGAAAGAGAGAGTAGAAAGGGGGGTAGGGTGATGATGGAGGGGGGTAACCTGATCTCTGTCCTGATAAAGCCACATTTATTTTTGAGGGTTACAGAAACAGCTCTGTGTCACTGAGCAGATCTGCTGTACAGGGCTGGGGAGAAGAGTCTGAGTCTGTTACCCACGGGAGAGAGTAATTTAGGTAGACATATGTAGATTGGGTTCAAGAGATACACGAGGAGAGAAAATGTAAGATTAGAAATGCAAAATAAGTGACACTAGTACCAGATTGGAAAGAAGGGAGCCGTGAAAGAGGAGAGGGGACTAAATAAGTGAAGGACTAAGATAGCCTGCTGGCTGGTCTGAAGAGGTTAAGTGAAGTCCAATACAGCACCAATTATTGCTCTGCCACATGAACCAGAATGATTGACAGCCAGAATATGGAAAAATGTACATGAGCAGCTGTTGTCAGAAAAAATTATATACATATTATGACAGCTAAAAACAGAAAAAAGTAGTCATGTTCAAATGGAAAAAAGGAGTTGTTTTTCAATTCAAAATGTCAATGAAATCACAGTTTTCTTAGGTAAACACCCAATGCACTCGCTCTGGATGACATTTGTCTCTTGGGACTGTGTGGTCTATTTCTGAGTGTTTGGGTGGGGTTCAAGTGCTTCGGGGTTGAGCAACGAGGTGTTTTTGACTCTTGTTGAATTACGTCTGCGTGCTTGTTGGCACTGTCAATGTTTTATTACGATTGGTGTTGACTTTTCTACGAAGAATGACCTAATGTGTGGACATACAGCAGTCTAAACATGACTAGCACTGCTTGTCTGTCTGACCCCTTTAAGAAAAGATTGGATGAAAAGAAAGAGGTTATATATATACTATACATACAGTATATTCAACTTGTGTCCATCCGTAGGGACTGACTTGACCTATCTTTCTGTCCATAGTTTAAGAGCGCTGACAGTAGGCTAAGCCGTACTTAAAAACAACGTTACGGAAATCTATTACAGCTTAAAGGATCCTGGTCTGGTGCCGTTAGTACAGTGTTAATTGAGCAGATGAGAAAATAAAGGCTGCACGTTTGCCTGGGTGTATCATGCAAAAACAGAGACAGAGGACAAACTGTATTGGGGACAGTTTCCCCAGACATTTCAGCCCTGATCCTGTGTCCTTAAAAGACATGTCAGTGTACTAAAATCTCCACAAATGAAGGACTAGTTATTACAGTCCAACCGGGATCAGCCTGCTTGGTCTCTGCGGGTCAGGAGGATCAGACGGATTCGGACAGACTGAATTTAATTGACAGATGCCTGAAAGACCGACAGAGCAGACTCTGTCTCACATATCTATCAAAAGCCACATTTTCTTGTTTCTGTCAAGCCTGAGTTGGGGAGAGAGGAAAAGGAGAGTAGATGTTTGTGCAGACAGAAACAGGAGGATGTAGGGAGGAAAAACGAGGGAAAGAGTGCGTAATGGCAGATTGTAGTTAGAGTCCTAGCACAGGTTACCTTTGCATCAAACGACTTTATGGGATGTAGGCTATAGGATGTAGAAAAGGTGATGTACTCCCATAGTACAAGCTGCCAACACACTCAACACTCATGAGGGTGGATGCTAATTCATCTAGTATTGCAGGATTAATAGAATGTGACACAAATCATGTTATCATGATGTTTTGCAATCCTGGAAAACACGTGCAAGAGTACGTGCAGTAAGTCATGGCAAGGTCCACATTTGTGAGGCCTATAAACCAGGATGTGTGCACCTTGTACAGAAACTGATAAGAAAAGCCAGGGAGAAAGCGATATAAAACACGAGAAGGAGAGCATGTATGGTTGTAATCGTTATCATAACTCAATAAAGCTTTTATCGTACAAGTGAACGTGCAAAGTTCACGTCTGTACTCTGAAACGGACTTTGAAAGTTGGGTTGTTTTGGCCAAACAGACGTTGTAAAATGTTGAACTCAGCTCTGAAACCTTTCTTTCTGTGAGTCTGGCTGGAATCCATTTAACTCCCACAGAGCCAGGCACAGCAACTCTCGCTAAGGCTAACACAGCCTCTATTGTCCCTTCCTCAGACCACCATTGTCTCTGTTTGTGCATGCATGTGCATAGTTATTGCCTTGTGCACCAGTGTGTGGAAGGTATCTGCTAGTGTGTACATAAGCATATGGTTTTATGTATGCATGCATGATGGTATGCCATAATGTCTTTTTGAAGGGAGATCATAGACTTTGGTGTCAGGGGACAAAAGAAACACTGTGCATTGATGTGAAAATGAAAGAGACTTTGAAGCTTAAGAATACAGAAAACTTAGAGTGAACACGTTAATACAAAAATGAAGCAAATATGTCCACAAAGAAACGATTTCAGAAACTAAGTATGAAAGAAAGAGAGAAAGAACAAACTAGCTGAGGTTCCACGTGGCCTTTTGTCTTATCACACTTCGAACAAGGTGACATCATGCCTGCTGGTAAGGCAGGTCACTGATACTACACTGTGTGCATCGCCCAGAAACACTACTCCTGTTTACTCACAACCTGTTCTGTTTCCCTCCACCACATTCACCGTGTGATGCCATGATGTTGTCAGCATTATTCCAGGCAGTGAAACTTGAAACCCTCTGCTCAGTGCTAAAATCTATGATGCCCCTTTATTTATCTCTACCTGCAAATCGTAGCTTGTCTGTTCTTGTAAACAGACAGGACTTTGTTATTGGAGGTTTGATTTGGTTTCAAGAAACAAGCAAACTGAATAAACATTCAAATGGAAATGTAAATATGTGAAGCACTGTGTAGCTAAGCATCTTGCTGAGGAGTGAGGGTTACTTTCTCTATCTTCTTTCTATAATACACAAGGCCACAGTCAATGACTTGGTATCTTCACAGCATAGAAATACTCTCCCCTTCAAAACATCACTATTATGAAACGATATCCTTTATTGTACACACTGAAAAAAACACGCCAAGGTTTCATGTTTTCACGTGTTGCTTTATGGCTCTGCCTTTAGTGAAGCATCATAATCTGCAAATCAAGGTAAAGAAAAAGGTTGACATTTTAGTTTATTGCCAAGAGAGATTAAATGATACTCTGAATGCTTAATATGACGTTCTTGCCAACGTCCAGAGTCCATAGTGTCCATAGCTTAGCATTAAGAAATTAAATGAAGAGAAACAGTTAGTATGGCTTGTCCAAAAGTTACGTAGTTTGCCTCCTAGCACCTCCATATAACAGTCAGGATATCAATCTTGATATCAAGCTTCTCCTATAATTCTTAACAAGAAAGCAGATTATGTGTATTTCCGAAATGTAAATATTTTGCTCTAAAGATATGATAAATAAGGCAGGTAAACAGAGGTAAATAACACCCTTAACCAGGCTCTTTTTGGTTATTAATAATTATAATACATCTAAGTCTGACACCAAAGGAGCCAGTGTGGCCTAGCTCTCGACTGTAGGTCAAAGGAAATCAAAGCTCTGCTCGTCTCTTCTTCCTCCTCCCCATCATTTCATACTGGCATCAATCACCAAATCTCTGTTTGGCTTCGCTGCTATTTCCTCGTACCACAGAGCTCTCTGTGTCTCTGTCAAAACTCTGTTTGTCTGATGTTTGTGTCCAAGGGGAAACAATTAGTTCAGCGTGTGTGTTTGTTTGTGTGTGTGTACCAATGTGAGAAGGGCAGGCGTTCAAGGCTGTGACTGAACAAACTCATTAACCGGCCATTTGTTAGAACTGAGACAAGATCAAACAAGATATAAAGCAGAAAAGTAGAAAAGAGAGAGATTTGTGGGAGAGAGAAGAGAGGATTTCAAAACAGAGACAGGGCGAAAGTTTGTTTGGGCTTAATGATTACGAAACCTCTGCTCATTATTGATCAGCTTGAAAATTGTTGTCTTTTATATCAGCACTAGCAGCAGATGCAAACCAGCAGAAACACACTCTAACTTGAACAAACACTTGAACGCACATATGACAAAATATCTCCGATTATAACAAATGATATGCATGTGATGTTGTATGTGGTGGAACTGATGGTAATAATCAGATCCTTTACACCATGTTACTGTCAAATGTAACAGCAGACAGAAGGGGGGGCAGAACTGTGGTACTTGACCCTCTTTCCCAGTCAAATAAATTATGTGGTAATATGGTTTATTAATAAAGTTTGAAATTGCCATAAGTACGACTAATGAGTTGAACGTTTTATGCCATAACCAATCATATCAAAGTACCAATTGAACATTTCTTATAATTAGATCTATTCTTTTATGGCTGCTCAACAGCGTTGTTCGTGATATTTGTGTCTCCTTTGATATGAGTCAAACGTATGATAGAGACTGTATGTGCGTCGGCGTCCTGTTCCAGATAATGGGGAAGCGATTTGTCTGCCAGTCGCAGGTGCTGCTGCAGCCAAAGCTGAACAGAGTAGGCAGAATAATCATGAAACACCCACAACAGGTTAGCTGAGAGAGCAGCATTAGCCATTAGCTAAAAGACCTGGGCCTTGGATTTTATATACCAGTGAAAAGTACTGGAATCCAGGTGGGCGATTTTTCGCCAAGGGAAGAAATACTTGTTTTAAGGTAGGAGAGCACACACTGTTCATATGTGATATGGCTATTTAATGAACTTTTGTAAGGCTCTGTGATCAATGTGTCGGTATTACTTTGCAGTGATGGAAAGTAAGTATGCACTTCAAATCAAGTACTTTACCCAATTTTAAGGTAATTCAATTTTGTGCCACTTTAAACTTCCACTACACATTTTTTGAAAAAGTCTACTTTACTGACTTCATTGATCTGACAGCTGTAGTTCTTCAGAATACAATTGTGTTAGTGTTAGTTCTGTGCACATTTCTCTCAGGTTTTCTACCTCTCTGCATCCTGGAGTGTTTGGGAACAATTCAGGATTCAGAGTGGAAACCTGCCTATAAGGCTTTTCCATGAATAATGTGTCAATGTTGTCAATAGTAACACCTAAGCTTTTTCTACCATGAAACGTCAAAATGCCAAAACAGGCACCATATACTGCACAGCTACTGGTATATTGTTTATATTAGTGTTGTCAGTACAATCAGAAAATTACGAATTTTGGAAATGAAATCATAAACTATTCAGTGTAGCTGCAACCCAACCTGTCAGAATTTAAGATTAACGTCACTCACCATTTTTCAATGACTTTCAATACAATCACACAGGAAGAAATCCTCTGTGGAGAAGAAGAAGAAGAGAAAGCAGTCAAATATAAGACTCTCACTTCTTCCCACCGGGGAAGTCTTGCTGTTACTATGATTATCACCTCCACTATCACCATTGAGGTCTACACCTACATATAAACAGAGGCTGGATAAGTCCAGGCATGTTTGCTCAGGGAAGGTGAAAGAGGTTCTGGGAAATGTAGTATCACTTACCAAGGTTTAAATAGACACCAAGCCTGAGGATTCAGACTAAACACTAACTCACTGTCTAACAATGTGAACAATATCTAGTACAGAACTTCAAGGAGGAAAACTGAATCCACATTTTCTCTTTGAGGCGTGTAATGATTTATCCTCTGTACTACTAGAGAAAAGGGATATTGTATGAGTTTGTCAATGTAAGACACTCCCTCTGTGCCCAGATGTTCCCATAGTGTTATTTTTCTCTCTCTATCCCTCCATTTCTCTTTCATCCATCATCCATCATGCTCGCCCTTCTGTCCTGCTCGACTGACTTACTGCTGTTGATTTGTGTAATCCCCACCTTTTATCTCCTTTTTTTCTCTCTCCCTCGGCTGTGTCTTCTTTAGTTATTTGTCCGTCCATCACTCTTAGCATTTAATCTCATCTCTGATACAAAAGGTTATTTTTGGACTTGTTATGTATGTAACTCTTATGTTGAGAGCTTAACTTTATTTATAGCCGGTAAACCACAATGGTATAATCGCTGCAAAAAAAAGGTGCGAGTGAATATGCTGTTGATGCTTTGCAAGGATTGACAGCTTGTATGTAAAGATGCATTTTAATTCATTTTAATGTATTGCACTGAATGTATGTCAATGCAAATGTGCATTGGTCCTGTGTTGTATGATCAGGGTCTGTTGTAGGTTTCAAACTCAATTTCATCCCGGGCCACATCAGCATTATGGTTGCACTCGAAGGGCCGGTTGTAATTTATATAAATATACATTATGTAAATATATAATATATATTAAATAATGTATTATATTACATCATTGCCCCTGCATTGAATTATTATCAGATCTGGTAATATCTTCCTCAATAAATACGTCTGAAAGCAGAAGTCTAGGGCAAATAATTGAAAGTAAATATTCAACAATTACACCAATTGTATTGTATATTATATTCTTTGCAAGCTCTTGCGGGCCAAATAAAATTAGGTCGCGGGCCGGATTTGGCCCCCGGGCCTTGAGTTTGACACCCCTGACCTAAGGGAAAACATGGGATCAACTCTCCCATAGTGCATTTAACCACATTCATTCTGTATAATTAACCTGTTTTTTATGCATAACCCCAACATATATATATTCAAATGACTACCATGTGTGCCAGATAAACGTTGAAAACTGTTAGGACCCAATTGTATAACCTAAGGGCAGTGAAGGCAAAGAGAAGGCACAATGTCCCTGTGTGAGTAAACTTTTTATTATTATTTTCCAAATGTAATTCCTAAAATCTGTCTCTCGTTTACTCAAAATGCATTGGCAATCAATTTCCATAGCTGGGTGTGTCAGTGTGCAGCACTCCAATTTAAAAATGTGAATATACAGTATACCCACAACATAAATGTATTCATGCTCTCAGATTGCCTTCCTGAAGTCAGATCATACCCTTCTGTAAGCTGAAATCACATTTCTGGAAACCCTGAAATATTTATCACTATTTTTGTGAGTGTAGTGATGCATATCGTCAGATGTTTAGTTAAAAAAGACGATGACTTAAACAGTAAAGTCTCACTTTGACATTGTGTAATACAATTGAGGATGCTTTAGGCTGGTGTTTTGCTCTAGTTTGAGGAGGAGATGGAATTATTTGTTTACATCAGGATGGACTGAGAGGATGACCAGAAACTTGCTGAAATCCCGTGTTTCGTCGGACTCTTGGAGATCACCCCCTTAAAGCTTTTTCAAAAACAGAGGCTTTGTGGAAGCAAAAAAGCTTGGTATCAACAAGCACACCAGAGACAGTTTTCAGCATTTTGTGATTCTTTTTCCGCAAAAGCCTGGTGCTGGTTTTTTTAAGACAAGCACTGGATGAGCCAAACGTAACAGCACATTTCACATCACAGGATGGAGAGTTGAACCCATGTCTTTCAGCTGCTGCCTTTGGAACAGGGGACATTTTTACATAACCTGTCAACAGTTGTGTACAAGAAATAAGAATAAGAATTGCCTCATATTCTTGCAAAGTAAATGTATTTCCTGTTGAAAATGTGATTTTGAATGTTCTGAATGTGTCATGATTTAAAGGTCCCCTATTATACTGTTCTTCATTACTTTATTATAGGTCTCAGGTATAGGTATACAAAACATCTCTCTGAAGTGTTTGGATCGAAACACCAAACAGATCATGCATTGTAGCATCCCATAATCCCCTCTGTTTCAAAAGTGCTGATTATTTGGCTTCATCTCACTTCGGTTAAATGAAATCCTTGCGTCCCTCACTTGCGTAGTTTCCCTGCGTTTAGTCCCTCCCACCAGGGAAGCATGGAGGGACGCAATGAAACCACGAGAAGCAGGGAAATGAGTTTTAAGAGCAATGGGACGTCCTTTCCGCCAGCTCTGTCCCCGTTATTTTCACATACACCCCCGCCACACATTTACCGACATAAACATTTGTATCATCTGTTGTAGAGCCAAATAAATAAAATAAAATAAGAACTCGTTCTCAAAAAAGATAAACGCCATTCTTAAAATGTATAAACGAACAATAGTTTGATTAATATTGATTAGAGTGCACAATAGAAATAAAATAATTGAGAGAAAAAAAAGAGATATGTTATCTATCAAAACCCAGTTAGATTAACATCCATTGGACTGCACACTTTGTTTGTTTGTTTGGATATGTAGCAAACTAACATTTTAAATAGCACTTAATGACTGACTGAATGGAAATGACAATAAATGAAGATGTAAAACGAAAAAAGCGATCATGAAAATGTTTCCAATAAATGAATAAATAAAATACAGTCAGTTGGTCACTTCAACATTTCATAAACAAAACAAAAAAATAGGTTGACAGTCCAATATCATCAAAAGCATTTATTATTCCTTTTTATCCCACTCTTCGCTAGAGCTGATTGTTTCCCATTTCATGGTGTGTTGAGCCACTCTTTGATTCTTTGTGGCAATCATCCTTTCCAAAATAAATGGTGTTTTTAATCTACTATTCACACAACTTCAATTCAGATTTTTCCTTGATTGAGCTTTAAAAATGAGTATTTTTGCCAGAAGAATAATTGCATTCATCAACTGTGTGTTGTCCTCATCCAAAAGCCCAAACAAAAGACCAAAGGGAGTAAATACAAAATCAATTTAAAGTGTCTTAAGCCAATTTTGAATCTCAGTCCACAGTCTTTTTTTGTCTAAGATAGGAATGTCTCATTTTGTTATTGTAATGTCCACGTTTTGCGTCTGTAGCCTATAAATAAAAAATAAATGAATAAAATGATTTTTGACCACTTTGTTGTTCAGATATATCACATATTTGTAACTAAATGATACATTAATTGAAACAAAACACTGTATAAACTGAGGAGTTTCATGTGTTATTTTCACTCCGCTGGTAAACTGCTCTCATGTCAAGAAGCATCAGATCAGTGCATGCGCTGCATCGTCCAATCAGTGAGCGATACACAGTATTGAGTGTCTGAGGATTTCACCGGAGGATGGTCTGGTAGTTCCTCGATTATCGCTCCTCCATTATCACTCCTCGATCCTCGGTCCTCCGGCACAAATAAGGCCACTGGGACGCTCCTCAAGATGGCGCAGACAAATCAACTTCCGGCAATACCGAGACCAAGGAGCGAGGAAATTAAAAATAACCGAAGTGAGACGCAGCCCGTAGAGGCTTCTCAATTCTTAAATTTCCCCTCCTTGACTCCCCTCCTCGACTCCTATCCTCGAAACTTAGTCCCGCCCACAGGAGATGCGAGCGGAGGACTGAGGAGGGGAGCCGAGGAGAGAGGAGGGGAAGCAGCACTCTGTCTGATGGACAGATGTGTTCATGACGACTTATATATTTACTTTGAATTCATTGAGAGTGCGGTATAATGAGACAATAACAGGCTACAGATGCGGACACACACACAAATATATTTATATAAATATATACAATATAAAGAGCACTCTCGTAATAACGTAACACAATCAGAGACTGGATATATCCCCCCCTCTCTCTGGTCGCTGAAATGGGGAGTGCGGTATAATGAGAAAATAACAGGCTACAGATGCGGACACACACACAAATATATTTATAAATATATATAATATTTATATAAATATATACAATTTAAAGTATGAGAGCACTCTCGTAATAACGTAACACAATCAGAGACTGGATATATCCACCCCTCTCTCTGGTCGCTGAAATGGGGAATTGAAATTACAGGCCAAAAGTTGTATTTACAAGTATTAAAAGTAAGCAGGACACCAAACCAACTGAGACCCGTCTGTCCGCCGCATCTACGCACTGTACAACACACACACCTACACACTGTACCACACACACACCTACACACTGTACCACACACACACCTACACACTGTACCACACACACACCTAGACACTGTACCACACACACACCTAGACACTGTACAACACACACACCGTACCACACAGACCTACAGCTCCTAAAGCATAATCAGGCTACAGCCGTTGTGTATTTTATTATGTGAAGCACTAAATGGTCTTAGAAAAATATCGACTCTTTGTTTGTAGTTATCTACTAAACTAAAGCAAATAAAGAGAGTAGGCCTGTTAAACTGAGTGATATATATTATACACACTGCTCTGCTTTCTGCACGGACCTCACAACTGTTCTCTCTGGAAACTCTCTCAGTTTCTAAAATAATATCCAGGGAATGCATGCAGAGCTTTCATTGGCTGAGATAAGTCCGGCCGTGCGTCACGCCTCCACCGTTCCCGGAAATGCATCCGTGGAGGAGCCGTGGAGGAACCATCAGTGTATCCTCGGTTATAGCTCCTCCAGAGAGCCTCCTCGACGCTCGATCCTCGGTGTACATTTAGAGAAATGAGATGTCATTCAAAATGGCGCGCTGATATTCATTTCCGGGTCACTACTGGAGGACCGAGGAGTCGAGGAGTCGAGGGGGGGAAATTTGAGTATTGAGAAGCCTCTTATGTCTGTTACTTTAGATGAAAATCAGTAGCGTGGCGTGGGGAAAAAATTAGGGGAAGCCAATAATACGTCCTTTCTTTTGGGGTGGGGGGGGTTTGGTGGTCAATGTAATAACGTAACCAGATGAGTGATTACAACGCACGGTATCATTTTACACACATTTGTATCATACAGATGCAGGACTTACACACGCCTGTTATCTAACCGACAGGTCCGCACGCACTCTCCAGCCAAAACTCTAATAAGCATTCATTCACAAACTAAATCAGGAGACCTTTAATGTTTTACGTCCGGTTCGATCCTTTGTTCCTCGCTGTACACAGCTCCAGTTTGGGCATTGGCCTGTCATCAGATTGTATTTGTTGTTGCTGCTGCAGCGGAAGTTTAGTACAATTAGTTTTGATTAAATACTCCAAATCTCCACCTTCCATAATTGCACTTGCTTCAGTTGCTTGCTACTTTCTAACGGCGGTGAGAGTGGTGCAGTGACGCTATCTATCTTCTATCGATTAGATTTATGATTCGAAAATTATAAAAGTAGGGTAGACATGTGGATATTATCCGACTGAACAAAACGTGCATTTACCTAACAGGTTCGTTTTCCACTGACCTTTTTTCGAGCTATTTTCCGAAATCCTATGGAGAAATCCCATGGAGAAATCCCATTGCTATTTTGTCGAGGGAAACCGAGCGCAGCTTACTTCCGCTTTTTTGGACGCGTCACTGCACCACTAAATTGATGCGATTTGATTGGATTGTGAGGCAAGGGAAGCCAGCCGCCTCTGGCTTCCCTTGGCATGGCCCTGACCAATCACAGGTTGGCAGGGGCATGATGTGAGCCTAATCTGATTGGTCAATCCCTCCTTTTTTTTCACCAAGGGAAGCAAATTTCGGCTGGCCTCCTCTCGCAACAGAGAGTGCAATCTACTGTTTCACAGGCCTGGCTTCCCTTGGCATCCAGGAGAAAACGCCACTGATGAAAATAAGGAGCCACTCCCAACCATACTTGCTAACCTTGAGACCTCAGAAATCGGGAGCATCAGACAGGTTTTTATATAAATGGATCAGGACAAAAAGAGAGAGAATCTTTTTTCCTGAAACTTTCAGAATCTCTTCACACAGAGGGGACACATGTTGATGTATAAAAGACATGAAAAAGTGGATTTTGCACAATAGGTCCCCTTTAAGGAGGGGACACACATCATTTAAGATAATTGATTGTGAAATTGCAGAGGAAAGTGCAATCACATGCGATATAGTAAGCTGTGTGTGCAGGCAGAAAAAAATATCAGATTTTGCAGACACAGTTTTCACTCCACTTTTGTATGAAAGCAAGCAATCACGCAAAGCGACACAAAGGCAGAGGATTCAACAAATGCAAATCTGGCCAAAAATACAAGAATCTAAATCAGAGAAAAATGATAAAATTGTTTTTTTGTGAGTGTTGTGGGCTTCTTTTAAAAAGAAGTTTGTCGGGAAACAAAAAAACTGCAATTTGATTACTTGGAAATATGAGAATTACCCCTGATGTTGCTGTGAAAAAATTTACATTTACAGCAATGTATCTGGGAACTATTACACTTTGGTTTATTGAGCAACCATTAGGCTCAATGTGCAGCAGGTTGAGAATTGTAGGACCTGATGTCTTATCTGGATTGTAGGTCACAATAAGGGTTACAGTTGACAGATTGTGAAGGGAAAGTACATTAGATAACACATCTAGGCCTCTATATTAGATAATGCAGATCATTACGAACTCATTTGTGCAAATAATAATGTATCTAACACATTTCAATCTCCAGGTTGCTCGCATTATATTTCAGTGCATTGTGTTAATGAGACAGTGCTGATAAGGATTTGTGTGATCTATATTATGAAATGCTGTGACCTGAATCCTCCCTGAGTCTATATAGGTGTACAACAGAGATTTATAACAATAATAACAATAGATGTGTTATACAATGGCCATAATACCCCATTTCTCATTGTCATTATCAAAACAGTTGGTGTATTTCTTGCATGTGATCGATGTGGAGGCCGAGGGGCAGCGCACAGTTATGAAATGATTGGAATAAAATGAGCCCATTATGAAGAAATCAACTCACATAAAGATGTCAGAGGATTTCTGCATTTCATAACAATATTTGTAATGTCTGTACCTTGTGGAGATTCCTAAAAAGCTAAAAAAAACAGTGATACATCTCAGTTTTTGTCATCACAAAAACAGTTGAGGCCGATATAGGAGTAAACAAAAGCAAGTGTGATTGAATTCAAAGCTGATATGAAATAAACACAAAAACAGCAGGTGCAGGCAAGGTTGAACAAAGGGAAAAGAAGCAAACAAAACTAGCAACTAAACAGGAACACTAAGAAGACACAGGAGGGACGAGGGACATCCAGAACATTTAGTCAAGAGATCGGGAACCCAACAAAGGGAAACATCGATAACAAACTCATAGAGAACACTAGGGAAAGCAAGACTAAATACACACAAGGGTAATCACAAGACAAGACACAGCTGGGGAGGGGGGTGAAACAAAGGGGCAGCAGGTGGACACAATGACACAATCAGACAGGAGGGAAAACACAGGAAGGAAGACACAGGAGAAAATAAGTCAAAATAAAACTAAACACAAAAACTAAGATCGTGACAGTTTTGCAAAATGTAGGTTTCTATCATCTTGAATTGATCTTCGCATGGCAACATTTGGACCCCGATAACACAACTTCATTTCAGTTTCAAAACTATAGATAAACCCAAAATCTTAAGGAGATTTTAAATGTAAACTTTGGTGTGTTGATTTGACGGCAGTCTGTGACACTAGAAGAACAGCTTTGAGAAACTCAACATAAAACTCCTGCAACATTAAGCCATTGCTGATTTGTAATTACAAGAGATAAGAAGATGAGTTGGGGGTTTAGCGCATGTCTTGACTAAATGAGGCATGGGATGATACACTCATTTTACAGAGGCTTAGCCCACCACGCCGCTGTTTGAAGAATCAGAAAGGATGCTTCTCTTGTCCTCTGTGCGCTTCAGCCCACTAACAAATACACATGTTTTATTTGGCAAACAAACAAATATAGAAAGGCCTACTGTAGGTACAGGTGTACTGACAGGTTGACAGTCTGTCCTTTTTGCTCATCAATTCCTATTTCCGTCACCTGAAATGCACAATAACCTAGATCGGTGACATGCTGGTTGCTGCCCGGAGGTGCTTAGTAATCAGTGTCTCAGAGTGTGTTAGTGTGTGAAAAAGAGGGAGGCACCAGCAGTTTAGAGTCCACCAGAAGGCTTTGAGATTTGATCTGATTTTACAGTACACTGCATCTGAGACATTTGGAAAAACAAGAAATCATGCAGTACAATAGAGATTTGAGGAGACACACAGGGACAAATGAAGAATAGAAGTCAGAAAGGGAGAGCTGAGGGGAAAATATATCGTCAGCGTTTTCTCTTCAAAATTGAACTGACAAACAAGCATTTATGTGAATATTAAACTCCCTGGATTGAAGAAAGCGTGAATGAAAAGGTGTGATGGCGGAAGTACTGTGATAGAAGCAAAGCTTTTTCACTGAAATCACTCCTCGCTGCAGAAACTGATAAGGTTTTTTAATTAACTCGTATGACCTGCGGTTCATTCAAAAGCACATTACAATTTGACAGCATAACATTATCTCCGGGAAATGAAACATGTACAATTATTAATTTTAGTTAGTCTCAAATATAGCATGTGTTTTGTTTTACAATGAGACACACAGTATGATCCGCGCCAGACAAGCATCCAACTAGTTTTACAACATATCTTTCAAAGGTTAAAGTTTGAGGTGACTTAAGAATAAGGCCAATATAGGACTCATGAGCAGAAGCTCAGTATTACAAAAACAGTATTAAGCAGCAGTGAAACAACAATAAAGAGTCCAATGCAGTAAATACTCAAGAGTCTCAGACATGTATTATATTACCACTGTGTCCCAGACAGCCTGTTAATGTGTTCCTCATTAATTCCTCTTCTTGGCCAAGCTGTACTCAGCAAGTTGCAATGTGCTCACAGCTTCAGTCGTGCTCATCAGCTCGTGTGTGTTTTTTTGGGAACGCATGTGTCCGTGTGTGTGTGTGTGTGTGTGTGTGTGTCCGTGTGTGTGTGTGTGTGAGAGACAGAGAGAGTCGTGCAGTCGGCTCAGCTGTTTGTTTCATTTGGCATTTGAGCGACTTGTGTAGATAAATGTACAATTGGGATTTTTAGAGTAAAAAGCAGGACGGACAAATCTAAATGAGACACATGAGA
Source organism: Notothenia rossii (assembly GCF_949606895.1). Taxonomy (NCBI): domain Eukaryota; kingdom Metazoa; phylum Chordata; class Actinopteri; order Perciformes; family Nototheniidae; genus Notothenia; species Notothenia rossii. The sequence continues at coordinate 18,074,786 of NC_136905.1, forward strand.
GATTAACAGGAAATCTAGGGGAAAAAAATGTAGCTGGACAACACCATATGCCCCATGGTGTATTGTCATCCACTTCAGTCGAGCTTGCACTTATGTGGACCCAATGGGTTTCTTGAAGCTCAATTTAGCAAAACAAGAAAAGGAAATTCAGTATACAGTCGCCTTTTTGGTTCCATATTTCCAGATAAAACAATGGCGTTTGAACAATTAATTGTTGCAGAGGTACATGGAGTCCCTATAGTCTCAATATGATTCTCCAGAAACAAATCTTATATTAGTTCAAATGGGCTGAAAGGTGGATGCTTTTAAGGCATAGTTCAACATTTTGGTAATTTACAGTCGGGAGTTAATTAGCTAATGAGCATAAAGACAGGAAGCAGACTGGCAGCATATTTGACAACATACCAAGAAAAAATAAATTAATAACTTGTGAAAGCCAGCTTTCAGGTCTACATGGAGGGAGTTTTTTTAAACTAAAAGTCATTTTTTTTATTAGATTGATATGTTTTCTGGGTTTAGAATTACTTTCCTGGGACACAGTGAGGGGGAGAAGAATATAAATTATTGAAAGATTTTAATTAAAATAATCTGGAGGGCATGGAAATTGCCAAATTTAACCAAACATTATATCAGAGAATAATTTCCGTCATCCTGAGCTGACATTTGTACTCTGTGTGCGCTGAAGTTGGGAAGACATTTCCAACACTCTGAGAACAAACAACACAATATGTCTCACCTGGTGGCCGCCCTGTGTGTGTGTGTGTGTGTATGTGTATGTGTATGTGTATGTGTATGTGTGTGTGTGTGTGTGTGTGTGTGTGTGTGTGTGTGTGTGTGTGTGTGTGTGTTGTGGGGGAGTTCATGACTATGTCACCGTTGGGGCGTGCATATGTTGAATATACAGTAGGTGGGTGTGTGCCAGTGCACATCATATTTAAGTATGTTCACACTTGCGTGGCATGTTTTTTTGGCGACAGAGGATTCAGAAAACGATCGTCACATATGTCTCAGTTACCGCACATGTCTCTAAACTGTGCCAGTATATGTTGTGCGGGTTGGAAAAGTTTGCTGTACTGTGCATCTCAGGAATTCAGAATGAGTTGTTAGGGGATTCTTTAGGGGCCATGCATTTGTTCTAGTTTTGTGAGAAAGGTCATGTTAAGGTTATTTTTGAATGTAATATTGCAGAAAATGTTTAATCAATACCTAATTAACTTATCTTTATTGAAACCATAGGCCTGTGCTCTCAAACAATAATGACGTAAGCAGACCTTCTGAAGAAATCTCCATACACTGAATGAATAGACATAGTTGAAAGCTCTAAAGTAAGTACAGTAGACCTTGAGTTTGGATGTTTTTCCTTATTTTGTCAAAATAATAACTTTAAGATTTAGCTAGCTTTAGATTTTATTATGTTTTAGTTTCAATATTCAAATACCTGTCACTTTGTTCTTTCGTTGACATTTGATCCCAGTTTGGATCTTTCAATAGATGAGTTATATTTTCAATTTCTTGGAAACAGTGGAAACTATCAGTTACAGGAAAACATGTAAGAAGAGATTCAGACGTCAAACAGGATTTTTCAGATCAGGAGCTTTGTGGAGAGCAAAATAAGTTGTTGTTGTCAGAAATACATAAACACCCGAATGACGGCCGTCACTCCGGAAATCTTAGGGCAGATTATCTGGTGATTAGAGGAAAAGAAATGAGGACATGACTGGTTGGAAGTACAGTTTAAGCTCTTAATCATTTACATCTGAGTCCATTAAATATATCTGATACTGTGTACGAACTTGACACAAATATCTTGATATGATAGAAAACCAGCATAATGTGGGAACAATGTAATGCATCATGTAAAAACTTTATTTCTAAAGTAGTGACTTGACAAGATGAAGGATCAAATTACACTTTTTAATTTACACGTTTACTCTTGAGTCAATAGTCTTTGATTTCCAGTGTGTATTCTAATGTTTGTGCAGTGTTAAAGTACATTGGTATTGTATGGAGTGAGACAGACGGAGAGCCAGGGTATACAGTATATAACCCCCCCATCTCTTTGGGGCTGTACAGATGCTGTCTCAGAAATAGAGGATTAGTTCTAAACATAGAGAAGAGGGGACATGTGACGAGTGGATGGAGGGGGGAAGTCAGGCAGTGACTAACACCAAAAGCATAAATCTGATGGCGACTGACCGCTTCAGAGTAGCCGCTCAAAGGGGAGGATGAGAAAATGGAGGAACGGCTGTGCAAAGATGTGATGGGGCCAAGCACATTGCATCCTTGTGAGGGAGGAGGAACCGGGGAGAATGCAAAAATAAGGAAGCCTGGAAGGATGGACAGAAATATAAAGAGAGAAATGTGTAACTTTCAAAACTGTCATAACATCTCATCAAAGCCTTACACATAGTTGGTTAAAAATATCCACCGTGTTATTACTTTCTGGAGATGTGGTCGTTGGTCTGTAGGGAGGAAATGTGCTTATATATCTCTGAGCGTGTGCAAACAAATTCACTGAATGTGTTTTTGTCTCCGGAGACAGGATAAATCACAACTACACGATTCACACTGCTGGGAATTATTGATTTTCTTTTAGCTAAATTAACAAACAAAGGCTTTTGTATAAACACAGAACTCAATCCACATAACACAAATTGTATTCATTTATTTCTCGTGATGCTCTTGGGCATTGCTGAATTTCAATGGACCTTTCAATCAAACAAGAAAGAGGCCTTGAGAAGCTGTAATCAAAATCTCATTTGTTTTCTGCTTGTCAGGGGAAGACACGTTACATTGGTAGAGATGAAAGGAGGTACAAATGTCTGATTTCATAGCTGTCGGCAATAAAAAGGTCAGCTGAGTCCAAACTCTCAGTGGATAAGCGTACAGTGTGAATGTGAAAGAGTGATGATGTACGAGGATCACGTAAAGGTATTTAAAACATATATTTCTAAAGTGAAACACAAATCCTGAACTAAGTAACACCAAAAAAGACATTTACATGGTGTTTTGCAGTAGTGTTTGATGAAAACTAATGCATTGTGTTGAACAGGCTGAAACTCTGGATGTCTTTCTTTGTTCTTTTGTTTGTCACAATTTAAGTTGTTCTGTTTTCGATATCTACATGTACCCAGCCATGGTGGCTTTCAATATTTCAGCACACAATTGTTCTTTTATATTCCAAAGAACTGACTATTGCCACTTGAATAACAAAGACAAATCACTTCCTGTGCTAAGAAAGATTTCCCTTCATGATATTTTAAATGTTTCACACACATGTTTCAAGTTGAATTAATACTGAGTAGAAAAGCAGAAGTTAATTTATATAAAAAGTTACACTGATTATTAGTTTAGCGTTTTTACCATGAGGTCACAGAAGTGGAATCATTGGCATCATCGATCAGTGATGAAATTGCATCTCTAAAATCCTATGGGATCTCTATGAAGCACTAGTGAGAGCATCAGCCAATGATGTAACCAATGTGTGGGTCCTGTGTACAAGTGTTGTTTTTTTTACTAGACTTTAAATCTTGCAGAGTTATGAAACAAGAACAAAAACAAGGTTTGAGCTATTTCCTTTTGACTTAAATCCAAACAAAACATGAAAAAGCTTTAAAACTGTTGTTGAACTTTTAGAAAGCTGTAAAGGAAACCCTTAAGTCCACCAGGTTTCTTAGAGATATTGGGAAGGTTTTACTGTACCTCCATGTAAAGTGTGATCAACCACACAGACGTGATGTTTGACCTGGTTGGTGAGTGGGTTTTGCCCAAGGTGCCTCCACAACGTGACATCAGTGACATCTCTGGCTTTCACCTTCTGTGGCTCTGGAGCGATGAGCACCAAACACCACGTGTATTTCCTTATGCTCAGAGAAACATCTCTGACTTAATGGCACACATTATTCAAGGCTCATCATCATGAAGACAGAAAAGCATGTTCACATGTCGAGGAACGTGCTTTTTTTAGGAAGGAGCCATAAGGCACAGGGTTTTTCTGTGCCAGTACCGGGATTCATCACCAAACAAACGTCACTGAGAGCACGGGTAGAAGGGCGGGTGTCAACGCGGGGTGATCATCTGTTTCACATTTGTTGCGGTATTTTCTTTCTGATGATGTGTTCTTTGGGTGTTGCAGATGGATGGGTGTAGGGAGGCAGATGATTTCTGAATTATGAAGACCATATGTTAATGAAACATTTGCAGTTTGTATAGACTGCCTCTGTCTCAGGTCATTGGTTCTTTTGATTCTGATAACCTTTTAGCAAAGTTGTTGTTAAGACATCAGAATGAGGCAACACATTACATCGTGGTCAATGGAGCAACAACCATGAGTGGTCAGATGACAACAAACCCCAGGTTAGTCAAATTAGTTTGAAGGAGAGCAAAAAGGTGAACTGGATAAAATGAGAGCCCAGACACTCCATTTCCTATCAATACCACATGTCAATGTTTGGTAGAAAGGCAGGACCCAAACGCAGTACAAAACAAGAGTCAAAGTAGTTTGACCAAAAGCTAGCTTTAATCCACAAAAAAGCCAATAACAAGGAAAAACTGAAGGCGCAAACCTGGGAACGGGAACACGAGGTGCAGGTGCCCAGGGAAAACCAACAGGAACACGCATGGGAAACCAACCATGACGACCCAACAAGGACCACAAGGGAAGACAAGACCATTTAGACAACAGACTAATCAAAAGACAGGATACAAGTGCAACAGGTGAACACAATCAGACTATCACTTGGAAACTAAAGACAGGAAGTAAAACTAGACAAGACAAAGAGGTAAGACATTTCAAAATAAAACTAAACAGACCGTGACACCAAAGCTGTCAGCCAGACTTTGTTGTTCAACTTTGACCTAACATTCTCACCAGTTGTTCCCCAGCTGACGCATTATTTATATCATCAAATGAGACCATTGTGGGTTTGCTCACTTTGGTTTACAACCTGTATCAGTGTCTGACCACTTTTATTTGATTGCCTCAACAGAGCTATTTGTGGGTATGTTTCTTCATATCATAATTAATTAATTAAAGGTCAGAAGGCCTGAGCTACACACATAACACCTGAGTTCTATTTAATCATAGTATGTATTTAAAGTTACAGGACTTTAAATACTACTAAAGTGTGGAGTCATTTGAGGAGGTCCATATGAGCTTCAGCATATGACAGCTTCGTGTAGGCCTTAACCCTTTAACACACAGTTATAAATCAAGCTTTAAGTGTTCCTCTCTTTGAGAGTAAGTGTTAAAATGCATTTTAAACAGTTAATTGCAATGTCAGAGGTCCTCACAAAAAGGTAGCACTTTGTAAATGTGTGTGTCTCAGATATTGGTAGAACAAGCCTTTAGCAAACAGCTTTATATTTACAAGCCTGCCCATGCATAACATTGGTTTCTCTGTTAAACAAACACAATCAGAGGCAGGACATTTTCTCTTCAGCCTGACTCATTGTGATAAATGAATGCAGACAAAAACGCTGCCTTGACATCCTTGACTGGGATATTTTTTCTAAAGCCTTGGATGCATTATGCACAATATTTCAAAGGTTGGTATGTTAGAGTAAATGTCCTTCGCCTACAAGACACATTTTCAGCTTGGCGCCACAGAAAACCTTCTCCATTAACCAACCTGCTTCAACATGCTGTAGTTATATCATAACCCAGTTAAATACATCTGCATGTTTAATCCCAGTGACTCCAGTTACACAATGGCCATTGTGGCTTTAATGGATTTTATGTATTAAAATAAAGGATTACAAGGCAGGGGCATCGGGGGGGCTGCACCTCCCCTCACCAGAGCTGTGACTGAACAGCGGCCCCAAGTGGTCACCACTGGTTATGTATGGAGACCCCAAAGAAATATGTGAATTCACAATTGTTTATCCTGCAAATGTTGCACTATTTAAAACGCCTTTTTTACAGCTTTGGTCAATCATGATCAGTGTAAATGTGATTGGAAACTGCATCATCTTCAAGATGGGGAAACAGAATAGAAAGGCCTTTACCTCATTTAAACTGCATCAATTATTCAGGCCTGCTAATTAAGTTATTGTTGGTATTCAACCCAACCACAAAATCAGGCATAATAGTCTGAGATTAATAAGAAGGGAGTGTTTTGATTATATTAAAAAGCATAACAAATGTGTCTGGAAGCTTGTTTACACCCCAACATGACTCAGGGTGATTCTTGGAAAATAGTTGATGTTTCCAGAATATGGTTTGTTAAGCATTGCCAGTCATCGCATTCATCCATCAAAAGTGTTCTTCTTAATTGTCTGACTCACGGCCTGGATCATATTCCTCTGGGCTGATGATCTATCAGTTTCCTGAAAGATGTGATTATGTTGCTTTTTTTTTAACACAAGATCAGCGAGATTATAAGGATAGGGGAGAAGGGGGTAAATTGAGCCAGTGGGTAAGTTGAACCACCCCCTGTAATCAGGCAATGCCTTATAGTTGTAATCAAGTGACCAGAAATTATGCAAGTACCACCAATTTCTCATTCCCTGTGAAAGAGAGATACTCATTGTGGTCTGGTAAGTAAACATTTTTACAAAAAAACGATTTTTGCTTGTCAAAGTATATTTTCTAGATGTCATCTATATCGGCTGTCATGTAAAAAAAAATATTATCCAGGTTTAAACACATATATTGTATATGTTGATGTGTTGGCAGCGTATTAAACCATGTGAATCATTAAGCTAAAGATGACTCTGAATTTGAATGCTAGGCTATTTTTTCTAAAATGGTGGCTATGGGGTAAAGTGAACCGTGGGCCTTGGGGTAGGTTGAGCCAGTTTTTCAATGGAGAAAAGAATGAAAGTAGGCCAAGTTGATAATAAGAGCTCATTGTAGCCGACAAGGCTACATTTAAAGTTGAATTTACCTTGTGTTTGATTGGTAAGATGTACGAAATTGTATCACCATTTGTGTGATTACTTTTCCTTTTAACATGTTAAAAAATCAATCAATTCAATCGAAATGTATATAAAAAATATTTGAAAAACTAAGCTTGTATTTGGTTTGTTATTTATTGTTTATAGTTACCTTTAATATTTGTTGTAGGTATGCCCAGGTTTGAACCGTGGTTCAATTTACCCCCTAACCTGGATCAACTTACCCCTACACTGGGGCAAGTTGAGCAACAAGACTTTTTTTTTTAAAGAAGTAATATTTTCACTGCCCTTGATCAAATATTAATTATTATCATTGCCATTGATAGGAGACATCTTGAATTATACAGTAGGTGTGTGTTTTCATTTTTACTATGTGTCATTTCTCCTTAGAGGACATCATAACAAAAAAATGGCTCAACTTACCCCACTCTCCCCTACGTCATTGCAGTAAAGCAAACAAAATGCCCATATCCCTCTACCACTGATACAAAGATAATATGGTTTCATGGAACTTTTTAAATGTAATCTACATCCTTTTTATAAACCTGAAAAGACACTAAATGAGTGTTAAATTAATAAAGCATCAAACTTGACTAAATCCTCCAACGTATTCCTCCCTTATCAGTCAGAGACAAATCAGAACTTCTGTATCATTAAAATAACAAGTTAGCCAAAAAAAATGTGATTGAATAGCAAATACTCTTTGAATTTAGATGTACAGTAGACTGGTACGATAAAGATGGTAAACAAAAGATTGGTTTGAAAAGTTCCTATGGATACTTTTTTCCCCCTTTATCAAAGCACCATTTCGAAGACTATTAAGTATTGATCATTACACTTTCAGCTATGGTTACTTTGCTTCCAAAGCCCGAACCTCAACGTGTTTGACTTTGCTGCCAGAACATTGTAGATGTGAACATGACTACTTTGACCTCTATCTGTCGATCTTCTTCCTCGTGCCGTCCTGTCACTCAGTCAAAGATATCTTTGGCACAACAAAAACCTGTTGCAGATGATCAGTGAGCCTGGCTTCGCTCTGACATTAGAAGCAGTTTTATCCTTCAATCACCAGCGCAGACATACAGGTACACACTGCAGGTCGGGCCCATTGTCATTCAAATGTGAGGCTGGTGATTGAAGCACTTATCACTCCTAATCGGAGCGTGTAAAGGTATTACACATGAGGGAGAGAGCGCCACACCAACTTTGATATGGAAAATCACATCTGGGGGCTCCCAAACAACATTATCTATAGAGAGGTGAATATTCCAGGAAAAACATTTCCTGCGACCTCTCCATCTGCTGTCTTGGATTAGCTCCATGCATGTTTTCTGTTTATTCAGATCCTCAAAGAGAGAGCGAAAAGGACAGGAGAGGGGGGAAAAGGGAGAAAAATAAAGAGCCAAACACACATCTTGTTAAAAGTAATATTTGTAAGCTTATTATTTTGTTATCATGATCATTGTTATAACCTCTGTAATGGTTTGTTCATTTTACATTTTATTTTCAAGTTCATTTAAAGTCATTCCAGTCGAAAGGTAAACATGATTGTAATTGTTGTTTCCAACACTATTAAATGCTTTTTTTTCTTTTGCCAGACAACATTCGGTCACACTCTCTCGCTCATACACACACAGGAAGAGCAGAAACAAAGAGACTGTTGCTCACCCATTCATTTGCTCACACACACATGTACACACTGACATCAGCACACACTAACACAGACAGCCTCTGATGCTAAAGCTCTGCACACAGAGATGAAGTGATGAACAGAAATAGGCTCTTACTCACTCTCTCTCACACATACACACACACATCCATCCATACGGACACACACTTTCTTATTCTCGTGTCTAAGTTCTTAAGTGCAACTTCTTGAAGAGTTTGAAACCCTTCCCTCCACACCAGGACCCACAACCCTTCCATCATGAGCCATATATACTGGGTCTTTAACACACTAATGTATTGATTTCAATGATGCTCCTAAACTACATGATCAATGTTTTTTTCCAAAGGTATAAACTCTTGTCTGATGTGACAGGAGCTACATTCATTAAAAAATGTGTGCTCTCCAAAGTTTTGTGGAGAAAGGAATCTAGCTAACTGTCAAAACCCATTGGGGAAGGTTACCCAGAACTACTAGCACACTGATGAAAATAAAACTTTATAAGTGGTTCCCAACCTGGTCGACTTAACCCAGACACAAATCTGACGAGTCATGGGATCGTTAAGCAAAACATTGAAATTCTACCGCACAATATCTGCTATGATTTTTGACTTTTTTCTTATGATTTTCCGGTTCTGATTAAGATGACTGGATAATTTGACCTGTTCAAGAAGTATAATCATCCCTTGGTTGAACAGTAGGTCTATTTTTCCTCAGATTTTAAAAAGTTCCCTATGTGTGACAGGAAACATTTGACAACATGAGTAAAGTCATCCTTATGTGTATGATTGATGAACTGTCCTTTAAAGGAGTCACTAGAAAAAAAAGGGATGGGAACCACAGCTATAAATGATTTGTCAATATTAATATTTCTGGAAATCATACTAACCCAAGATAGCTTAACCTTAAAGTTTACAAAGAGACTCACACAGTGCAGCCCAGGTTTACATATGGCTCAACCCCAACCCCCCCTCAAGACAACTACAAATTCAGCACAGCAATTAAAAAATAAAAGATTAAAAAACAAGATTTAAAAAAACAACCACAAGGAAACTGAGCTTCAAGTTTGTAAAAATGCTTACAATACATTTCACCTTGCCAAATGTAAAGACATTGTTATTCCATTCTTTGTCCGTTATGACATTTACACGCGTACTTAAACGCCTCACATGCCGGTGGGTGAGCCGGTCAGCTCAGTCCATCAAGGTCTTCATCATCACTAAAATCATCTTCACCATCATCATCGTTTTTATCAGCTACTATGGTAAGCCATGCCCTACTAGAGTCCATCGTTGGCAGGGTGGGGTAACCATGGTGAATAAGGTGCTAGTTGCTATGGAAACTATTCTGAAGCAACCGACTGGTACAGTTGTTTGAGTTTTGAATCGCCGCAGCTCCCCACCAAAGCACTTGGTTTTATGTACTGTATATTACTTGTTGCTTTAGTTTGTGTTTTTATTTTTATTTTATTTTTGCATTTTCATACGTATAAGATGTACATAATGTGGATGTATTTTCTGACCGTTAGTACCATTTAAAATAGTCTCTCTCAATCTCAAACACACATGTGGCACACTCAGACATATGTTTTCTCTTTCAGGCACACTTAACAATCAAACAGTAACAGAAAACTGTTTACATGTGGCATCTGATGAATGGGTTTACAGAGATGGCATTGGTGGAGCGGGCTGCTGCGCCACATTGATCAGTGGAGGGCTGCTTATTGTCCAGGACTGGACCCACTCATAGACGCCTGTGTGAGGGACTGTCCTTCCTCCTTTGTCCCTGTTCCTCTTGCTCTCCTCAAAACAGCCTGCAGTGTGTTGAGAGGAGGGCAGTATTGCTGCGTGTTTCCATGGCTGCTCTGTAGCCATCGTGTTCTTCCTTAACCTCGGTACTTCAAATACAGGACAGAAAAGTGACACAGCAACTTAAAACATCAACAAACCCCCCGTGTCAATGGCACATCTACAGTAAATCCCTTTTTGTTTTGTTTGAGTGAATGCTTCATTGTTTAAATGCTCTGTGTTTCCCCAGGACCCCGTCCAGCCCCTTCCATAGAGACGAGCTGATGGTGAACACAGGATGACACGGCAGACACCAGAGATGAAAACTAAAACACTGGCGTCTGGAGTCCCAGGGTGTGTTTATGAACTATCAGCTACTTCGACTAGTCTCCTACACAGGACCTGCTCAGTTCATCAGCTGGTTCCTTTTTTCTTTCGTGGACTGGGAAAAGTCTCCAGCATCAACATCAACAACAACAACAAAAAAGGCAATTTCAGTTCAGTTTTCATTAAATCTATCTGATTCAGTTCATTTGAGTTCAGTTTAATTCTTGTTGCAAGAAACTATGGCAACTAGCTCTAAGGAAGTGTTTCAGCCAATCACATCCAGGGGAAAGTCTTCAAATGGTTTTCAATTGGTTGGGTGGATTTGATGCTTTTTTTTTTACTAGGATTTCAGCCCGGCCTCTCCTGGTGTATAAATGCTTTGTGTGGTGTGCATGATTCAACAAGCTCAACCTGTGGCTTGTTCAGACACACACAGACACACATGGACACACACACACAAACACACACTCACACAAACACACACTCAACCACACCTGCATCTGTATGCACAGGCTGACTTTAAAACATACGGTTCAGTTTGTGTCTCAAGGTCTTTCAACTCCACTAAAACCACACACAGCTGAACACACACACATACACACACATACACATTCACACACATACACATTCACACTGATGCTTGAAAACTCTAATTTCTTGCTCCTCTCGCCTTCTGCTCTATTTGTGGTATCTTAACTCTCCTCTCTTTCCTGACTCCCCCCTCCTCCCTCGACTCCCCCACCCGCTGATACTGTACACCCTCCCAAGGCTAGTTGGCATGGTGACACTGATGGGATGGCCGTTGCTAGGAGATGAAGAGAGCGGCCAGAAGGAGCATCGTCACGGTGAGGAGAAGGCGATCCCTGGACGGGCTGCTTCCGCTGACACTCTTCTCCAGTTTGGGAATGAAAGGGTTATATTCATCTGGAAAAACAGAAATGGAGAGAAAGAAGAGGATGAAGCAGAGTAATGTCTTCATTTAAACTCATTACAGTACAAGGAAAGGGAAGATAAGTCTATCTGTGCTTCTTATTGTGGTATAATCTGCTTACACAGCAGGGCTTTTGGTAAAACACTTTTTTAATGAAACTGACTGACTGAAAAAAAGGCAGCTTACAGCCCAGCTACACACTCCCACTGAAATATAACAAGTCTACTACAAAGACCTCAGCAGTGCCATTACAGACTGCTGCAGCTGTTATCAGGAAACTCTTATCCTTTTAATAAAGTGACACGCTGTTGTAACACACTTGCATACTTTAACAAAGACACACCGTATATAAGGAAACCCCCCTGCGTGTACACCTGGCGAATGATGACCTAAAAATAGTATGCAGTCCTTTGTTGCGTTGAGTCTAGTCGTGCAAAAAACACCAGACAGTTCTCAGCACGCCAACACTTATGAGACACACGTGCGGCCTGACACACCCTCTGAAATCAGTTGATTAATGAGACTTGAGGCCAGACAGAAGCACAATTTTCTGTCTATACACGTGACGGCTGATGCTGATTAGGAGCCATTGTGTTAATGGTGGAGTGGGGAGATTCTCAGTGTTTCCACTCGATGCCATATCTAGCTTTCCAGCTGCTCTGGGGGTCAGACAGCAGAGTAATGACTGGCTGACACCTGGTTTAAGAGATGGCCTCTTCTGGTATGCTCTGCAGGCGAATCTAATGAGCTCTATGCAGCAGTGGAGCTCAGGTTAAATGCTTTGACCGCTCTGTAACCGAGCAAGCAGCAGGGGGGGTCAGGACACTGTTACTGTTGCGCTGAGTGACATAGAAATGTGGTTTTGAAGACACAAAACAGCAGACTGCGGAGCATCTCGCAAGACCGGTTTTAAAGTGTGGATCTAAGCGCCTCATACACACTTACAGTACACACTGTCTCTCACTAGCTGTCACAGATAAAGACATCATTATCAGCACGTGTTATTGGTGCAATGTTTGTGCAGTAGCCTTGTGACGTGCATCATGACCTTCTGACATGTTCCTGCGCCAAACATCAACGAGTAAGCTGTGTGTATTTCAGTGTGTGTGTGTGTGTGTGTGTGTGTGTGTGTGTGTGTGTGTGTGTGTGTGTGTGTGTGTGTGTGTGTGTGTGTGTGTGTGTGTGTGTGTGTGTGGGTGGGTGTGTGTGCACGCATTTGTGCAAGCTACATTTTGGAACAGAAAAGCAGACAACATCCGCCTGATAATTAGAAAGCTCAGACACCTAGAGGCGTCTATGAATTTGAATGTCATGTTGACAAGAACAAGGGGATATTTTAGTCTCTGATTGTGTTTATGAGTATCTGTCCTAGTGTGGGGTGTGTGTGTGTGTGTGTGTGTGTGTGTGTGTGTGTGTGTGTGTGTGTGTGTGTGTGTGTGTGTGTGTGTGTGTGTGTGTGTCAGTAGCTAATTGACTGCAGTGTTTTCTGTATGAGCGTAAGTATAAAACTATATGCATGTAATATAATGTATTTCTTACTTTTCTCACATACAATATTTTTTAATTCGCATTTAGGATCATAAAACATTTTATACAAAACTATATAAATATGGCACTTTAATACCCCAGACTCTATTATCTATGTATGTCTAATGATAGACCTGGAACCACCTGTATATTGTTACACAATCCATGCCACTCGTAACATAAAGTGTGTGAAAATAATTATCTTTAATTATAGTTGTCAACAGGTGTTGAGGCAACTATGTGGGGATGTTCGACATTAGGACTTGTGGTGTTCCCGAATCAGAATGTCCTCATTTGAGGGTCAATCCAGTGATTAACTATTGCAACCCCATAAAGTTTGGGAGGATTAGAGACATCATTGATACTATAGTATCTTTCAATAGCCCCTCCCTGACTGGTTTATAGTCATGTCTCTCGACTCAAGACTCCTGCAGAACCACAAAGGACAGTAGACAACTGTTTAAGATGCTGGGTAGTTCTCTTTGTGACTGGTGGTTAGTCTTTAACATGTAAAATGAGCGGGGTGTCAGTGTCAATTATTCAGAACATTACTAATGGTTGTTCGACAGGCCATTTGTTATCAAATAAAAAGCTAGTTTTATGTTTCTGCCCAATGAGATTTTAGAGATAACACCTGAAGATGTCTAGTCATCTGACCGGCAGATGGTTCATATAAAGTGTGTTATTACACTGCACCTTCTGGCGACTCTGACTATACCTGTATGGAGGCAACAAATGAGTAGGCTTTCCATATCAGAATCGTTGATACATGCAGTAGTTAATACATGCAGACAACTTTTTCAGCTCCATGATGCTTTTGGTTTCATTTTTGCATTATGGAATATTCTTGCAAGTCATGCCCTTAATAAGCAACCTAAAAAATAGACATACTAAAGGAAGAATAATGTGCCACTCCAAGATATAATATGTACACTTTCCTTTAACAGTAGTTAGAAGCTTATAAGGATCTGAAGTTGATGACATGTTGTTGAGAGCATTGGGTTTTGATTGTCGATGGTAACAATATTGCAAGATATAATGCACAAATGTATTTTTGACACTTAAATTATAAACGTTTGCTACATACTGTATATGATTTCAAGACCTTTATATGGGACCTTTCAAAGCATATAAGACTTTTTGGATGTAAAGTAATAAATGTAATAAAAGCAGAGGCAACAGTTAGTTGGTGCTGCGCTCTGCCTACCGATAGTCAGCCTGATGTTTCAGTGGCAAACTAACCAATCCACACTGTCACTTAACGGAGTGCTAATTAAGACAATAAACCCCATTAAAGATTTTCTCCGGACCTGATCGTCAGATGCAGTAACCTGAGCCAACAGGGCTGGTAAATGAGTATCCTCCCACTGAAAGACATCAGTAATCACATGGCTGCACGGGGACCAGCTAGCACCATTCCATCTGTGTCGTAAATGAGATCTAAATGAAATCTAATACTAGAGGCCGTATTCAGGAGGGAACCACTGTTGAGCTGCAGACACTGATTGAAAGGGGCAGCGACCAGGAAATAAACTGTGAGCAGTGAAGGGGAGAGAGCCTGCAACATTCAGCTTAGTTGAACATTTTCAGACACGGTAATCAGGCAGATTTGAACGGAGCAGTTTGCGCATTGCCTCGTGTTTGTGTGAACATTGAATACGAGTAATTAAAGCTATGATGTGATGAGTCTAATCGGCAGTCAGGAGGACGAGGGAGGGGAATAGGAAACTGCTCTGCTTCTTTGTTTTCAGTTAATTTCACAGCTCCCTGCTGGCTCCCTCACTTCCTCTTCAACCACTTGAGTTATCCTATTAATTTAATTGAGAACACAGAACACTACAGGTGAAAATGACCCACAGGAGCCGAGGTAATTTGTGCTCTGCTATTGTTTCAGTAGTTCACTTCATATTAGCAGTATTTTCATGTAGCTCACATTCTTTATTTGTTCAACTGTTCTTTTGTGGAAATAACATTTTTTCTTTTCCGTTTGCTCTTCTGTGTAACCTGTAATTTATTCGGCAATGTTTGATTTTCAGTTAAAGGTTATATGTATTCTATTATTTGATACGTGCGGAGAATAAAGTCATGTGCACAATTGGCGTGGAAACGTGATGAGAAAGTATATGTAGAGACAAACACAATTATGGGTTACTTTACTTAGATCTGTGATAATGAAAGCTATTATTATTATATAGCTCACACCACTGTGACAACATCCGTGCATTTGATAACCCTAAGATTAATATCAAACTAAAATGTTAGAAGTGAGAAAAACTTAATTTCACACATCAAAAGATGAATAAACTTGGTTTTGGTGGCTTTCCCCTCCACTGCGTTTCTACTTGTGCGCTGGGAGGAAAAATGGAGGATGGGAATTAAAGAGCGGGAGGATGAGGAGGGCATGGACGAAGAAGATGGGGTGAGGGGAAAAAAACAAGATGAAAGAATGATGGAGGGAAGAAAAATAAGAGAGGTATCTCCACATACTCAAACAACATGCTGCCTTGGCCACAGTGATAAGTTTTCTTATGACAGTTATGAGAACACACTGATTTATTATGCACAGACACGCATGCGAGCGTGCACATTGACAGAACCATATTTTACAAGCTACCTTGGAGAGGTGTGTGAAAGCAGGACAGGATGATGATTGATCCCCACATGTCTGAATGCGTAACGGGTAGCTAGGCCAAGCTATCTGTGCATGTTGTTATTGTGCTGCTCATAACACTGAGCAGCAAGCACATGATCATCCCAAAGCCTGTCACTTATTGATTTACTGCTCTGCTTCCCCCTTAACTCGCTGCCACATTTTATACAGTTCCAGTGCTAACAGATTTAGCATGATTGCCATGATTTCCCCATGGTTTCGTAACAAACTAGGGGGCACAAGATTTAGAAGTTACAGGAAATCTGATAAATATCTTCTTTTTTCTTTTTTGCAATTCATCATGAAACTCTGTGTTCTTTGCATATCCGGGTGAAAATGGCGAGTGTGAGATGAATATGCATGTAGTTGTTTAGCGGGATCAGCAGCCTGCCAAGCCAGCTGGTGCTGTGAAGTTAACTCTGCTGAAGCAGTCTTTTGAAAATGCCACATTTAACTTAAGCTCTTCATTTTGGACTTTTGATGCTGCATGGTGATTGAACTGCTCTCTCTGCCGTCAAATACGAACATTTAAAGTTTACAGCATGTTATTCTTTTGTTATTGTCAATAAATCCCATCAAATGACAAGTGCGTAATTTACATCAGGGTTGGGTAGGGAATATTTTTTCCATTTTCATATTTTTGTCCACCCTATATTTAAATCTTCATCGTACGTTTGATTACTACAATCTGTCTGATAAGTGCCCTCTAATTTTCCAGCTACCATAATAGAAATGGGAGAAGCTTTGAATCACTAAACATTTTGATTTGCTCATTTATTTCACCGGTATTATATGCTGCCCAGACTAACCTGACTTTGTTATTAGGGGATGTAGTCATGATTGAATGTAGCCTGACAGAAATCGATGGGAAAGAAAAATAAGCTCTAATTTCTGCCCAAGGACACAATATCGTCTTTAAAAGATGCCTACATGCTTATTAATCAAATATAAGGCAGTAAAGAACAGATAAAGATGATATGTTACTGATTCAAATAATGATATTTGTTTAGAGATGCAAATGTAGATGTGACTTAACAAACTAAATATAATTTTTAGATGCTTTAATCCAGGGGTGGGGAACCTCCGGCCTCCGGGCCGTATATGGCCCGCGAGAACATTTGGTACGGCCCTCCAGGTAATTTATAAACACACGCAAAAAAGAAAAAAATTCAAGAAATTTAGACCGCAAAATAACAAGCGAGTGCCTGTTTTTCCTGGCCAAGGTCAGGGTCTTTGAACACAACACGAGCCTAACGTGTCATCACTTGGTATATGTCTCGTCTGACAGGAGTGTAGTTCTAACGGAGAGCACCAGAACGCGGTTCCGGGCCGGATGAGCCGGAGATGTATCCATAGATCTATTAATTTTACTCTCAAAGTGCACCAGATTGATGCTTTTAACTTCAACATTAAAAAAAATCTTCCTAGTTATTTGCAAATTATGGTGGAAAATAAGTATTTGGTCAATAACAAAAGTTCATATCAATACTTTGTTATATACCCTTTGTTGGCAATGACAGAGGTCAAACGTTCCCCCCCACTTAAATCATATCCACATGGATATGAAACTAAATACATTTGCACACATCTTGTGTCCATATATTTCTGTTTTGGTGGTCATGCCACGGGGCATGCATGTGCGGGTCATGGTCAAATATCTGGATAAAGAGGTTGCTTTTTCTTTGCACAGCATGAAAGAAACGCGAAATGAATGGGCTGTGATTTGAGTTTTTTAAGCAGACGTTGAGTTCAATAATTTGTACGGCCCTCGGAGGATGTTGTAAAAATTGAAATGGCCCTTGAGAGGAAAAAGGTTCCCCACCCCTGCTTTAATCGCTGAGCTTTAAAGAAGGATTAACTAATATGTGTGTGACCTCTTCAGAAAGTGCTACAGACACATTGACATACGTTAGTTTATGGGATTTGTTCAAAGTAAGAATAAAACATTAATAATCATTTAACGGCACCTTGAAAAGTGTGTATCATATAATTGCCATGATTTGAGGCTGTTATGATCTGAATGACAAACACGAGTGTCTGTTTTTGTGAATCCAGACAGGCCGGATGTAAGTGCTCCACACTTACTCAACGACTACGTGTGTGCGTGACTCACCACTATCTTCCAGTTTTAGGCCTGGTCTAAGCGTGTAGTCTGGTTCTGTAGGCTCTGGCTCGTCATCCACGTCAGAGGCTGAAAGAGAGACACAGAGGTCATTGAGTGAGGCGGCAAAAGAAGGACGGAGAGGGTGGGACAGCATGGGTTAAACCACTGCTCCAAACCAAAAGATTTTAATTAGATTCACCCTGACATCTTCAGAGAAACATGTGAGAGAGCAGCAACGCGAAAGGTGCAGGGGTTAAAGAAAATACCCCGGAGCAGACAGACTGACAAGCCACAACATAACCAGCAGAACAAGAGAGAGAAAAGGAGGCTGAAAGATGGGAGGTGAAGGGAGGCAGATCAAACTGAAGCGAGGCAGTGTGTGAAAAGGGATGGTGAGCGATGGAGGGGGGTGAAAGGGAGAGAGGTTAATACTACAGGGCTATGGAAGTTAAAAGGGACGGACAGGCCAGGGATCAAAGTCTGTGTGTGAGTGTGTGTGAGTGTGTGTGAGTGAGTGTGTGTGAGAGAGAGGGTTGAGAGATTGAAGGAAGGCAGGAGAGCGAGATAGAAAGGTTAACACTACATATACACAGACACCCACTGACCGCACACAGCAATAAATGGATTCTGACAGGGGGCGAGGGGGGAGGGCTGAAAGAGGGAGGAATAGAGAGAGGAGGTGAGAAGGGGGGGGGGGGAGGCGGGGGTGAGGGCCTTCAAAGCTGGAGCTGCTCCTCTCTGCTGTTGTGGATGGGGACTAGGGAGAGAGAGAACAGAGAGTCAGAAAAAGAGAGAGAGAAGCGGGGAAAAAAAGAGGAGCAAGAGGGGTTCTGTGCCGCGAGCGAAAATGCTGCAGGGGAAACTCAGCAGGAGTATTAATAGCTCTGCCTGTTTTAGACTGTATTTAGATTATGTATGCATCTGTATGCAGTCAGCGTGTGTGTGTGTGTGTGTGTGTGTGTGTGTGTGTGTGTGTGTGTGTGTGTGTGTGTGTGTGTGTGTGTGTGTGTGTGTAGGGGGGTTTGTGGGGAGCCCGTAGCCTGCCAGATGGGTAGAGTGGCCAGATGGAAGCAGGTACTGTCTGCAAACACGTCCTAGCATTGCATTATAGGTCAAACACTAATGCTCGCACACACACACATACAATACATACACACACACACACACACACACTCACATACACTTACCCGTGAGCAGCAGACGTACACTCGTAGTCTCAGACAGCTGCGGCCGTGATGGTGGGTGGGCGTGGCTGTAAAAACACAGAATGCATAAAGATGTGTGTTCACATGCGTGTAATGCTTTCAGCTATGTGGTCTGCTTTAAAAAAACTGACAAAAGTTGGGCTTTGCTGCTTCACATGTAAACGAGATATCAGAAGTAAAACACCCATCCAAACTGGATCAGTATCGGCGCTGATGCTGACCTCATGAAACATCTATCAGCCAGACGGGACTGTTCAAAATAAACACAGTTAACATACAATTTTATCCATAACATCAAACGTTCTCTACATCGCTGCGCTTGGGTTATTTTTACTATTGCAGAAGGCACTGGAGCACACAAGCTACAATTATACAGCAACTGTTTGTGATTTACAACTGCCTTTCCTAAAAATAGGCCTGCATTTATTGTATGGCAGGAAAGAAGCATCAGTTCTAGTTTCTCCGAAAACAGCAACTGTGGTAAGTTCACAAGGTGTTCTTATTGGAGGTTACTAAATGCAGCAGAGAGTAATGGCACAGAAATTCGAAATGGCAGCTTTGAGACAACTTTTGTGTTTTGAACACAGCACATTTCAGCAAAATAAATCATCAAATTTGATAGTTTGATCGACTTCTGATATATTATAGAAAATATTGTATTCTATAATATATCATAATTAAAACTATTTATTATAAAGATAACATGTTCCTCTACAGAGAGGACAGGAAAAGCCTCATTGCTGATATTGTGCATTCTGTCTTACTGCCAAAAAAGTGAAATTGTCTTTAATACAAACTTATATAACCAAATGTCCCATTATGACTGAACATTACAATTTGAATATATGACATGGTAATTGAAAAAATAAAGGCATTTTGAGGTTTTTCAAAAACAAGCCTGCATAAAACCAAACAAACATGAGTTGTGTCTCGATCAGCTTTCTTATTACCGAATTGCAGAAACTAAAGGTTTTTAGAAACGTCTCCTTCAAGTAATGTAGGTTAAGAGTGCAGCACTCTATCTTAAACATTACTTCTTAGAATGCATTCTTCTAAACGCTAAAAAATCATTTTTACTTTGACATATTGCCACGAAGTGTTGTAAGTTATTTTGATTAACAATCAACAGAATGTACGAGCCTGGGTTTACTGCAGGGTGATTTGATTAGATGAGAAACAACAATTTGTTACTCTGAAATTACCTAAGGAGAGTCTTAACTGAGTTAATCGTTAAATTCACTCAAAATCCCCCAAATAATTACAGTGCGTGTTTGTCACATTACGGCTCTAGTCTCACAAGCTTTTACTGCAATTAATATATTTTGGTTTCCACTTCAAGACAGCTTCATATTGATACGTTTCATCATGATATTGGTTCCACTCACAGATGTAGTAGTACTCCTGTCCAACGTGGAACTCGTATCCCAGCGAGAAGGCACTGTAGCGCTGGAACTTCTCGGAGAACTTGATGGGTGCGTGGGGGGCGTGGGGCCGGTTGCATTCCCACCTCTTGAAGCCCAGCTGGGGGTCGCAGTTCCTGTAACCGCGGTAACTGACCATGTAGAGGATGTACTGCTCGCCGGTGCCCACCATGCGCTGGCTGTCGTTGTAATGAGGGCAGTAGATGTCCAGGTAGTCGTTGACGTTCACCTGCATCGTGTAGCCCTCCCTACGCAGACTGGACACACAGAGAGAGGGCAAACAGTCAGAATTCATATACACACAGCGCTGCAGAATATACATTTTGTATCATTACAATCATTCTTACAACCATTGAAAGTGTTTCATTTAGACATTACAAATAATTGCATTTTCTATTAATTTTTAACAGGCAATTTTGAATTAACTAGAGTCGACAGATCATAATTGGACGTGTTCTTGATTTTTTCCCCCCCTCGGATAATCGTTAAATGTTTGTTCAATTTGAGAGGAAATAACAGCCAGGCAGATTTTAAGTATTATGTCTAAATTGCCCCTGGATACTAATAATATGTATCAGCCTTAGTGAATAACAATAATTATAATTTATATTGCCAAAACATACATTGAATGCAGCTCATAGTTCTTAGCACACAGAGCAATTAAAGTAATTAAGATGTACAACACGCAGTATAAATTAGAATTTTTGTATGTGCAAAACATGATTATGTTTTTTCATAGTATGGGGTTTCTACAATGAACAATATAATAAAAAATGTGTCACTACTACACACATAACACACAATATTTTCAGTAAATAATGGAACAACGAGTAGTGCAATCTAATTGTAGCTGCACTTTTTGTTTTATTGTATAGCAGTTAGCATTTAACATGAATGCTTATTGTCACCTATTTCCAAATGATGTGTGGAATATTTAATATTTTTAAATACACAGATTTCTTTAGCCTTAACCAAACACTCACATAAATCACTGCAGAGACATCATAACATGTCAGCGTAAGGCATACTGCGTTTCGGATGCATGCGTTTTAGCTTGAATGTTCACCCAGGGTCAAATAAATCTTTACTTGAGAGTTATTGAGTTATTAATAACACAAAGAAAGCAGGTGTGTGTGAAAGAGTGTGTGTATTTGTGGCTGCAGGGCTGCTGCATGCGGAGAATGCGGAGCTGGCTCTTCAGTACGGGCCGAGGGCCCCAGGGCCGCCGCTCCTACCTCTGGTGTCAGCGCAGTGCTGTCCCCTAACCCCAGCGCTCGTACATCAACCTGAGCACAACATTGCGCTCACGTCAGACGTCAACGTCCTCACCGCGTTCCCCCCCCCCCCCCCGAAGCTCATAAATCAACGTCAGCCCCAAAAAAAATCTCGTCTTGACAGGAAGATAAGGTCTGAACCTGTCTCTGCGAGTGTATGAGTGTGTGTAGTGTAGTGTGTATGACAAAGTGAAATAGATTTAGATTTTTTTCTGACAGCCCAAAGACCTTTTTTTCCTCCCCATCACAGACACAGGCCTATATCTGTGTGACAGAGACAGGTTGCAGTTGTAAATCATACACACGCTGATGAGCATGTGAGCACACACACACGCTCATATGTTAAAGTGGTGACATCATAAAATCACAAGGGGGCAGCAGTGTGTCATTCTCACTCTGATGCTGCCTCTCTTCCTCTCTCCCAGTTCTAGGTCATGTCTCAAGGGGGATTATTATTCAATTATTAAATGAAGATCGAAACACTGTTTCCAATGTGTCCCTCTCTCCATCACTCCTTAACGCTCTCTTCAAATCCTGCCTGAATTTGTCTTACTCCCCCTCCTCTCCATTTCTCTCATCCCTATCGCTCAGACTAACATGAAGGGAAGATTAATTGTTCAACATTCATCCTTTGCTCTCTTTCTCCTCTCCTCTCTGCTCTTCACTTTCTCTCATTACATCATTTAACTAGCCTACAGAGGGTATTAGTGGTAGAAAAAAAGGGGGAAATGCTTCAAGGGAACTATATTTATAGTGAATGCAAAAAAAAGGGAGAGAGAAAGAACACGAGTGAGGGATGAGTTTAGTTCCACCAGGGAGGCGTGAATGCAAATTGAGTAAAAAAGAGAGAGCCAGAATGGAGAAGACAGAAAGGCGGTGGGAGAGTTGTACGCTACCAAAGAAAAGCAAGTTCTCTGAGATGAAGGGATAATGGTGGAAAAAAAGAGAGAAAAATGAGGGGGAGGGCAACTCCGAGCATCTTGAGTAATTTGAAAGTAAATCAGTTCTCTAAGATAAAAGCTGGCGTTAGGATTCCCGCTGTGCATGTGTGTGTATTTGTGCGCCTGCTTTGGTTTGTTTATGCATCTCTGCGTGAGATATCAAAGCATCTCATCTGCCGACATTTCATATTTGAGGTGGTGACATCTATAGGTGAACAACCTACAGAACACACGTAGAACAATAAAGAGGGAGGTCATGAAGAACAAGTGTGTCTTAACAGTGAGTCTGTATCCTGTAAAAGGAGCGGTGGGAATCCTTGGACTTTAAAACAATCTGAAGGAATTTAAAAGCTCGATTTAAATCATACATTTACATGAACACAATAAATGTGCCTTGGGGAATAATCCTGTAGGTCGTAATGCAATACTTGACTTTGTGCGCACTTGTGACAAACTGGGTTTTAGTAGCAAGGTGCATATTAATGTCTCCAATAATCTTTGTTCAGTGGTGTAGTGAATAACGTTTTTCTACGTGGCTTGTTGCACTTATAGTACTTGAACAGGGACATCATTAATGGTATTAGAAACACCTATGATTTTTTTTTAATGCTATGACAAGTCTATAGTAAATGTATGTTGGTGAGAAAGCTGGTTAAAAAAAAAAAGAAGTATATTTAAAATGTAATAAAACCAACCAATTGCACTAAATCCACACACTTTGTACTGAAATATATCCAGTTGGTGGGATATTTAAGACGTTTTTAAGGTTTTGCAAAATGTTCTGCTTCCAGAAGACCAAAACAACAGGAGGTGTCTCTTGGGAGTGAATCACTGATTATGGATTTGAAGAACAAAAAAAAGTTCCTAGAAATGCCTCGGATCAAGAAATGTGGGTTAAATGAGTGCTGCAAATGTTAAAAAGCTATTTAATTTCATGAGACATTCATCCTTAGGCTGAAATGTTTGTTTTTAAATTGTTTCAAGACAACTACATCTTCATTATTTATACTGTGTCATGTTAGTGCAAGGTGTTAATTTAATCAGCAACCAACAAAATGGATGATATGATTAGAAGTGAAACAGCAATTTGTCACCCTCAAATTGCCTGAGGATGGATTGGTTTAATTGAAAGTAAAGCATTATATGTTATGAGAAAAACAAAAAAAATACATTGTATTGACTTGTATTTCATTATATATGATTTTTTACTGGTCAGACAGTGTCAACATTATTGTCTATCAACCACTTTGCTACATGTGCTGATGTGTACAAGTTGATTAAATAATGTACTGAATTGTTTCAAACAACCAATTCAAAATCCATAAATTGTCTTCGCTGTGACTCACACTTAAGTGAAGCAGTCGGCTATAAACTGTGTTTTGGAATGTGCCCTCTCCTTTGTGCAAAGTTGGTGTGACAGCCCTACACCAGTCACGATCATATTCTTCCTGCTTTAAGACGTAAGAGAATACAATAAATATTTACATTTTAAAAACAGCTTTACATAAAAGTGAACTTGAAAATCCACTCCGACTGAAGATAAGAGTTGCCTCCCTTTCATTTTGTGTCGTGTCCCTCGATCGCGACACCTGGTTAGCTGAAGCTGATAGCGAGAGCTGAGAGACGGAGCGGGGTGCTTCATCGACAATAACAAATCTGACGAGCACAAAGAACACTTATATCTACAGACCCGCCGGGGGACGGAGCGATGGAAAGAAAGATGGGAGGGTTTATAAGTTGAGACGAGGGGTAGTCGGGGTTAAAAGCTGCAGAGTCTGGCCACCAGGGAGCGGAGGGTGATAGCGCGGGGGAGCAACAGCTAAGAGCAAGATCAAGTGGGCCTGGATCAATGTCACTATTGTAAAATCATATCAGAGAGTGTGTGAGAGGGAGTATGTTGCCTATAAATCAGTCATGGGCAACATAATGCCACAGCGTTAACCCCTGCCTGCCTGCTATCTGGCTGGCCTGTTGGAGAACTGTACATCGATAAAACACTTTGACAGTAAGAGCAACCATTCCTTTTTGTAACCAGAGCTTAGAGTACCAACTAACTCTGCTGTGGGTAAGATGGCAGACTTTGAGGAGAAAGGAGAGGCTGGAGGATTATAGCATGGAGTTACGCTGAAAACACACAATGTTTCTGCAACAAAGGGAAATTGGCCAAATATACCACATGGAGTTGTGAATGCTGGCTCACTGCCTAACGAACAAAGACACTTGAATAAAACACAGGCACCATTAATGTTGTTAGTGACTTCTGTAGTGACTTAATACTAAGACGAGTTAAGAAGAAAAAGATCCTTTACTTAATTTTTCATAATAAAGACCCTCAAGCATATGTTGAAAGAAAGTAGTTCAAGCTAAATGACCTTCATCAGGTAGCAAGCCTCACAACAGTTTCACATATAAATGCTAGGTGACGAGTGGGATTTTATTTGCCTTTTTTGTAACAGTAGGAATCCGATTTATGATTAATTTTGGCAATTTTCAAGATATATCCTTTCATTTATTAACTAATTCATATCTTTCCGACGCCGTTTAACTGGAAATGTGTGTTTTCTCAGTTTTCTTTTAAAGAACTGTGATCGTATAATATCACCTGACCTTACATAACCTTTTAAGTCTTAGATACAAAATCATTAAGACTTAAAGAGAAAAGAAAAAATACCAAAACACAAACTTTCTTCAAAGATTCTTGAGCTTCCTAATTACTTCATCATGTAAAAACATGCTAACATGTGAATGCTAACATGTGAGAAAGGAGCATCTGAGGACTTGACCTAGAGGGCTCACATGGACATCTGTTTAGTATTCTTTCAAACGACTAAGGGCTCAACGATCACAAAGTAGAACACCACAGGTGGCTGATTGGATTGCGTGGTTGTCAGTGTGTGTAACTGCCAAAAAAAGCATGCATGCCTCAGTAAATCAAGGTCAAATAAATCAAAGGAGTCACTGCTGATAGGTACAAGTTTGGGGCTGGATTAAACTTGTCCAGCAGTGTGACAAATGATTGCCAATCAGAACTTAAAAGACAGTCGTCCCCATGAGGCCGGAATACTTAATCCAATCTCAGTTTGGTACAGATGTGCTAACATTGTTGCGGGAGGACTCGGAGCGGTAGGTATAATTGAATGGCTCCCCCGCTGAATGGAGACTCCCAGAGATCTGTAGCATCGATGAGGCCCTCATCAAACACAGGCAGGAGTCTTCCTCCTCCGTCCTCTTCCCAATCCCTCTGCTCGCTCGGTTGTCTCCTTGCCTACATTTGTTCTCACTTCCTCTGTTACTTTCTAAGTTTGGCTTTTGTCTGAGAGGAAGCAGACCAGAGTATTTAAACAAATGTGTGTGTATACATGCTCTTTAGTGATGCCAGCTGATTCAATATTGTTTGACATTGAAGATATTGACATGTGACTGCTGCCAAAAAAGAGCCATCCTTCCCTTATACTATCTTCTGCCTAGTTTCAGTCTTCTCCTCTCCATCCCTCAATCATTTCGTCCTGAACCACTGGAGGGACATGCCTGGGTAGGTGGGTTCGGGAGAGTGTGTGTTAGGGGGTGTCTGTCCAGATATGGTGTAGTGCAGGTTCTAAATTCTCCTCATTGAAATCATACCTGTCGAGAGTGTGTCCAACAGACTGGAATATGCTGCCTTCTCTCAAGGCCGCCACACACACACACACACACACACACACACACACACACACACACACACACACACACACACACACACACACACACACACACACACACACACACACACACACACACACACACACACA